>NC_052635.1:17864255-18167285 GCF_016161935.1 Mauremys reevesii | reverse complement strand
TTAGGAACGGGGACCCCATGCTAACTCAATATCCAGCACTCCTTCCCCTCACCACCATGCTGCTGCACAAGCAGGCCCTTGTGATAAGCAAAAAACCTGTCCAGTGCAGAGGTCTTTGATATGGGATGAAGACATAAAAAGTAGGGCTGTCAAGTGATTAAAAAAAATTAATCGCGATTAATCGTGCTGTTAAACAATAATAGACTATCATTTATTTAAATATTTTTGGATATTTTCTACTTTTTGAAATATATTGATTTCAGTTACAACACAGAATACAAAGTGTACAGTGCTCACTTTATATTTATTTTTATTACAAATATTTGCACTGTAAAAAACAAAAGAAATAGTATTTTTCAATTCACCTAATACAAGTACTGTAGTGCAGTCTCTTTATCATGAAAGCTGAACTTACAAATGTAGAATTATGTACAAAAAACCTGCATTCAAAAATAAAACAATGTAAAATTTTAGAGCCTGCAAGTCCCTCAGTCCTACTTCTTGTTCAGCCAATCACTCAGACAAACAAGTTTGTTTATGTTTGCAGGAGATAATGCTGCTCGCTTCTTGTTCACAGTGTCACCTGAAAGTGAGAAGGTGTTGTCATGGCACTGTTGTAGCTGGCATCAAAAGATATTTAAATGCCAGATGCGCTAAAGATTCATATGTCCCTTCATGCTTCAACCACCATTCCAGAGGACATGTGTCCATGCTGATGATGGGTTCTGCTTGATGATCCAAAGCACAGCAGACCAGCGCATGTTCATTTTCATCATCTGAGTCAGATGCCACCAGCAGAAGGTTGATTTTCTTTTCTGGTGGTTCGCATTCTGTAGTTTCCACATCAGAGTGTTGTTCTTTTAAGACTTCTGAAAGCATGCTCCACACCTGTCCCTCTCAAATTTTGGAAGGCACTTCAGATTCTTAAATCTTGGGTCTTGGAAATTTCCCATTGGTACCTTCTTTGAGTTTTGTCAAATCTGCAGTGAAAGTGTTCCTAAAATGAACAACATGTGCTGGGTCATCATCCAAGACTGCTATTACATGAAATATATGGCAGAATGCGGGTAAAACAGAACAGGGGACATACAATTCTCCCCCAAGGAGTTCAGTCACAAATTTAATTAATGATTTTTTTTTTTTTAAAAGTGTCATTAGTATGGAAGCATGTCCTCTGGAATGGTGGCCGATGCATGAAAGAGCATACGAATGTTTAGCATATCTGGCACGTAAATACCTTGCAATGCTGGCTACAAAAGTGCCATGCGAATGCCTGTTCTCACTTTCTTGTGATTTTGTAAATAAGAAATGAACAGCATTATCTCCCGTAAATGTAAACAAACTTGTTTGTCTCAGCGATTGTCTAAACAAGAAGTAGGACTGAGTGAACTTGTAGGCTCTAAAGTTTTACATTGCTTTGTTTTTGAGTGCAGTTATGTAACAAAAAAATCTACATTTGTAAGTTGCACTTTCAGGATAAAGAGATTCCACTACAGTACTTCTTTGAGGTGAACTTGGCCTTCTGGCTAAGAGGGGTGAAAACGTTATTTACTTTGTCATGGTTACAGTACAAATATTTGTAATAAAAATAATAATATAAAGTGAGCGCTGTACACGTTGTATTCTGTGTTGTAATAGAAATCAATATATTAGAAAATGTAGAAAAACATCCAAAATATTTACTAAATTTCAATTCATATTCTACTGTTTAATAGTGCGATTAAAACTGTGATTAATCGTGATTAATTTTTATGAGTTAATCATGTGAGTTAACTGCAATTAATCAACAGACCTAATAAAAAGCCAACAAACCAGTTCCATCTTGTCTTTGCCCCTGTGGCCAGCGCACAATTATACCTTCATGCTTGTTCTCTGAGACTTTGTCCCACCCAAATGTAAAAATCCCAAGCAAGGGGGTTCTGCCATTTTCCCGAGAAGCTACTGCACAGTCTCAAAGGGATTCTGGGCCTGATCCTTGGCTCGTGTTAATCTGTGTAGCTCTGTTGAATACACTGTAGCTACAGTGAGTGACAGTTGGAGAACTGGCCTGAGAATGTCACAGGCAGAAGCGCCGACTCAGCACCCACTGGCAGCTCCCTGCCCTCCCGCCCCACTCCAGCTTACCTCCGCCTCCTCCGTGAGCACGCCGCCACGTCCTGCTTCTCCCACCTCCCTCCCAGTGCTTGCGCCATGAAACAGCTGATTCGCGGGGCAGGGAGGGAGGGGGGAGAAGGGGGAACGCGGCGCGCGGGGGGAAGAGGTGGGGCTGGGGCGGGGATTTGAGGAAGGGATCCAATAGGGTCAGGGAGGGGGCGGAGTTAGGGCAGGGACTTTGGGAATGGGGTGGGAATGGGGCTGGGGCCAGGGGTGGGGAAAGGGTGGAGTCGAGGTGGGGAAAGAGGCAGGGGGTGTGGGCACCCACTGGCGCCAGAGAAAGTTGGTGCCTATGGTCACAGGAGTGGATGGGTGAGGTTCTGTGGCCTGCTATGTGCAGGACATCAGACTAGATGATCATGATGATTCCTTCTGACCTTAAAGTCTGTGAGCCAGTCGGGGTTTTCCCAGGGCGCTGGTTCAAGCACAGAGGGGTCTCTGATTTCAGAAGTGCAGAGCCAGAGTTTCTTGGAGAACTGGCAGTGGTGTGATTAGAAATTCACAGCTCAGAGTACCTGTCCTTATCTCTTTAGATCACAGGTTCTTTCAGAAGTGGGCTGTTATCAATGACCCGAAGGACACCAGGGCAGGAGTGAAAGGCTTTGTGAAGTGTAACATTTCTGTCTTTGCACGAGGTGATATAATGGGCTCTCTTCCCACTTCCTCTAGCAGCCAGAATGAAGACGTTGAAAAGTAAGTGTGTGTGCTGCAAAGTTTTTGGGCAATCATTGCCCAACAGTTCATAATGGGTTTCTTGCACCATTCTCTGAAGCCCCTGATGCAGGCCATTGTCTGAGATTGGAGACCAGCCTAAATGGGCCCTTGGCCTAGCAGTTCCCACATTTCTGGTGTTCTTGGGCTTTGACTTGCTGTGGTGATTTACTGTGACCAGTAGAACAATGATTATTTCTTCTAGGAACTTACTGCTGCCTAAGAGAGTCCCAGCTGAGAGACCGTGGGCCAAAATCTGCATCAAAGTTTACCGAGCCGAGGGCCTGCCCAGCATGAGTGCTGGGATCATGGGGGGGTTCTCAAAGATTGTGGGCGAGAAGAAAGTTTTCATTGATCCATATGTGCAAGTCTCATTTGCTGGGCAACAGGTAAGTCTCTGCGTGGGCATTTGGGTCTCTGTATCCCACAGGAAGGCCTGGGCAGACCCTCTGTTTTCTGAATGTTAAGCCCCACATCACTGTCTGTGCAGTTGAGATTGGTTTGGAAATGCATATGAATGGATGTTGGGCGCATACTGAAACTTGGAGAAACAGTCTGCGCTAATCAGAGCTTGGATAGTCATATGGTTAGCAGCAGCATGAGCCAGTAATAAAGTAGGAAAGTCGTGATTAGGGAGAATCTGAGCCTGCACAGGTTCATTGTGGAGAGGAGCTGATGCCACAGCCCAAGCTCTGAGGACCTCCCAAGCTGTTGTGATAGTCCAGGTGGCTTGGTTATCAGACACAGGTAGACACAGATGTTTCTAGAACTCCTCACACTGCTGAGTATAGGAAAAAGCTCAAAAGAAATCCCAAGGATGAAATCACACAGACTGTTCCATGTCTGGCTCCCTTGGGTGTGTTCCATGGTGTCTTGATGCATTGAAACTGCCCAGCCAGCTCTGTCCTGTGCAGCCCCAGCCTCTGTCCGCACAGCCTGATGTGACTCTAGGGCTGGAGCCCCTCCGCTCCGACCCTTGCTCAGCTATGAGGTGCTCCTGGCTGAGCCTGGCCTGCATGTGCTCCAGTGTGCTGAACTCCCCCATGATAGGCTTCTGCAGCTGGCCAAGGGTGGTTTATGCAGCATCTGTACCCTGGCTGCTGCCGCCGCTCACCAATGTTTTAAAGTGACTCTCCTTGAGTTTGCAGTGAGGTCAGAACAGAGGACCAAGGCCTCAGAGCCACACACTAACGGGGAATACAGATTTTCCCAGAATGCCTCAGTGATTTCTCTTGAACCTGTGGCTGGCTTTGAAGCCACTTGGAATTCTTTAGCAGTGCGCCGTGCAGTTCTCATGCTTCTCTCTGCCCCAGGGGGAGACCTCGGTGGAAAATGACACTGCAGAACCGGAGTGGAACGAGCAGATCAGCTTCATCGAGATGTTCCCTCCTCTTGCCAGAAAAATAAAAGTCCAACTGTTAGATGATGCAAACATTGGGGACGTGGCGCTCGCTACGCACTTCATTGACCTGCAGCAGATATCTGATCCTGGGAGGAATGGTGAGGCCTTTACCCCCCACGCCTCTGTCCTGTCCCCTGCCATGGAGCTATCCAGGCAGCACCTAGAGCGTCAAATATGATTCTGCTCCCCCACACCCCCTCCATGCACCTGCCAGTCATGTATGCCTCTGTCTGTGGGGTATGCCCAGGTCTGTCTGTCGTGAAGTGCCCAGGTCTGTTTGTGGGTGGGTGTCTGTCTGTGGTGAACAGCCCTTGTCTGTCTGTGGGTGAGGTGTCTGTGGAGTATGCCCATGTCTGTCTGTAGTGAACCACCCAGGTCTGTCTGTGAGGAGGTATCTGTCTATGGTGAACAGCCCTTGTCTGTCTGTGGGTAGGCTGTCTGTGTGGATATGCCCTTGTCAGTGTGTGCGTGGGGTGTCTGTTTGTGGTGAACAGCCCATGTCTGTCTGTGGGTGGGGTGTCTGTCTGTCTGTGGAGGTGTACCTGTCAGTTAAGGCAAATCCTGAACCATTTAATTGCAAGCGTTTCTGTCCCTGCAGGCTTTAACCCCACCTTTGGCCCATCCTGGGTGAATCTCTATGGCTCTCCCCAGAACTCGGCTCTGCGAGATGTCCACAAGGATCTGAACGAGGGCCTGGGGGAGGGCATATTCTACCGTGGCCGCATCCTCCTGGCCATTTCTGTGGAGATTTTCAGCAGCCTCAGCGCAGTAGATGGCAAGCGCAAGGAGGTGCTGAGGGGCGCCCTGAGCAAACTGACAATGAAGAAGAAGAAGAGTAAAAAGGCCAAGGAGAAATCCAAGGCCAGCGCTAAAGAGCAGCGCCAGAGGCAAGGTGGGGATGAGGCTGGCAGCCCCGAGGAGGCAGAGCAGCCCAGCGAGGTCACTGTGGAGGTGGAGGAGCTCCATCCGCTCCCAGAGGTGGGCACTCCAGGGACTGATGGGCCATTCCAAGGGAGGGGACGGGGAAGAGGCCAGGAGCTTCGGGTTTACACTCCGGCTGAGAGTTGTGTGTAAACACGCTGGCGCTGGAGTGACTAGTGACTCACACCTGCTGTTCTTTCAGTGCCACTCGGAGTGTACCCGTATGTGGGATGAGAATTGACCCAGGCTAAAATGCCGTGGGGCCCTTCCTATGCCAAAGGAGTGTGTGCTCTGGAAACTGCAGGTGCATTGCAGCTGGGTTCGTTACTGCGGAGCGCTTTGGCTACCGGCGCTGATTTTCCCTTTTCCCTGGGGGTGCTCAACCCCCGATTCACCCCGATGCTCCGCCCCGTTCCCTCAAGGCCCCATCTTCACTCTGCCTCCTCCCACCCCCACTCTGCCCCTTACCCCAGGCCTCCACCTACCTGTCACTCTGCACCCTCTCCCTACAGCTGTTTGGCAGCAGCATGCTTCCCCCAATCAGCTGAGGAGCGATGGTGGGGAACAGCTGTGGCCGGTGGGTGCTGAGCACCACTATTTTTTTCTGTGGATGTTCCAGCCCCTGAGCACCCACGGAGTCGGCGCATATGGCTTTGGCATAGGCCAGTCCCATGTCTGCAGCTCTGACGCTCTGCTTTTAAAAACTAGCTCTGGTCTCAGAGAGCGGCCGCCGCCATCGCAGGCAGGGCCCTCCTGAGATCTTGCACTGACAGAAAGCCAGTGCAGTAATTGAATAGTTGCATTGTGACTGGGGTCAATAGGCAAGGCCTCTACCCCCACCACAGAGTGTTCCCCTGAGCTTGCCTCCTGCTTGCTAAACCCTTGTCATTGCTGGAACCTACAAACCTGCCGCTCTGTGGGAAGCTGGTGGAGTGAATCCAGGACAGGTTGCTCAGGGCACGAGCACTCAGTCTGCTGGGTCATGCTCCCACTGCGACCAGCAGTGCAGCCCTGCCATGCACCCTGACAATTGCCTCTGAGTCAGCAATGTGGCTGAGGCTGCTATGAGCTCAGCACAGGGTAAATAAAGTTGTAATTCAGAGGAAAGGGGATCCCTGGGACCTGAGGGGCGAGGGGCCTCAGTGCCAGGCCCTTCCTGCCCCCTGGAACCCTCACTTCTGGCCCAAACGGTCATTGCAAACTCCCTCTGTCACCTCTTTTGTGAACTTCTAGTAGGCTTCTCTCTTCCAAGAAGCATCATTTCCATCCTGCCCGCCCTCAGCCTGAGCCAGCCAGCTGCTATCTAGCTCCATGTGTCCATCAAGCTTCCACCTGGCTCAGTGACAAGGGGAGAGAGAGCTGAGTCCATCAGTAGTGTACTGGCACTGTAGCCTTTAGACCCTCTCGGGCTTCCCCTGTGGCATCACATAAGCACGGAACCAGGGGAGAGCCAGGACTGAACTCTGGGAGACAGAGCGATTGCTCCGCAACAGCCTCAGGGATCATAGACTCATAGGACTGGAAGGGACCTTGAGAGGTCGCCTAGTCCAGTCCCCTGCACTCATGGCAGGACTAAGTACTATCTAGACCATCCCTGACAAGTGTTTGTCTAATCTGATCTTAAAAATCTCTAATGATGCGGATTCCACAACCTCCCTAGGCAATTTATTCCAGTGCTTAACCACCCTGACTGTTAGGAAGTTTTTCCTAATGTCCAACCTAAACTGCCCTAGCTGCAATTTATGCCCATTGCTTCTTGTCCTATCCTCAGCAGTTAAGAAGGACATTTTTTCTCCCTTCTCCCTGTAACATCCTTTTATGTATCATGTCCCCTCTCAGTCTTCTCTTCTCCAGACTAAACAAACCCAATTTTTTCAATCTTCCCTCATAGGTCATGTTTTCAAGAGCTTTAATCATTTTTGTTGCTCTTCTCTGGATTTTCTCCAGTTTGTCCACATCTTTCCTGAAATGTGGCACCCAGAACTGGACATAATACTCCAGCTGAGGCCTAATCAGCTTGGAGCAGAGCAGAAGAATCATTTCTTGTGTCTTGTTTACAACATTCCTGCTAATACATCCCAGAATGATATTCGCTTTTTTTGCAACGGTGTTTACACTATTGACTTGTATTTAGCTTGTGGTCCACTATGACCCCCAGATCCCTTTCTTCAGTACTCTTTCCTAGGCAGTCATTTCCCATTTCGTATGTGTGCAACTGATTGTTCCTTCCTAAGTGAAGTACTTTACATTTGTCCTATTGAATTTCATTCTATTTACTTCAGAGCATTTCTCCAATTTGTCCAGATCATTTTGAATTATATAATCCTATCCTCCAAAGCACTTGCAACACCTCCAAACTTGGTATCATCTACAAACTTTATAAGTGTACTCTCAATGCCATTATCCAAATCATTGATGAAGATATTGAACAGAACCAGACCCAGAACCAATCCCTGCGGGACCCCACACGTTAGGCCCTTCCAGCATGATTGTGAACCACTGCTAACTACTCTCTGGGAACAGTTTTTCAACCAGTTTTGCACCCACCTTATAGTAGCTCCAGCTAGGTTACATTTCCCTAATTTGTTTATGAGACGGTCACACAAGACAGTATCAAAAGTCTTACTAAACTCAAGATATACCACATCTACCGCTTCCCCCCACCTCCTCAAAGCTTGTTACCTGGTCAAAGGAAGCTGTCAGGTTGGTTTGACATGATTTGTTCTTGACAAATCCATGCTGTTACTTATCACCTTATTATCTTCTAGATGTTTGCAAATGGATTGCTTTATTATTTGCTCCATTATCTTTCCGGGTACAGAAGTTAAGATGACTGGTCTGTAATTCCCCAGGTTATCCTTATTTCCCTTTGTATAGATGGGCACTATATTTAGGGTGACCAGACAGCAAGTGTGAAAAATTGGGACAGGGGTGGGGGGGTAATAGATGCCTATATAAGAAAAAGCCTCAAATATTGGGACTGTCCCTATAAAATCGGGACTTCTGGTCACCCTAACTATATTTGCCCTTTTCCAGTCCTCTGGACTCTCTCCCATCTTCCATGACTTTTCAAAGATAACTGGTGACACCATCCTGCAGCTTCTCTTTCCTCTCTGCTGGGTCCTGCCAATCAAGGCAGCCACTCCTCATGGCCCATGGGATTAAGGTGCTGCTGTGTGAGGTTTGTGTCAGCCTAGGTCCCAGACCTGGTAACGCTTCTCAGGCCCCAGGGCCCGCTACTCTACTTAGGAGTATTTTGACATGACCCCTGTGATGGTTGGACTGATTGGCGTCTCTTTGTTTAGAACTCACTGGGAGTGAAGGAAGAATTCCTCCTCTACGCTGCCTTCTTTGAGGTGACTATGATGGACCCCTCCATAGGCTCCAAGCCCGTCCGTTTTGAGATCTCAATAGGTAAACGTTTCTGATGCTCCTGTTTTCATGAATTAGAAGAAACAAAATGAAAATATTTCTGAGCCTCATCAAAATATATTAATTACCAGCCAGATTAGTTCACAGTTCTGGCTGTAAAGTGCCCTAACAGGTACACAAAACTGCACAACACGAATGTCACAGCTAAAAGCACCCTCGAGGTTACAGGGTGGAGATTTCTAGTGCAAGTTATGGAGATAAATATTCTAGCTACCTCAGGCCTTTTCAGAATGGATTAGCGATTGTCCAAATTCCCTGGGAACATTCCAGAGTTAGGGTTTGTGGGGGGACACTTATGGTGGGAGTAGGGGAGAGGGATGGTGGAAGGGACTGCAGAATAATGGAGGGTAGTGAGAGAGGGAAATGAGGGAGTGGAGGGAGAGAGAGAAAGAGAGGCTGAGAAGCTAAATGGTTGTGGAGTGATGCCAGGCAGCTGAGGGCATCAGAGGGATGGGGCAACTGGTGAAACAACCTGTGGGAAAAGATTTTTTTTTTTTAAGTCCAAAGTCCCAAACTTCAGAGTTAAGTGAATGACGACGCTAGGAAGCTGCAAAGGCTCCTGACAGCTTCTGCTGCTGCTTCCCACATGGAGTGGGTTGGGTGGAAGAAGGAAGGGAAGCTGCTGAGCCTGGTTGGGTCCTTCTGAGTCTAGTGAGGGTGTCAGGGGGCTAAACGGATCCCTATAGTAAAACTGTGAACTCTGAAGAGTCTAGGAGGAGTGCATGTCTGGCCTTCTAGAGTCTCCAGCTTGTATGCACCACACTCTGATGGCTGGACTTCTAATGCCAGCAACACTGGCACTTGCTTCTAGTACTCCAGTGGCTGGGCAGAAACATTCTGTCACCTCTGTGCTATGGCAGACATTTAGTTTAAAATATGAACAATAAATGTATTTGCAAGGGAACTATGGGAAAGCTGAAGAGGTTGTGACCAAAATGCCTAAGAAAGGTCAGAAAGGAGAAGGGCCTGAAGACAAGCAGCCTTTGCTGGATCCCAGTTCAGACGAGGAGCTGGATATTGAAGTTATGGCCCCGAGTCCAACTTTACAGAATAAATCCATGACAGAAAGCCAAAGGCCAGAGCCCACCGAATACGACAGGTAAGTTCTCTTCATGGTGCTCGCTCACATGAGCCTCCTTCGCAAAGGTGCTTTGGACTCTTATTCATCCCATAAGGCATTAAGAGGTCCATGGGTGTAGATGGTAGGGCTCCTGGCTGACCATGTTCCACCTAGACAGCGAGATTCTCTAGTGAATCAGGAGTTGGGGGCTCCTCACTTCCATTGATTTGAATGAATGTTCGGGGCCTAAGTGCTTTTGATCCCCCAGCCCCAGATTCCATACATAGATAGCTAAAGGCCATTCTCCCCAGGATAGCAGTGGTTCCGCCTATGGTGGCAACAGAAATGCCATGCTGGGTACATTGGGTATTCAGCATCTCAAATGCTGGATATGAAGTGTTCCAGCTGAGGGTGGGAGTGGAGGATTAGCATGTGGTGCATCTCTGGTACAGGGAATCCCTCCGAATGAGCAGGGAGATGATTGCTATGGGACAAAAGACAGGAATTTAGCTTTTCCAATCTGGTTTTGGAGCTGTCTAGGCACCAATGTCTGTTGAGTCTTCACCCCAGAGGGAGTTCAGACCAGCTGATTGCCATAGACACCAGGAGGAACTGCTTTTATTGGGTGGGTTAGGCCATCTTAGCCTCCCCTGAGCTTCATCCTGTTCTGCTGAGGCTCCTTTTACTCATTTGGGATGGCAGAGGACAAATCCTTTGGCTTCAAACTGTGTCCTTGCTGCGATGGCACAATGTCCATGAGAGAGGAGAATGCTCAGTGCCTTTTCTGCTGCAGGGAGGGACACAGCCTTGAGCATTGCTCGGTGTGCTAGGGCTTCACCAACTGCATGCTGCACTAGGGAATTTGCTGTTGGGGGTTCAAGACTGGTGCCAGAGTCTAGTGTCAGTGGCCAGACAAGCTTGACCCCCAAAGAAGGTTCAGTGTCTAGGGTCTTGACAAAGTCATCGTGTAAGACAAGTTCCAGCTACGAATGTCATTCCAGGCTGACCTGGAGGAGTTCTTTGACCTCCCCTGTTGGGGTTGGCTCTGCCATAAGCACTGCATCAGCCCTTGCATCCAGCCCATATGGCAGGATCTCTGAGCCAGATTCATAAATCAAGTATCAGAGGGGTAGCCGTGTTAGTCTGGATCTGTAAAAGCAGCAAAGAGTCCTGTGGCACCTTATGGACTAACAGACGTATTGGAGCATGAGCTTTCGTGGGTGAATACCCACCTCATCAGATGCATGAGATGGGGAAAATGAGGTCTGAACATGGGTCCCACCCCTCTCAGGGGTGAGTTATGGGTTATTCTCATGTGGGGCTCCCTTAATCTCTCCTCTTGATGTTATTCCACTGTGCATTATAGAGTCACTGGGCATGGGGACTGAACGCTGGGTCTCCCACCTCGCGGGGGTGCCCTGGCCACTGGACTATAGAGTCGTTCTCTCTCTCACTCTGGCCCAGTGATGCTAAGTATTTGTCCCCAATGGAACAGCTTCCCCGGAGAGACCGAGGGAGGCCCGCATCAGACGATCCCACAGCACAGTGGTTAGAGCACCCCCCTGAGCACCAGAAGACCCCTATTCAAATCCTTTTATCCCCTCTGGTGGGTCTCCCACATCTTGCGCACATGCATTAACCACTGGGCTAAATGTTATCACGTGACGGCTGTTCCGTGTGGACTTAGGCTCCTGTCTGATTCATTTTCACAAGAAACGCCCTGCGCTCCTAGGGCAACCTGACATCCCAGATCTGGATTGCGGAGACAGGAGCTTCCCTGCAGCCTGGACCTAGGCACTTCTCTCTGTGAGCGGGACGGGGCTCAGCACTCACGCCTGTGGCTGGCATCTCCCATTGGTTAGTCCAAGCAGCTCCTGCCTAGCATATTGGCTGCTGGGAATGGCATTCTAAGGCACCTGCTTCTCCCCATGCATTGTACAGGGAGCCCAGGTGCCTGACTCAGGCTTTGTGGATCCCAGTGTACTCCTGTGATTTTCTAGGCCCCTGAGAGCTAGGCGCTGCAATGCTCAGCATCACCACCCTACGTCCCTTGTGAATCTGGGCCTCTGTTCTTAGCACTGTGCTTCTTCCTTGGAGCTCAGGCAGCAGCAGCAGAGCCATACACCTCTTGGCTTGGTTCCCCAAGGCGACTGACATGTATTAGGGTGGCTCTGAGGCTGCTTCAGTCTCTCAGTGTGAGTTGTAACCTGCTCTGCCTGTTGATCTTAGTTCTTACAGCTGCCTGCCCTTGCTGCATGAGAAGCCCTGTGTGTACGTCTGGAGCTATTGGGAAGATCACACCTGGAGGCTTTACAATTCCAACTGGATTGTCAAAATAGCAGAACGCTTGGTAAAGTATAGCAGTGACTGGGAGACCCCATTGCTTCCCCTCGCACTGCTTCCTCCTATCACTCTTTCTTGGGCTTACTGATTTCTTTTATGACATTTATTTTGAGCAATTTTTGAGTTCTATGTAGATGTCCAATAATTGGGGGTGTCTGAGGCTTTCTCTTTGTATGTACTGTAAGGAGTAATTGTATCTCACATATGTTACTCCTGGCAGTAGCGTATACTGAGAGCGTAATCTCTTTGTAAAGTTCCGCAGCGGACTTTAATAGAGCAGTTCTTCAAACAGCACTACGTTAAAGTGCACTGGACAGACTTCAGTGTGCACAAGCAGGGTCTACATGGACCAATTAATGTGCCACAGGTTACTGTAGACAAGCTCTTAGATACTAATAAGCATTTCTGGTGTGTTCATTGTAAAACACTGGTTTCATTTTTTGGGCGGGGCGGGGGGGCATGTTTCACTGGTGTTGATCAGTTAAAACAGAAAATCAGAAGCCCAAAACATGTGTCGTTAATCTGTCAGGAGTTTAATACCCTCCTCCCCCATTGCAGTCAAGGCCTCTTGCAGGATTGAGCCCTGGCTGCTCACATGGGTTTGATCAGGAAAAGTACAGCATGTGCAATATTGAGATGGTGGGAGCTGGATGCGCTGTTCCATGGACTTTCACATTCTCTTTCTTTGCATGCGAGCAGTGTGCCATCTTTGGACACGTGCTGCATTGTTGTGTTTTATGATGCAGGTTCTTTGGGGGGAGATGTTGCGAACCTCAGCCTTAATTTCTCTAACTGGAGTCAATACTTACTTAGGGCACAATTGCGTCCTGGGAACTGGGCACTGGGGTTTGGGTTGAGAAATCTGAAAGAAGTTACCTATGTGCCATTTGTGACCACTTCTTTTCCAGGACTGGTTTATAGAGTGTAAATATAACAAGTAACACTCGTATACCCGGTTTCCACATCACTGATTCTCCTCCAACAGGAAGCTGACCTGCAAGGCCCTGACATTTGCTACCCCTTGTCAAAGGGGTCCCAAGGTTATTTTAGGCAAATTTTTGGGGACTTGACACAAAGGCACTGCTCTCCCTGCTGCATGTCTGCACTTGCACCTAGGGATAATTTTAACGTGGCACTTGTCTGAACAGGAACATGGACTGGATGACGTGGAGACGCTCATGAGGAGGCCAAAGTCTAAAGCAGAAGACAGACTCAAGCAGGTGCTGGAGGAGTTTGTAGCTGGATGCAGGTTAGTGAGTCTCTGCTTCCTTTGATTTTGTTCTGAACTCTTTGTTTGCATTTCCGTGAATGTTCCCAGACGCCACACTCTCCCCAGACCTTGCCCAGGCTGTTCTGCCCAAGTCACAGGTGTAGGCCAAAACCCATAATTTTTCAGTCACAGTTAGAGGTGAATCGAAATGTCCCAGAACTTGGGAGCAGATCACACCTAGCTCCAGAGCCAAACATGTGGCGAAGGCCCATCATATTAGCTGGCCGGGAACCTAGTGTGACCAACGATGGAGGATGCAGCCCTGGTGAGTTCTCGGTAATCATAGGTGTCTTTAAGAACTGAGGCTTGGATTCACAAAGGTATTTAGGTGCCTAAATCTGGGTTTAGGTGCCTAGATCCCAGCATAGGCTCCACTGTGATTCACAGAATTCCTACCAAACCCCCTAGGTGCCCAAACTCATTCAGCACCTATATTATTGGGGTAAAAATTCCCACAGTGCTGAAGTTTCTAGGAATCATAGAATATCAGGGTTGGAAGGGACCTCAGGAGGTCATCTAGTCCAACCCCCTGCTCAAAACAGGGCCAATCCCCAGACAGATTTTTACCCCAGTTCCCTAAATGGCTCCTACAAGGGTTGAACTCACAACCCTGGGTTTAGCAGGCCAATGCTCAAACCACTGCACTATCCCTCCCCCAAACATGCAGTGCTGAGGGAAAGAGAATGACTCTATAGCCTGGTGGCTAGGGCATGCATCTAAGAGGTGGGAAATCCGTGGTCCAGTCCCTCTGGCTCCAGTGACTCATTAATTATGTATCCCCAGTGGAATAACTTCAGCAGGAGAGGCTGAGGGAGCCATACATGAGAGTATCCTCTAGCTCAGTGCTTAGAGCACCCTCCTGCCAGGTGAGGACCCCAGTTCAAATCCATTCTCCCCCTCTGACTGATGGGGGACTTGAACCTGGGTCTCCCCCATCCCAGGTGAGAGCACTAACCACTAGGAATAAAGTTATAAGGGGTCCAACTTATTCTGGCTGTTTAGCATGGCCCTAGGGTGCCTGCCTCACTCATCCGCCCAAGGATTGGCTTAGGTGCCTGGAATCGCCTGACTCTTGGAGAGGGGTTCCTGTTTGTGAATTGCTGGCAGAGATAGGCTTTCCTCTCATCTGCATCTCCCATTGGTAGTTTAGGCAGCTCACTGCCTAGCTAGCTGGCATATGGCAGTCTAAGGTGCCTGTCTCTCCCCAGTCATTATACAGGGAGCCTAGGTGCCTAACTCAGACTTTGTGGATTGCAGTGTGATCCTGTCATTTTCTAGGCACCTGAGAGCACAGGCACCAACTCCATGGGTGCTCTGGGGGCTGGAACACCCATGGGGGAAAATCGTGGGTGCTCAGCACCCACCAGCAGGTCCCCTGTCAGCTCCTCCTCCAGTCCCCCAGTGTTTGCTGCCCACTGGCAGGTCCCATTGATCAGAGCCTCCCTCTCCCTCCCTGCATCTCTCGCCTGTTTTGAAGTGTGCAGGAGGCTTTGGGAGAGAGGGGGAGGAGCGTGGCTGTGACTTGCTGGGGGGAGGGGATGGAACAGGGTGGGAAGAGGCGGGGGTGGAGCAGGGACCGGAATAGGCAGAGTGGGGGTGGGGCCCAGGGCTGGCTCCAGGCACCAGCGGAGGAAGCACGTGTCTGGGGCGGCACATGCTAAGGGGCAGCATTCTGTCCATTCTTGGGGTGGCATGGTCCGGGCGGCTTTTTTTTTTTTTTGCCTCAGCAGTTTGGGCGGTAGTCCGAGCGGCTTTTTTTTGCTTGGGGTGGCAAAAATGGTAGAGCTGGCCCTGGTGGGGCCTGAGGCAGAGCCGGGTGTCAAGCACCCCTGGCACATTGGAAGGTCGGCGCCTGTGCCTGAGAGTTAGGCACAATTTCCCAGGGAGCCCAAAGCTCTGCAGAGGATGCCCAAGCAGTGACCAAAGCAGGCCTGTGAGCTCCGCAGAGCCAGCAGCAATCAGAGGAAGGGTGTTCTACTGCAAGAGACTGTGTGATTCCTCTGCTGCTTTGCACGCTACACTGAAGCACAACGGTGCAGGCCCCTCCTTGAGCAAAGGGCACTATGGTTTAGGAAGAAAGCCATCCAGCTAGTGAGGCTGGTCAATAAAGACAAGAAAAGAAGGGAAGAGAGGGAAGGAAAGGGAAGCCAAGAAGAGGCAGGAGAGATTGAGTGAGCTCATACAGGGCACCCCATTCCCAGGAAGCCCAGGGGAGAGCAGGCTGCAGTTCCAGAGCTGGCGTTAATGGCTTGCTGGTCGGTTTGCCACAGTAAGGTGAATGTAGTTTCAGGTGCTACGACAGCCACTCTCTGCTTTGATAAATGCCTTTGTGCTTCCCCTCCCTTTCTGCTCAGAAAGACCCACATGGCAGGAGGGAGACTGAAGCTGACTAAGGTCCCATTCAGGGTGACTGCTCAGTGGGGCAGGGGCCCGTTGTGCGGCTAGAGCCTAATTTACTATGAAGGGGACACACAAGGTCCTGTCTAATGCACAACTCAAATGTGGCAAAGGGCTGTTGGTGGCTGGAGAAGGAAAAGCAGTTCAGAGAGGGGGGATGTTAGTGGTTTCCCTTGAAATCCATTAGGTTCACATTTTTGGAGCTGTGCCCTGCCTGAGGGACATGGAGAACATGGTCCTGTCTCAGGGCTCACAGGCTCTCTCTAATCACAGGCAATATTCACTGAATGCTGAGAAAAAAACGATGTCACGTCCAAACAACCTCGACAGATGTCGGCTGAAATTCCTGACACACAACATTGTAAGTGGGGTAGGGCCTGTGGGGTTGAGGGGCGGAGGGGCTTTGGGTGGTCACTGGCTCTGAGAGGTTTGGGGAGGGGGACAAGGTGGAATTGCCATCATGGGAGACGTGTAGTGCTGGTTCTGAAGGAACTGTATGTGTCTGCATGGCCATTGTTATGTGCCCATCACTGCAGCCTCCTTCACGCTGCTCCTGCAGCTGGAGTCTCGGTGCAGTTCTGCACAGGTGTGTGGGTTTTCCCACCTGGAGAGCCCTTGAGACTGATGGGGCTTGGCTGTCTGGAACAGCTTGCAAGGATCAAGACCTTAGCCAGTAAAACTGAGCTACCGGCTGTCTGCAGGAGGCCGTCCCTTTACCTGCCCCAACTCCAGATAATCCCTGAGTAACCTGGTAAGCCGCACACTGTGCCCTGAAGGGCAGCCACCTTGCAGAGAGGTTTGATTCTAATGCTAAAGTCTCTCTGTGACAGTAGCTAATAGTCTGTGGATACTGCCCCTGCCACCCTCCCCTCGCTCAATAGGAGCAGGTGTCCATCTCCCCACGGATCCTGTCCTGGGTAGGGGCTGGCCCCTGATGCTTCAGAGGAAGTTGTCAGGCTCCCCACAAGGGGCAGTTCTGCAGTAAGCAGCCCCAGAGGCAGTTTGTTCTGTGGTTGGTTTGTGCCCTGAAGTCCCGTACTGATTTCATCCTAGCCCTTGTGACTCTCACACACTTAAACATCCGGGTCCTGTGTGTCGTAGCTTGGGGCAGTGTCTGGTGCCCAGCTCAGATTCCACAGGGTTCTGGAATCAGCCCCTGGAACGGCCCCTGAAAGGGGAGCCAGGACAGCTCCTGAAGCTCTGGTGGAACAAGCTCACCGAGGGCTGCTCCGCCACAAAGAAACAGTTGGAGTCCCCGCTGAGGGCAGCCCCACGGACAGTGTCCTGCTCCCAAACTAGGGAGCCGTAGTCAACAAACCAACACTTGCATAAGGCCTGTGGTGCTCAGTTCTTTCAGACACACCACTTTGCTGCTGCGACCAGAGCTGTGCCCTGTGACCACTCAGCCGGCTATTAACCCTTGAAGGGGCAGGGCACAGGGCTACAGCAGTGTGCGGTAAATACCCACCCCGCAGCTGGCAAAGGCCTCGGAAAGCCTGCCAAGGGGAACGTGAGCGGTGACTGCCCCCCGGCTTCTTCACACGCTTGCCCTCACCCTGCCCTCCTGCATGGCCATGGAGAAACCCCTTGCTCACCTTGCACCTGCCCAAGGAGATCCCACTCATCCACTCCCCACCTGCCCAGGGAGGGTTCCCCCTGCCCACCCCAGCCCCTGCTGCTATGCCCATCATACTGACGTTCTGCAAACTCTGCTGCCTCAGGAGTCCCCAAACCTTAGTGAAAAATGCAGCCCCCACAGCCTTTCAAATATTCATTGCTTTTACACTGTCCTGCCCCACTCAGCCAGGGGTGTGGCTGGGCTGTGTGGGGATGGATTCCCCTGCGTGGCTCTGTGTGGGGGTGTGGTTGGGTTGTGTTGGGGCCAGGTTCCCCTGCATGGCCCAGTGATGGGCTCAGGGACCGATGGACCTCCTGCAGGCATGCCACGAAATCCGCGTTACCAGAGGACCTCCCGCAGGCACACCGCCTGACTGCCGTGCTTGGGGTGGCAAAATACATAGAGCCGCCCTTGCTCCCCTGCCCGCTGGGAGCTGTGGAGCCAGGTTCCCGGGTGCGGTTCAGCAACAGGCTCAGTGTGGGGGTGTGGCTGGGCTGTGTGGGGCCGGGTTCCCGGGTGCGGTTCAGCGACAGGCTCTGTGTGGGGGTGTGGCTGAGCCGTGTGGGGCCGGGTTCGTTGGCGTGGCTCAGCGACAGGCTCAGTGTGGGGGTGTGGCTGAGCCGTGTGGGGCCGGGTTTGTTGGCGCGGCTCAGCGACAGGCTCTGTGTGGGGGTGTGGCTGGGCCGTGTGGGGCCGGGTTTCTCTGTGCAGCTCTGCGACGGGCTCAGTGTGGGGGTGTGGCTGGTTCATGTGGGGCCGGGTTCCCGGGTGCAGCTCAGCGACAGGCTCTGTGTGGGGGTGTGGCTGAGCCGTGTGGGGCTGGGTTCTCCGGTGTGGCTCAGTGATGGTCTCTGTGTAGGAGTGTGGCTGTGCTGTGTGGGGCCGGGTTTCCCTGCGTGGCTCAGCCACGGGCTCAGTGTGGGGATGTGGCTGGGCCATGTGGGGCCGGGTTCCCGGGTGCGGCTCAGTGACGGGCTCAGTGTGGGAGTGTGGCTGGGCCGTGGGGGGCCAGGTTTCCCTGGGTGGCTCAGCCACGGGCTCAGTGTTGCTACTAAATTGCTGGAAGTTGTTGGTGACGTTAATTTCAAGGAGACCCGTCCCCGCTCCGTGGCTGCTCCTCTCCCCTGCCCACTGGGAGCTGTGGGGCCGGTGAGAGCTGTGCTACAGATGGACCTACAGGCTTGGGTCCACCCTGCTGAGCACAGCTCCTCAGACAGGCCTAGATGTGACCACATGGCCTCGGGATGCTGGTGTCACCGGCGTTCTTGATGGGCGTCAGGCGTGTGCTTTATGTTCAGATCCTGTGTGCGAAGCAGGGGCTCCGCGTGAGGAGGCGGCTGACTCGAGCCAACGTGAAGGAGAAAGTGAATGACACAAAGAGAATCCTCGGAAAGCTGCGCTCCCTGGCTAAAGAGGTACAATGTGCGCTGGCCGGGACCCCGGGAACCCCCCACTTCTGGACAGGCAGGCGAGGGTGGCCAGGCCCCCATTGGCTGGGCGAGGGGAGACCAGGCTCTCCTTCTCCCCCACCCCCGTGGGTGGGTGGGGGCTGGGCTCTCTCCCTCTCACTAGGTGGGTGGCCTCCCTACTCTGAATTATTTTTTCCAGTTGTAAATACTCCTGTGAGCTTGGAGATCAGTGCCAGCGAGAGCCAAGGTGGCTGGGGCCGCACCTGCTCCCATGAGTAGCTGGACCCTCACCCCGTTTGGGAAGTGTGTAGAGAATGTTAGATTGTATTATCCTGCTCAGCCACTAGGTGGCACCATGTGTCACAGACCTTATTGATGCTCACAACAGCCATTCCTGGCAGTGCATTAGTGTCTTAAGGTGAACACATCCCTAGTGCACCTCTGCGGGTAGGAAGCTCTGTGGCCTGTCCATATCTGGCCCAAGAGCCTGACATGCTAGTAGCAGCCCTGAAACCTGCTCTGTCCAAGGTGTACGTGATAGAAGATGATAGAATAAATGGTTCTAAGTGATGGAGAAATAGTGGATCTGCTGTAATTTGTGAGCAGAACCTAATGATCCCCGGCCTGTATGTGACATCACTGCTTTCTGTCCCTGCCTGGCCTGACACACAGCCAAATCCCGGCCATTTGACAGCAGCATGCTTGAATGGGGAGACAATCTCCATTTCTGCTGTCTCTGGGTCTCTGGGTCTCTCCCCAGGAGGATCCATGTTGAGCACATTCTGTGAATTCTGAGCTTTCATTTAAAACAATTCCGTTTCTTTTTCTGTAGCAGAAATTTGAGCCTTTCTATATTCAAAGTTTCCTCACAGTATAGTTTTAATCAGTTTACAAAACTAATTCAGTAAACCAGTGAAAGCAGTGTGGATACTCTTAACTGGATTAAAACCATATCTGCCTGGATGTAGGTCTTAATTGATTCTTGACTGAATTAAGCTAAATTCATATAAACTAGGCTTAATTTGGGTTAAGTGTGTCCCCAGTGGGTATTGCATGGGTTTAACTCACTTGGTTTGGAATTGCACGTTCAGTGAGATGGATGCAGCTTTGAACACAGACAAGGCCTACCTCTTTGCAGTGTTAACTAATGAGATGCTGCCCTGTTAATCCAGCCAGTAGAGAGCTGTTCCCAGCCAGCAATGAGACAAAGGCAGGAATTTACCTCCCCCCTTTCCTTACCTCAGTGAGATGTGAACTTCAGCACCTGTCATAGCCATCTAAGTGCTAGCACCAAGCACTGCCTGTCTACCTACTGTGACAAAGTTCCTCCTCTACCTTGGTGGGTCCTGCGCTTATTGGCAGATTTGCTCACCTCAGTGATCTTCCCCACAGTCTGGGTCAACTCCTCCTGTGTCTGATCAGGAGTTGGGAGGTTTGGGGGAACCCAGGCCCGCCCTCTACTCTGGGTTCCAGCCCAGGGCCCTGTGGATTGCAGCTGTCTATAGTGCCTCCTGTAACAGCTGCATGACAGCTACAACTCCCTGGGCTACTTCCCCATGGCCTCCTCCAAACACCTTCTTTATCCTCACCACAGGACCTTCCTCCTGGTGTCTGATAACGCTTGTACTCCTTAGTCCTCCAGCAGCACACCCTCTCCCTCTCAGCTCCTTGCACCTCTTGCTCCCAGCTCCTCACACGCACACCACAAACTGAAGTGAGCTCCTTTTTAAACCCAGGTGCCCTGATTAGCCTGCCTTGATTGGCTGCAGGTGATCTAATCAGCCTGGCTGCCTTAATTGGTTCTAGCAGGTTCCTGATTACTCTAGAGCAGCCCCTGTTCTGGTCAGTCAGGGAACAGAAAACTACTCATCCAGTGACCAGTATATTTGCCCTCTACCAGACTCCTGTACCCCACTGGTCTGGGTCTGTCACACTACAAATGTACTCATTTCTTAAAACCGATGTAATTATTTCTGTGCCGGTTTGTGTGTGGACACTAATTTCAGAATAAAAGGGGCTAAAGTCAATTTAGCTAATATTGGTAACAAAATGTTATCAAAAGGGACTTTAGGCACTTTTATTCTGAAATTAGTGTCCACACACAAACTGGCGCCAAAATAATTACATCGGTTTTAATTCACACATTTTTCGTTGTTTCATGCAAGGTTGTGCATAGACCACACCGCTGAGGCAACCCTTTAATTGTCTGTTTTTCTTTAAAGTGTCCACGGAGGAAAGAACTAGTGTATCCTTCTTGTGTTTCCCTCTGAGGAGTGAAAAAACCTGGAAGATTTTGTTTGACAGACTGTGGTTTTTATTTTAGAATTGTCCATCTCATCTATATGTGCCAGAGGACTCGCTGGCCGGCTGGAGAATCATAGAATCATAGAATCTCAGGGTTGGAAGAGACCTCAGGAGGTCATCTAGTCCAACCCCCTGCTCAAAGCAGGATCAAACCCAACTAAATCATCCCAGCCAGGGCTTTGTCAAGCCTGACCTTAAAAACCTCTAAGGAAGGAAACCATAAAAGGCTGGAACCTGAGCAATTAAGAGGAGGAAGAGGTTTTTTAGTTAGTGTTTAAAAAAGCCTCTGTTCTGTGTTTGTCTCCATAGTTGCCTTGGTGCCCCACTCAGTGCCTGTGCCATACATTTACAGTACAGTTTTGCACTGCGGCAACTGCACAGGACACATTGTCTTAACGTAACTTTTCTGCTAGGTGGCGTCAGCAGCAACAAGGGCCAGGTTCAATATCTAGGGGTTCCTCTTAACATTGCAGAACAGAACCGTCTCGAGCCCTGACCCAGAAATCTGGGAAAATTAAACACCATCCCTGGGCACCTCTGAAAGACAATACTTCCCCACTTACAAGCACTGAGTCTGTGTATAACAACCCCTCCCCCGCATTCATTTAGGAAAACATTGCAACAATAATTCAAAAGCACGTAAACCATAAGTAAACACCCACCCCACAGTATGTCGGGCAATGTCCTTTGCCTCAGTTTCCCATCTTGTGCTGTGAAAGTCTGATGGACAAAAGTCCCTTTAACACGCCACTCCCCTTTCCCTCTGCTGCACACAGTTGGAGTGTGTTCATGTGGGTTTGTCTCCCACCCGTCAAGGGAGGGCCACTGAGCAATGCCTCTTGTTGCTGCTGCTGTCCTGCTGCTCACTGCCTCTGTCCACTACTGCTGCTATTATCTCTGCCACTGCTTGCTGCCATGTTCTGAGGTTCCACTGCTTAGCCCAGCTACTGGTGCTGCCTCTGCCTTGTCTTTCACTGCAGTGCTGGCCCCACACCAGGTCTCAGGCTCAGCCCCTAGACATGCTCATCAGTGATGTCAGCTGTAGTCACCACAACAGAAACAAGGCCTCTCATTGAGTCCGATCAACTCCATTTTTAAACACCGGAGAGGAAATGTTTTGAGTGGTCTCTAGGATGCTTTAAACAGAGTGTGGAACACCTGTTCTCACCCCACTCTAACTTTCACTTGGAGTTGGCACCCCTACCCCTATCACTTAGCTAGTGATGTTCAAGTTAGGGTGCTCCCTTCAATCAGGGCAGGCTGACTACGGTTCTGCTGCCTGTTGCTCCTACAGTAAGGACTCCCCCTGCATTTTAACCCAAAACAGCCCAAACGGATCACTTTGGCAAAGCAGCTCTGACTGCTGAACACCTAGGCAGAGTGGATGTGTCTGTGCAAATACCGTCCGCTCCTGAAGTCTTTTCTCCCAGTTCATCACTAGATGGCAGAGGAGAGCTCATCTGACCCTGGCTCACATTAATATAGACATGCCTTGTGTCACAAACACTTGGGAGAAAAGATTCAACGCCCCATTCATCTGAGGTCTCACTCCACTGCTCTGGTCTCCCCAGTAGTCTGTCAGTGAGAACGGAGAAGGCTGGATATTCCAGATACTTTTAATGAAAAAACAAGCAGCAACGCAAGAAATATACAACCCCACGCAAAAATCTTTGCAGGTCACCTTTAAAAACTGCCAGGAAATTAAATGCAAAAACCTAAGTTAGGATGCACATTTTAAATGTCAAAGTCAGGAAATGCAGAAGTGAAGTTCACTAAGCAACATTATCTTTGTATCTTGTCTATTGCACTTACTAAGAGAAATAAAATGTATTACACAATCAAGAGTTCCAAAAAATGTCACCTAAAGTTAGGCCCCTAAAGCCACAGTTAAGCTCTTAGCAAGTGACTTGATTTTCAAAGGTGCCAAGCACTCAGCAGAGTGGGAGTTTTGCCATTAACTTTGGTGGAAGCAGGATTGGATCACTTGTATTCCCTCATGGGGACATTCTCTCTGAGATGCCGCATTGTCAATCTCTTCCAGCCCCAGTGCACGCTCCCCGATGTCCTACTCTGGATGTTCAGCAATAATAAGCGAGTGGCATACACAAGAATTCCTGCACAGAATGTCCTCTACTCTGTAGTGGAAGAGGAGAAAGGCAAGGACTGTGCAAAGATCCAGACCGTCTTTTTAAAGGTAGAGATTATGTGAAAAACCTAATCATATTCCTGCTTCTTTCGCTCCATGTTGGTCTCCCTTCCTTCCCCAGCTCTAATTATTGGTTCTGTATCTGAGAAAGAATTTGTAAGACTAGTAAAAACCAAGCAATCTAATTGCGTAGTGAGAATTTCTATGCCAGGTCCAAACAAGTGAGCTCCTGGACTGGGTAAAGACTAACTTAGCTTCTCCTCTCACAGAGTGGTTGTTTTCATTCAGAAAAAACCCCAGCACAAAGCATATGGAACATTTTGACATGGGAACATTTCATCATTTGCAGAACAGAATGTTTCTGTTTTTGTTTAGAAACTACTTGATTTCAAAATTTCTTTAATATTATAAAAAAGGTAAAGTCAGAAGGAAATGTTTTGATTTTATGGAAACAAAATATTTTGATTTTGAAACACATTTTTTTTAAATTATGTTTCATGTGAAATTTTGAAAGTTTTGGTTTCCTTCTGTAACATAACATTTTTTTTGAGATTGTGGAATTTCCCAAGAAACAGAAAATGTGGTCCCTGCCCAGCTGCCCTTCATACCCATGTGTAAAGCTGCAGGCACAGTGATGGTGCACTGCTAATCACCGGCATGTGATATAGTCACTGCTGGTCTGATGGCCTGTGGCTCTGGATGTGAAGTTAAACTAACATTCTGCGCTCCAAGGTCCCAGGGTCGCGCACCGGAGAGATCTTCGCCAAACTAGAGATCTATATGTGGCTGGGGGTGACCAAGTACGTGAAGAACAGCACTGCAGAATTGCCTGAGGAGTTCAAGCCTGTCTATGAGAGTGGCCAGCAGACAGCACGGCTCCCAGCGCACGTGCCGCCCAGCCGGCTCAGCAGGGACGGTGAGCAGAGACTGCCCTGATTGCACTGTTTACTCTACAGTCCCACCAGAGGCTAAAATGAAAACATATATGAGAGCAGTGAGCTGAGCGAGTCCTGCCTGGGCACCTGGATGTGGGCTTCGCCAAGAGTCTTTTTGGCTCGTGGGAATGTGTGTTTGCCACAGCAGCATTTAGAGTGCTGCCGTCTCCTTCTGTACGGATGGCATGGACCTGCTAGCGTGGGGGGCAGAGAGAGCACAGCACCTCAGCCTGCCATGGACAACCTGTGTCCCTAGGGCAGTGGTTCTCAACCTATTTGCCATTGTGGGCCTCATCCAATGCTACCTCTATGGCCCTGAGGATGTCAGATGGGCCACGGCTGTGTGCTGATTGCGGGTTGAGAACCTCTGCTCTAGGGTTTAAAGTTCTGGCAGAATGTCACAGGGACACCCCCCCCCCACACAGTGAGAATGGGGCACTATGACTTCATAAGCTACTGGAGAGTCATTGACTGGGCTCCGATTTCTAGAGTGTGTGACCTGCTCAAGACCTGTCCAGTAATCCACCGGCTTTGCTGAGACCTGATGCAGCTCTGAGGGGCACATGTTCATAGCAAATCACTCCAGAATTAACCCCGCAAAGACTCTAGAGCACTTGTTGTCACTGGGGACAAAGAAATTAACCAAAAGTGGACTGCCTGGCCCAAGCCATGTTGATATACTGATCCAAAGCACTTCAGCAGACACCTGTAAAGGTGCTGTCCCCTGCCGTCCTCACCTCCAAGGGCCACCCCCTTTCCCTCCGGATCTGCCTAGAAACTCTCTCCCAAGAGTGCTAAGGGCATAACTACTCTGATCCCATAGCAGCCCAGTGATTTCTGCTTTTTCTTGCCAGACTTCAGTTACTTCCAGCTGCGAGCTCACTTGTACCAGGCTCGGGGGATCCTGCCTGCTGACGACAATGGCCTTTCAGACCCATTTGCAAGAGTGGTGTTTTCGACTCAGTGCCAGACCACCAGGGTAAGGTCTCTCTGGTCCCACTGCAGCCCATCTCCCTCACCTCAGGAAACTCACCTGTGGACCAAGTCAGTCACTGCTTGCAGTGTTGGAAGCTGACATCACAGGAGGAGACTTGACTCCAGCTGTGGAGACATTTTCATGCCCTCTTAGTGTTGGGATTTTTCTTTGAGACTTTCCGCACGCTGTTCTCAAGGAATTAGCTCAAATCCGGACTTGTCCCTGAGGGTTTTTTATTGGCATACAGCAGTCCTGTGCTGAGGGGATGGGTGTAGGGGTTTGCCAAAGCACACAGAAATCAATCAGATTGTACACATATTCCAAACCAAAGTGACTCATGCACATTCCATGTTACATTGTGTCACACTTTGTAATTGGGTTACTAATTTTGGTAACCAATCCCTGTACAGATCATGAACTGTCCACAAGCTGCTAGTAAGCAAAACTGTAGATTATCACACGTCATTCTTCTTACTCTTTCTTTATCTACCAGCAACAGGATATTTACAAGGCCACTTGTGAATCTGTGGTTTGTCCACTATTAATCTCTGCTTCCTTTCATTGTTCGTGCCAGCCTGCACTGAGCAGTGTGAATATTTAAGGAATCTTTGGTGACAACAGTTGTATCTGAGGGACACTGGCTAATGCCCAGATCAGCCCCCAGAATTCTCTCATCCCCTGCTCTGGAAGGCATTGGCCATGCACACACTGCACTGAGTGGTGTGCGCATGGGTGCTCTATAATGCCCCTCGCCCTGCTTTGGGGGAGGAATGTCTGCAGCCTCCCCCTCCCCCTTTCCACTGCTTCCTTAAAGGGCCATTGTAAGTATGAACTTGACTGAATTCAAGAGACTCTGCTGAGCTCTATTAATTCTGATCGCTATCCATGCAGACCTTGGAGGAAACCCTGAGCCCGTTGTGGAATGAGCTACTTTTATATGATCAGCTGATTATTGATGGGAGGAGAGAGGATTTGAAGACCGAGACCCCAGTTGTTGTCATCAATATCTTTGACCATAATAAATTTGTAAGTATAAGAGAATGACCCTGGCCCTCTATGTCCATAAGCTCAGTGTGTGCAGGAGTCTGGGGAAAGCTGAGGGAATATCTGTCCAGATACAGGACGTCACATGAACGACTGCACCAATTTGCTCTGCCTCCGCTCCTGTGATTAGATCTTACCTATACCGGCAGCTCGAAGCTGCAGAGAGGTTGGAGTTGCCAGGAGTGGCTCCCTGGGGAAGGCTTTGACAAGCTTCCTGTTGTCAGTCTGCTCTGGTGGTGCCAAACAGTGGAGTTGTGTGTGATGAGTGAAGCCTGCCAAGCTGGCGCCGGCCTGGGGAAGTGAGGTGCTCTTAGAGGAGAGGATGGTTCACATGCAAACACTGAGCTGGATTCTGGTTTGCAGTCTGGAAAGCAGCCAGACCTGCCAAGCTGCAAACTCCACTGTGTGGCAGAGTTCTAAGTCAGTGCCCAGCCAGGCCACTGCACTCCCCAGCTCAGCCCAGGCACAGGAGATGTGGCAGGGGCTTGCTGTGGTTCAGAGTCCCAAAGGTGGAAGTCAGGGCAGGTCTGTAACAGTCTTACCTCACGCGGTGTCAGCCCCCCGACTGCCTCAGCTTCCTCCTTTCTTAGCCAAACCACCTCAACTGGTGCTTTAAGTTACTCCTCCCTCGGGAGCCTGCATTATTAACCTAACGAGAGCAGTTTAACTCTGAGCTAGACTCTCAGCCACCTTCCCCAGGCTCACCAGCTCACTAGGCCCAGCCTGGGTGCCACAGTCCATTTGGTTCCTCTGGGCTCATAATTCCCTTGAAAGGTTTTTGCTGTTGCAGCTCACTGCAGGTAGCTGCAGCCAGGCCTCTCCCTCTGGCTGGTAGGGACGGCCTCTTTCCCAGCCCTCAGTGACCCTTGTATCAGGTCTGGCCCAGGCCTTGCAGTTCCCAGCCCCGATCTCCCATCTCTGAGAGAACAGGCCCCCTCACACGTAGCCCTGCCCTGGGCTACCATCACACGCTCCCCAGTCGCCTGGCCCAAGCCCGAACCCATCACATGGGCACCCCACTTAGGGGGATCACTGGACACAGGTGGGGCTGATCCCAGCACCCTGTTCAGGCCCAGCCCTCCTGTGACAAGCTCTGAGCATGCTCCAACCTGTGCTGCGGTCGGCTGATGCAGACCTGTCCTGATATCTGGTTTGGTGCAGCCGCGAAGCTGGGCTATTTTTCACTTCCAGACCCAAGTGAAGGTGTCGCAGTCTATTCATAACACACTGAATGTGACCATCAAACTGAACCGCAGCATTATCACGCTAATGTGTGTTTCCCACCATTCGTAGCTGCCTCCGCTGGTGCCAAAGCCCAGCTGTCCCCACCCAGCTGCCAAAACCTCCTGGAGAGCTTGATGCGGTGCAGTTATGGGTCTTCACTACTGAGTGCAGCAGCACAATGAAAACTGAAAATGTGCAGGCCTTGTAAAATAAACTGAACTGAATATCAAATTCAGTCCTATTACAGTCCCAAAAAACTTAACATAATGGTGTTAGAGTTGCAAAGTCCAGCTCTTGAAAGCTAGTAAGTGCCAGAACTGGCAACCTGCATTTTGATATGGTCTTTCATTACATGATCACCCACTGTCTTTTTCACAGGACCTTTGCGTCACGCAGTGCACGGGGTGGACGGTGCTCAGGGAATGAGTCAGGGTATGTAGCAAAGGAGGCTGTTGTCTGTAGACCATGCCTCATTCACACTGGAAGTTGAAAGATGTATAGGAATGAGGCAGTGGATTGCAGAAATAAAGGCTGTTGAATGGAGAACTGGATTCCATCCTTATCTTTTCCACTGTCTCTGTGTGATGTTGGTAAAGTCACAACACCACAGTTTTGGCAGGTGGCCACTGTGTGTTCCTCGTTTTGAGGGTGTCCAGCTTGAGACACTTGAGGCTCGATATGCAGAAGTGCTGAGCACTCACAGCTGCAGCTGAACTCATTGGGGGAAGTGGCTGCTCAGCACCTCTGGAAGTAAGGAAGTGTGGCTGAATGGATGAGCAAAGGGCTGGGCATCAGGTGGCCCCGAGTTCTGGTCTTGGTTCTGCCACTGATTCTCTGAGTGGCCTTGGTAAGTCACTTTGTTTTCCTGGTGCAGTTTCCCAACTGTAAAATTGGCCACACACTGAATAATGAGGTTAGAGAGACACTACACAGGTTCCTGAGCACTGTCCAGCCTGTGCTCAGAATAGGACATGGGACATGTGGTAAAAATAGCATGTGCTCACATAACAGAATCCTGTCTAATAATAATGCAAACACACAAGGAGACTGAATTATGGTGGCCGATTCTATCATTTCCTAACTTTTGAGGGCTGGACTTTGCAACTTAAATACCCTTAATTTAACATTTTTTGTATGTAATAATATACATAGATGCACACATTGTCTTACACGCACTGCTTTAATTCTCAGTAGTAGTCATAGGTTTTATTATTTACAGACCACCCTAGATATACAGATAATTTACAAGCAAGGAGACAAGGCCCA
The DNA here is from genome assembly GCF_016161935.1 of Mauremys reevesii. Classification (NCBI taxonomy): domain Eukaryota; kingdom Metazoa; phylum Chordata; order Testudines; family Geoemydidae; genus Mauremys; species Mauremys reevesii. The sequence continues at coordinate 18,138,673 of NC_052635.1, read as the reverse complement.
TACTGGAAATAACTTGAAGTCTAACTCCGGTAGATACAGGGCATGCAATGATTGTTGAAATGCAGGAAGGCAATGCTGCATTATCAGTGAGAGGAAGGAGTTCGTTGTCTTGTTCTGTATTGCACCCATTTCTGTGGTATCTGGTTGCATTTTCCACAGTTCAGATTGGGCTATTAGCATTACAGATAAGAAGAGCTGATCCCTATGCTCTCCTGAAGCTCTCATCTATAAAGATGAGAAGAGGAAGACTGGCTGGTCAGCTAAGTGCCTAGGGTTTATGGTTCTGTCAGTGGAAAGCCAAGGAAGGGAGGTGTGGTTTGATCCCTTTCTGAATGTGATCCCAGTACTGAGTGCCCTGTCGTGGGCTCCCTGCAGCAGTTTGCTGCAGCAGTGCATGGAGGTCAGAGATGGAGAGAGAGTCTTTCCGGTGACTTTGCAGAACTTGCACCTGGTTGGGATTCAGCCCGTTCTGGCATGTTGTACTGGGACCTGATATGCTGTGAGAATGCTGAGGCCGTATCCAATGGCTGCTCCTTCTTGTCTGTAGGGTTCTCCAGAATTTCTTGGCCGGGCCTTTGCTACTCCACAGGTGAAGCTGGTGGATGAACCATACTGCAAACCTGCCCTGCAGTTTTTTGACATTTACAAAGGAGCCAGAGCAGCTGGGGAATTAATTGCTACCTTTGAGCTGATCGAGCTGGATTACAGTGGTTACTTGGAGGTAACTGGCTTCTCTGGGGTAGCAGTGTGGTAAGGGGTGCATGGCAGCTCCTTCCAGCTGCTCCTGCTATCTCGACTTGGTAGATTAACACCTGGGGCATGATGCTGGGCTCCCTGCACTAGCCACATCCTCAAGCAGAGAGGAGCACTCCCATCGCAGGCGGGCCCCCAGTATCAATGGGCAGCAGTGAAAGAGGAGGACAAAGCTGGAGATGGGAGAGAGGGGTGGGAGGGTGGGTGAGGGGATGTTGTGGAGCAGGAGAGACAAGCTCCTTAATTTCTGTGTGGCCTGGCCATTTCCATCTGTCCAGCCTTCAGTGCCCAAAGACGTGGAACCCAAGGAGCCAGACTTCCTGGAGGACCCCCGTTCTGGACGCTTCATTATCCCAGAGGGAATCCGGCCCATCCTCAAAGAATTCCGCATAGAGGTGCCGTGGCTTTCAGTAGAGTTCTGAGCAGAGTTTCCTCTGACTGGTACCAATGCCGTGACTTTATGGCAGGGGCTTGGGTAAGGGCCTGGCACTCAAACATGCCTGTGCTGCCTCCTCTTGCCAGGGACTGTTGCAGGCCAGAAGTGAGTGTGGCTTGGAACTGGGGTGACATCTACCCACCAGCCCTATCACATTTCAGGGTGCAATCTAGGCTGGAGAGGGGCTGTCACCACCTGCACTGCAACGTAGGGTGCCTCACAATGCTTTGCCACTGTATCTCCCACCCTGGGCCCACCACAAACAGCCAGAGAGCATGCAGATCATCCCCTGAGTGTCTGTGATAGCAGCAGCCTGCCAGCAACACTCCACCAGCCTGGGTTTCCACTTGCTGGGTGACCCCAACACACTTCCAGTCCTGGCCTTTCCCCAAATGTATGTTCTGCGCTGTCCAGCCCTCTCCTCGGCAGTCCAGATTTTGGAGATCCCTTGAACCTTGTAAGGGGTCAATGTACAACAGTTTGCTTCCTTAAATGAAGTTACCAAACAATTTAGTTTAAACACACTACTGGATTAGTTTTGATTAGAGAAGACTAGAACGGGTTTATTTAACTACACGGAGAGAGATTTTTAAGTGAGTACAAGTATAAGGTGTGGAAGGCAGAAATGTTCAGAGCCGCTCGGGGGGGGGGCAAGTGGGGCAATTTGCACCAGCCCCCTAGGAGCCCCCATGAGAATACAGTATTCTATAGTATTGCAACTTTTTTTAATGGAAGGGCCCCCCGAAATTGCTTTGCCCCAGGCCCCCTGAATCCTTTGGGCAGCCCTGAAAATGTTTACAAAAGACATAAAGATAAAGTGCTTTCTAGTAACTAAAACTTAACAAATAGACTTGGTTCAAGGTGAAATCCTTAACACATGTTCCCAGCACGAGGGCTGGCCAAATTCTGAGGTCAGGACCCCTCCCAAAGTCCAAAGGCTGGTTCCTTGATCTTCCCAGGTGAAAGAGAGAGCGAGAGAAAAAAACCCTACCAGGGGTGTTTTTGCCCCCACCCTTTGCAATGCATTTTCCTGAGATAAAGTTCCTTCCAGCTGTGAGGATGAAGACACAGGGGTCTCATAGCGGAAGAGCTTCCATGTTGTTTGTTAAAGTGCAGATCGATTTGTTCCTGCCCCACTTCGCTGCCAAAGACTGGCCATGTGACCGGTCATGGTCAATCAACTTTGACGACACCTGGCTAGAGGTGTCAGCTTGTCCTTTGTCTTCAAGAAACTTGTTAGCCCCTCCCCAGGCTTGTCTGCTGAACGCATGTTAGTCACAACTTTAACTTGACATGTCATGTTGCTATATGCGTGTCACCAGTTTATTACTGACGAGAGAGTTACACTGCTACCTCGATATAACGCCACCCAATATAACATGAATTCGGATATAACGCGGTAAAGCAATGCTCCGGGGCGGGGGGGGGGGGGGGAGGCTGTGCACTCTGACGTATCAAAGCAAGTTCAATATAACACAGTTTCACCTATAACGCAGTAAGATTTTTCGGCTCCCAAGGACAGTGTTCTATCGAGGTAGAGGTGTATTAGTTTTCAAATGCTATCTCACAAGGTGTATTTTGTACAAAGACAATCACAGTGGTGTGTAGGGTGTGTATACAGGAGTGCGTTGGGTCACGAGCCCCCATTACATCCAGCATCTCACATGGGAAGTGCCCCATGCTGTTTGATTAGCTCCCGATCAGACTGAACAGAGGAGCCTGGCTGCGAGACAGCGCGTCGGCTCTCTCTCCCCTGCCCCCAAAGTGCTCTGCTGAGCCTGCCCACCTCCACTCCAGCACATTCATTTGTTGTTGATGACGTTTCTAGTGTTTTTCTCCTGGGAGCATCTGGGTGGGTGAGGAGCAGCCCTCACTCCTCCTGTGTTGGAAAGAGGGGTCCGAGTGCCAGGGACGTGGGAAGGGTTAGCAATGGGGCGAGGAGCTGGTGGTGATGCTGGTTACCTGTGGGGATGAGGGACAGTCTGGCAGCTGGACAGGGTGTGGTGAGATGAGCACTGGGATTAGGTGGGTGGATTGGGGGTGATTGTCCCTTTTGGGGGTGAGGGATTGGCGGCTGGGAAGGCGTGTGTGAAGAGTGCTGAGTGCCTAGAGCAGCTGACGCGCTTGGCTCCTGCTGTTTAGATCCTGTTCTGGGGCCTGCGAGACTTGAAGCGGGTGAACCTGTTTGAGGTAGATCAGCCCCAGGTGATCATCGAATGTGCCGGGAAGAAAGTGGAATCAGAAGTGATCGTGTCATTCAAAGAGAACCCCAACTTCAACGAATTGGTCAAATACATCAACGTGGTAAGCAGGGAGCAGTGCTCACTGCCAGGGCCTGGGCTGCAATGCTGACTCCCAGAGCGAGTGGGGGTGGGGGCAGAGGCTTAGCGAGCAGGAGAGAGGCAGAGTTTCCAAGGCCCGTGTTTCTGGAGAATGGGCACATACCTGCAGACTGAGTTCAGCCCCAGCTGGGTTCTCCCGCCGGGGAACTGGGGCCCATTAAAGACCAGCTGCTGATGGGAAAGAACGCTCCATGGCATGAATCCATTCAGCCAGCATCAGGGGCTGCCTGCTGGCCAGGCATGAGCAGGGCTCTAGTTCAGAACTGAGGTGCTGGGTCCCAGCACTGACTGGCGCTGTCAGGATCTACCTGCATAGGGAGCATCAGGGCCGCTATGCTAGGGGCTCACCCGGGTGCAGCTGCTTGGAGCGCAGCCCTTATCTGCCACCTGGACACATGGGTGAGCTATAAGCCAGGCTCTGAGCTGTCTGCAGGACCCTCCCCTGCAGCCCTGGTGACAGTGTGAGAGGCTCTTTTGCAGGATCTCCCAGAGCAAGTGTACCTGCACCCACCCCTAAGCATCTTTGTGGTGGAGCAGCGAGCTTTTGGGCGCACCGTGCTGGTGGGGACCCACGTGGTGTCCCATATCATGAAATTCTCTCCCAAAGAGCTGGAGGAGCTAGAGGAGGGGCCAGAAAATCCGCCCAAAGGTGAGTTTCCTGGTTTGAACTGTGCTCTGAACCCTCACATGGCAGGGTGGCACGGGCAGGGGCAGCTCCAGGCACCAGCGCAGCAAGCGCCTGCCTGGGGCGGCAAGCCGCGGGGGGCAGGCCTGCTGGTTGCTGTGAGGGCGGCAGGCAGGCAGCTTTCAGTGGCGTGCTTGCAGGCAGTCCGCCGGTCCTGCGGCTTCGGCGGCAATTTGGCAGTGGGGACGCTGATGGCGCGGCACCGGCGGACCTCCCGCAGGCATGCCACCGAAAGCTGCCTGCCTGCCGTGCTTGGGGCGGCAAAAAACATAGAGCCACCCCTGGGCATGGGGCTTTGTGCACTGCCAAGTGCTGCGGGGAGGAGAGGGACTGTCCTGCGTTTTCTGCAAGGCTGGCATGTCCCCATTGTCCCTCAACTCGCCGGGGCAGTGCAGCAGAGGTGTGATTAGACACCCCTTGGCTAACCCAGGCAGGGCAGGTCTGATGGTCTCCAGTGTCTTGCTGTGAGGCTGTGGACTCTCTGTGGTGCTGGCCTGAAGGGGCTGCTGACTGAATTCCTGCAGGGGTAATGCCTCACCCCCTCAGACAAGGCCATTAACCTGTGGTGGGGCTCAGCGAAGTCCCCTTTGGGGCTAGGGAACATATTGTGGTGTGAAGCAGAGAGGCTTCTTCCTGTGCTCTCCTGCATCTCCCAGGCACACACACAACATGGAAGCTATTGAAACGAGAGGTATTCAGAAAAACCAGTCCCACGCAGCCTACTGGGGATGAAGTACAGCATGGGGTGGGGAGTAATGCAGGCCGTGGGGGCAGGGTCATGCAGGGTGATACGGTGCAGGGGGTGGGTATGCAGGCCCTTGGGGACAGGGTCACGCAGGGTGACACAGTGCAGGGAGGGAGGGGGTGTTATGCAGGCCCGTGGGGACAGGGTCACACAGGGTAACACGGTGCAGTTGGGGTAATGCAGGCCCGTGGGGGCAGGGTCACGCAGGGTAACACGGTGCGGTGCGGGATAACGCAGGCCCGTGGGGGCAGGTTCGCGCAGGATAACATGGTGCGGTGGGGGGTAATGCCGGCCCATGGGGGCAGGGTCACACAGGGTAACATGGTGTGATGGAAGGTAATGCCGGCCCGTGGGGGCAGGGTCACGCAGGGTAACATGGTGCGGTGGGAGATAATGCTGGCCCTTGGGGGTAGGGTCACGCAGGGTAACACGGTGGAAGGTAATGCTGGAAGGTAATGCTGGCATGCAGCAGTGGAGTCAAGGCTGCACAAACCATTGTGATTGTCTAGCCTGACCTGCATAGCACAGGCTAGAAAATCCCCCTCAGTAATGGCATCTCTGCAGGCAAGTTCCTGCTCTGTTCAGAGGAGTGACCCAATCATATGGCAGGGTCTCTGTTCCTCTGCATTGACCTAAGCCTGCCATCTGAGTTGTCCGGGGCAGGCTTTATCTCCTCGCTTGGCTGCCTCTGGCTCACGGCCAGCGAAGTGTCCAGAACGCCTTTTCCCATTTGCCATCCTGTGTGTGAGAGCTGTGGGTGGGGTTTAGGACCCAGAGCAGACCTCTGTTGGCAGATATTCGCTAAGAGTTTCTGGGCCAGACCTCTCATTCCCAGGATCCAACTGTGGGACACAGTGTGATGAGCGCCCAGAGAATGCGAAAGGCAGCAGAATGCCACCCTGTTGTGAGAATGACTCCTGCAGCTTCTCAACGACGCCTTTCTGGTGTCAGATTTCAGACTGAGAGTGGGTGGGGGTAATGTAGGTAACTTGGGGATTACAGGAATGGCGTCCCTTGCACTGAGGTGCACCTGAAAGGTACGTCTGTGCCCTTGGCTCAGCGGCCATTTGTAATTGGTAATGAGACCCTGGAAGATTCGACAATGAATGAATGATCTTCCTGTTGGAATACATAGTCTCCATCTTTCTCATTCAGCACGGAAAGCCTCTGCTCGACCCAACATCTCCCAGACGGTGATCAACATTGGCCTGACCGCTAGCGACATGGGCAGCAAAGCCAACCCCCTGAATCTGGTGAAGGTGAGTGCGGTGTCATGTTGACAATAACCTTCACGTTACTCTTTGAATGGAGCTGCTGCTTGCCTGAATACCCTCTCTGGCTTTGACTTGGATCCTATCCCTAGGTTGTACCCAAGAATAGTACCAGTTCAGAAGTGACAGTCACCTTCCCTGTTTCAGTGCCGCCTAGCAGATCATATGGCAGCATAATTCACTTTTTGGTATAAGCCTGATTTTGACTGACTGCCCCTCTAATTTCCTCACCCCCCCGACTGTTGTTTCTGCGTGAAATGGCACTTGTCCGCACTGTAGAGAGAGAATACGTAGGGAGGAGATGTTGAGGTTAATCCGATGAGGGGTTTCTGGGATATGAGACGTGCAAAAAATTAGTTGTATTTCACTTTCTGAAAAATTCTTCTAGTGTTTATAAAGTCGTAAATGCCATCTCATTAATGGCTAAGCCTGGAAACATCTGAGCTGGTCATTCAGTTGCCCTGGATGAGAGTTACTGCAGACAAGCATGGGTGCAACATTTCAGAATAATTTCTGATAGATTTGTATACATCTGAGCACTCAGTCAGGTTCCAGCAGAGTTTCCGAGCTTCCCTGCGTGTTATAAGAATTGACTCGGAAGATGCAGCCTGTGGAAGCTCTAAACTCCATCACCATCACCAGTCTGAATCCGGCAGGTCACGGGCTCCCATAGCTGAACTCAATTTCATCAAGCAGGCTAAATACTCCACTGTGGAGTGTTTTATTTGAAAATGTGATTTTCACTGACTCACATATTTCACTTCCCATCACACCAATAATTCTTGCAGAGTATAGTTTCTGTATCAGAAGAGAATCTACACCATGTTCCTACATGTCATATTAGAGATGCCAAACCCCTCTACATTCAGGTGCGAGGAGCGGCGGGGGTTTGCAACCTGAAATCGGATCCCAATCAGAATTGTACAGCTCTGGCCCATATCTAGTTAAGACATAAATAACTTTTCACAAGCTTATCAGTATGTCAAAACAATGCCATTGGGAGGATTTAATTAGAATAAAACAAAAGCTGTTGGAAAACCTAGAAATTCAGTGCCAAGATTCAGGCTGAAAAAGCAATGCATTGAAGTCAGGAAATTCATAGTTGGGATTCCACAAACAGCTTTTGCTCTGACCCATCTGAATAGCCACCTTCTGCCTCTCCACCAGCAGTCTCCCTGCTCCATCTCTTACAGCCATGCGGCACCATGACCTCTGTCACATTCCAATACAAACCAGGGTGCCTGGACTACCAAACTGGAACTACTGGAATGACGTCAGGATTGGAGTTACATTGTTATTTATAGAGCGCCCAAAGTAAACAAGGTGCTTTACAGACAAGGGATTTTGGCCCTGCTTTGTACTGAAAATGTCATCAACTACCATACTGTAGAAATCCCCTTCATACTTGGCCCTAGGACCCCAAACACAGACCCCCCTTTATTTCAACAAAAACTGCACTGACGTGTATCCTCCATTCTGCCACGTCCACCCTTCAAGATGCATCTTGGGCTTGGCTCAGCTGGGAGAACGCATCTTGTTAGAACACACCTTGACTAACACAATGCGTCAGACTGTGTAGATGAGACTTGTGTGTCAAATTGTGTTAGCTGATTGCGGGTTACCAGTTAGTTAACCTTTGTTCTAACTAGATGGCTTTTCCCACTTTAGACAAGCCCCCTGACTGGCCCTTCCAAATATTTGTAACTCTCTGATGTGACTCAGTTGCTGCCCCCTAGTGAACAAGAGCACAGGGTCAGAGTTAAGGGTGTTTGGACAACTTTGCCATTGCATTTCCTGATTTTCACAATCTTGTTTCAGTAATGACAACATCCCTGTAAACACTGTAGAATTTCTAACCTCGTCGAGACTTTTGATCACAGTATTTGGAATCACTTCTAGGGCATCTCACTTCCAGTGGGCTGGATTTTCCTAGACCTTTGTGCGATAGCATGGAGGTAGCAATCCAGATCAGTGAGGGGTTGTGTCCCTGCCTGTCCTGGAACCCTGAATTCCTTAAAATGCTCGGCTGCTGTAGCTCCCTTGTTTGGATGCTCCCAGCCAGCATACAAGCATTCTTTGACTATCGGTGTGACAAGTCATCCTGGACCAGGAGCTCTGACTCCAGCAGCGTGCTTGCTACACCACGGCCACACTCTGGCCACCACAAGCCTTGGTTACACCTGGCAAGGTGACCCCTACTCCCCCTGACCTGAATTTTCCCCAAACCACATGTTGTTCTTAGAGTAATGGTTCCTATTGTATTCCACTGTGGGTTCTGCATGCGCAGCATGCCTCCAGAATAATGTCTGTGGTCCATGCATGCACCCAGGCTCGCCTTGTGCTTCCAACTGAGGTGATAAATGGAGCATTTTAAAGCATTCAGGGTTCCAGGACAGGCAGTGACACAACCCCTCTTCAGTTCCTTCTCAGCACCGCATGGTCTGGGTTGGAACTTCCAGTGTCCTCATCTCTGATGTCATTCTAAATAAACAGTTGTAAATCATTTTATTAATTCTTCTTCAAATGATTACTCATGTTGATTCCAAGTAAGTGTGTGTGCACCGTGTGCACAGTCATCGGAAGGTTTTTCCCCTAGCAGTATCCATTGGATCGACTGTGGAGTGGCTCCTTCATGGCAGTGTATATAGGTTCCTGCCGACCCACTGCCTCTTCAATTCTTTCTTACTGCCAGTGATGGTCATTGAAGCAGCTTCTCTCTTGCAAACAGCAAGCAATCCCGTAGTGGACTTTCATTCAGTGTTACCTGTAAATAGTTAAAATTTTATAGTTAATGTAAATAGTATAGTTAGTTTAGATAAGTTTCAGTTGGGAGTCTCCCACCCATCTCGTTTCTCCTCCCGGGGACTGGGGCAAGTCTTGGTCTCAGGGTTTCAAGCTGTGCAGGTCCTGCCTGAAGCCTATGCCAAAGGGAGACCCACATGACTCCTGTCTGGGGTGCCTGGGAGAGGCACATCAACTGGACAAGTGCAAAAACTGCAAAGACTTGAGACCAAGGACCAAAAAAGAGAGGGACATCAGGCTGAAACTGCTCCTTATGGAGTCAGCCCTTTGTCCCCAGCCAGCCCAGGTGACGTCCAACCCCAAACCCGGCACTTTGGTGCGGAGCGCACTGGCCTTGGTAAGGGAGGCCATGGCACCAAGAAAGGACTCGGGCTCCAGGGACCCCCAGCAGAAGGGCTCCAGGGACTTCCCCAGTGCTGAAGACCTGTTCCGGTGCAAGTGCCTGTCACTGCTTCCTTTTGCCGATGCCACACAAGAAGAAGAAGACGGACAGAGGGCGCTTTCCCACTTAAGTAGTGGAGCGAGCAGGCACCAGTGGGGCGTGTCCCACATCAGGACACCCGGCTCTGACTCTGCCAACACCGTTGACTCCAGCCTCCCAGGGAGGTCTGTCGAGTCCGGTTCTCGTGGACTTCCCAGTAATGGAGCAGGAGTGTAGGGAGGAGGACATAGACCTTCTATACCGGACACCTTTGAGGAGGCTAGGGACCTCATAGCGATGATGGTGCAGTCCCCGGCACCGGCACCACAGAGAGGCACTTTGCCCTCAAGAGGCAAGTTAACAATGATGTGGCAACTCTCGCCCTCACCTCGGCAACACTCTCCGGCACGGTCTTTGTCTGCACCGCCCTGGTTGCTGAGGTTGGAGTATTCATCGGACTCGGAGGCGGAGTCGTATGCCTCTAGGCGGAGCCGGAACCTTTCCCGGCACCGCTCAAGGCAAGAAGAAGGGCAGCCACTACCCGTGATGTTGTGGTCTCGGCCCTTCTGGACCCCAGGGGCCTACCACCAAACCCAAGGGCTGGGGTCCAGATCCGTGTCGGTGGCTTCAGAGGCTTGGGTCCCTCCATCATTGACTTCGGTAGCCTGGGAACCTCTGCGAGGGCAGGCAGGCACCAATGGGCACACAGGTTGGCACCGAGAATGCTGCGGGACCTGGCAGCACACAAGGTGTCTCAATGCAGGGGGATCCCCACAAACCAGAGGAGCAGGAGGACCCATTGCCCCTATGGGAATCGTCCTCACCCTCCCTGGATGAGGCTCTGGTGGGTACCTCCACCACACTGCCTGCAATGGACACCAGGGCACACCAGGAGCTGGTCAGGAGGATGGCTCAGAACCTAGACATGCAGGTTGATGAGACTGATCCCATGCAGGACATTCTGGTCCCTGAGGGCCCTTTGAGGGGGCTCTGACCCTTATTAAAACTATCCAGAACACCACTAAGGTGCTGTGACAAACACCCGCCTCTGTTCCCTTCACGGAGAAAGGGGTAGAAAAGAAATATTTTGTGCCATCCAAGGGGTATGAGCACTTGTTTACCCACCATTAACCTAGTACTCTGGTGGTAGAGGCAGCCAACCAAAAAGAAAGACAGGGAGAACTGGGGCCGACACCTACGTCCAAAGAGGCAAAGAAGCAGGATCTCTTTGGTAGGAAGGTGAATTCTACTGGGGGACTCCAGCCTCACATATCCAACCAGAAATCGATCCTGAGCCGCTATAGCTACAATTCCTTGAACACATTGTCTAAGTTCCAGGAACAGCTGCCAGTGGACTCCTGCTCTGAATTTGCGGCTGTCTTAGAGGAGGGCAAGGTAGTCGCGAGGACCTCCCTACAGGCCGCCTTGGACTCAGCAGACTCAGCAACTCGGACTATGCCAACTGCGATAGCCACGAGATGCAGCTCTTGGCTTCAAGTCTCGGGATTCCTGCATGAAGTCCAAAACACCATCCAGGACTTGCCTTTTGACTGTCCAGGACTCTTTTCAGAGCAAACAGACACTAGGCTCCACAGCCTGAAGTTCCTTGGGCTTCATATGCCAGCCCCCCCAGAGAAAACCCTTCAAGCCACAACCTGCTTCTCACTTCTACTTGGCTCCTCCCAGGCAGGACTATAACAGGAAGCAGGGCAGGAGTAACAGGAGGAGGCCCTCTCAGTCCTCTTCTAGTCAGGGTCAGGGCACAGCAAAGCAGCCCTTAGCCTCTAAACCAAACTTTTGAAGGTGTGCCCGGAGGCGACACACTAGTTCAAATCCCAGATCCTTCTCCTCCCTTTGTGAATCATCTATCCCATTTCTACCGTGCCTGGGTTGAAATAACCTCAGTCCGATGGGTCTTGAGCACAGTAGAATTGGGATATTCTCTCCTGCCTTCCCACCCATCATCCCCGTCCCTCTTCAGGGACCCTTCTCATGAGCAACTTCTAGTGCAGAAGGTGCAAATGCTCCTACAACTTGGGGCGGTAGAGGCGGTCCCTCTGGAGTTCAGGGGTAGGGGGTTCTAATCCTGATATTTCCTAATCCTCAAGGCGAAGGGTGGTCTCAGGCCTATTTTAGACCTGTGAAACCTCAACAGATTAATAAAGAAGTTGAAATTCCACATGGTCTCTGGCTTCCATCATTTCCTCCCTGGATCTGCGGGACTGGTACGCCGCCCTTGACTTGGAGGATGCGTACTTTCATGTGTCCAAAACTCCGTCCCACAGATGGTTCCTCTGATTTGTGGTCAGCAACGTTCACTATCAGTTCACGGTCCTTCCCTTCGGCCTCTCGGCGACCCCTTGGGTGTTCAGCAAATGCATGGTGGGTGTGGCAGCCTTCCTACGGAAGCGGCAGGTGCAGGTATGCCTGTACCTAGACAACTGGCTGATCAAGGGCGAATCTCAGACCTAAGTGGAGGACCACGTGAGCCTGGTGCAGACGAAGTTCCTCTGGCACTGCCTCATCCTGAATGTGGTGAAGTCGACTGTAACTCCCACTCAAAGGATAGCGTTCATCAGAGCCCTCCTGGACTCCAGTCAGGCCAGAGCATTCCTCCCGGAATCCCGGTTCCTCGCCATGAGTGCCATCATAGAGGATCTCAGAAGATTCCCCACCACGATGGCGAGAAATTGCCTAAAACTGCTCGGTTACATGGCGACTTGCACGTACGTGGTACAGCATGCCAGGCTGTGGCTCCCTCCCCTTCAGGCGTGGCTAGCTTGAGTGTACAGGCCAAACCGAGACCACCTAGACAGACTGGTCACAATCACTCCTCAGGTCATCGAGTCCCTCCAGTGGTGGTTCAACCCACAAACAGTGTGTGTGGGAATACCTTTCTCCAGCCCTTGCTGTCACTAGTCACTAGTCACAGATGCGTCAGCGATGGGATGGGGAGCGCACCTAGGCAGACTCAGGACTCAAGGTCTATGGTCCCAGGCAGAACTTTTGCTACACATCAAAGTCAGGGACCTGCGTGCAGTGTGTATCGGTATTGACAGACAATACCACAGCAATGTTCTATATAAACAGACAAGGTGGTACTCGCTCGTCTCCCCTGTGTCAGGAAGCCCTGCAGGACTTCTGCATCGCCCACTCGATACACTTGGAGGCATCTTATCTTCTGGGCTCACAGAATGAACTGGCTGATCACCTCAGCAGGTCTTTTCACGGCCAGAAGTGGTCTTTCCACCCGGATGTCACGATCAACATTTTCCTAAGGTGGGGCTCTCCCCAGATAGACCTGTTCACAACACGAAGCAACAGGAAGTGTCAGCAATTCTGCTCCTTCCTGAATCACAGCCCAGGCTTGCTCGCGGATGCCTTTCTCCTCCCTTGGAAGGGGTGCCTTTCCTGCTCATCCACGAAGTCCTCCTCAAGGTCCAAAGAGAGGGAGCATTAATAATCTTAACAGCACTAGTGTGGCCCCATCAGCACTGGTTCACCACACTGTTAGACCTGTCTGTGGACACACCTATAGCCCTGCCCCTGGTCCCAGACTTGATCATGCAGTACTACGGCCGCCTCCAGCACCCCAACCTGGAGTCTCTCCACCTCACAGCATGGAAACTCCATGGCGAAACCCGTTACATCCTGAATGCTCAGACTCAGTTAGGAAGGTTCTCCCTGGCTGTAGGAAGTCCTCCACTTGGGCCATTTATCTGGCTAAGTGGAAGAGGTTTTCGATTTGGTCTCTACAGAAGAGCACTCCTCCATTGCAGTCATCCATTCCCTTCATCCTGGACTATTTACTTCACCTAAAACAGTAGGGTCTGGCGGTGTCGTCAATCAAGGTGCACCTGGCTGCGATTTCAGCTTTCCATCCTGGCTCAGCTGGCCGTTCAGTATTCGCTAACCCCATGGTTGGCTGCTTCCTCAAAGGGCTGGGCAGGCTGAACCCGCAAGTAGGCTGCCGATTCCCCCATGAGATTTTAACCTGGTGCTCTCCAGGCTGATGGGCCCTCCCTTCGAGCCCCTGGCAACTTGCTCTCTACTTTACCTTTCTTGGAAGGTGGTGTTCCTAGTGGCTATCATGTTAGCCAGGAGGGTGTCTGAGCTCAAGGCTCTGACATCTGAACTCCCTTATACCGTGCTTTATAAGGACAAAGTGCAGTTACGACCGCACCCGGCATGGTCATTGCTCAGCGAATGAAAGGTCTCCCTGTCTCATCCCAAAGGATCTCTTCACGGATCACGGCCTGTATCAGGGTGTGCTATGACCTAGCAAAGATACCAGCCCCAGCATTAACAGCACGCTCCATAAGAGTGCAAGCTTCATCTGCCATGTTCCTGGTGCAGGTCCCTATCCAGGACATCTGCAGGGTGATGACATGGTCATCTGTTCACACCTTTACGTTGCACTACACCATAACTCAGCAGGCTAGAGACGATGCCGCGTTTGATAGAGCCATGCTACAGTCTGTAATTCAGTGAACTCTGACCCCTCCTCTAGGGAACTGCTTGGAAGTCACCTACTTGGAATCAACATGAGCAATCTCTCGAAGAAGAAAAAATGGTTACCTACCTTTCATAACAGTTGTTCTTCAAGATGTGTTGCTCACGTCCATTCCAAGCCCACCTGCCTTCCCTCTGTCAGAGTATCCGGCAAGAAGGAACTGAAGAGGCGGTGGGTTGGCAGGGACCTATATACACCGCCATGAAGGCGCCACTCCAGGGGGCTCCACAGCTGATCTGACAGGTACTGCCAGAGGAAATATCTTCTGACGACTGTGCACGCAGCACGTGCACACCTACTTGGAATGGACATGAGCCACACGTCTCAAAGAACAACAGTTATGAAAGGTAGGTAGCCATTTTTTCTTAGATAATTTATAGATTAGCAGTTTTAATAGTTTTTAGTACCTTTAGTACTTTTAGAATAGATTAAGGGGCTCCCCCGCCCCTTGTATCCCAGGGGGTATCAGATTATGTCCAGAACTCTAGGGTTCAAACTCTGTGTCTCCTGCCCACAATCTTTCTCGGTCAGAGACAACTATCAACACTGCCTCTACTGCCTGGGAGAAGTTCACATCGCAGCTTGGCGCAGTATCTATCAGTCCTTCCCCAACTGTACCCGAGAAGGGTGGGCACTTTGCCTCTGTAAATATCTCATGGCCTTGAGACCCCAATCAGACCCAGACCCAGGGAACCCTCCTCCCCCCGGTACATCGGCCTGAATCAGCAAGGAGTGCTCCTCCTGCTACAAAGTCCAACTTCAGTGCTGGAGAATCCATCCCTACAGACCCCATGGCAGAGCCTAGTCAGGACATTCGGAAGCACTCCCATAAGCATGGGACCAAGTCTTCTTCTAAGTCTTCCCTTTCAAAAAATCAGATACTCCATCCACCAGTTCTGCCCGTGAGGACTTAGTACATCCTAAATCCCTTAGGCATGAGAAGAAAGCCCAGAAGCATTGGGCTCCACTGGCTCCAAACTGGGCTCCATTGGTATCACTGTCACTGGCTCTCACAAGATCCATGACTCTCCAGCACCGGTGAGGACCGACCACCACTGGATACCATCTTTGGCACCAATGGCCCAAACAGAAAGAGTCTCTCTGACACCTGGGAGATCCAGATCTGTGGCTGCGCCACCAGATGTTTTTGCTCTCCCAGATCCAGAATCCCCCTCTCCATCAGGACCTTCAGTCTCCAGGGACCTCATATCTCCTCTGAGAGACCCCCCTGCAGTGCAGAGCTTATTGCCCCTTCATACACAGCATATGCCTCTCCAGTGGCACTGACAGTTCCACCACTGGAGCCTGAACCCACATTTTCTCCCTCAGGAGATTCAGATCCACTGGAAGAACCACCTCTCCTGTACCACTTCTATCCTTTTCCCAGGAGACCTGCATGATCCTGGGAGCAATGTGCCCCAGGAGCCATTGGTATCCCATACCATGGGGACTCTACGACCATCCTTTTATCCCCCCTACTGGCCATATTGGAGACCATGGGACCAGTACTCTCCTTCAGAGTCCATCCTCTCCAACAGGGAGTCACCACCTGCTTCCTCTCCAGGAGAACCACTGAACTTGCCCCCAGATCTGATGTCAGGAGAAATACTGTGCTCCGATTCTGGCAGTTCCACTGGAACCAACTAGATTTACATCATCATAGCCAGACGAAGCAGTGACCTCAGCATCTCCTCACCCCCAGGATGACTTTAAACAATCTCACGACCTGCTTCACAGAGTTGCCAGAGAACTTTAGATCCCACTAGAGGAAATCCAAGACTCTCAGCACAAGCTTTTGGATATCCTCCATGCCTTGGCACCTATGAGAATTGCCCTGCCAGTCAATGAGGCCATACTAAGACCGTGCAGCATACCCTCACCACCTGTGCTCCTACCCCCAAAGGTGTGGAGAGACACTATTATGTGCCAGCTAAGGGCTCAGAATTTCAATTCTCACACCCAGCTCCCAATTTGCTGGTAGTCAGGCTGCTTCAGAGAGATCCAAGCAGCAACATCTTTGATCTATGCGAACAGCTGAAGAGGGGGAAGGCTTAGACCTACCAGGAAGGAAGGTTTCCTCTGGCTCTAGTTTACAATTCTGGATAGCCAGTTATCAAGCCCTATTGGCTAAATAAGACTTCTTTAACTATGCTAAATTTGAGGAATTCATCAATGGTTT
Source organism: Mauremys reevesii (assembly GCF_016161935.1). Lineage (NCBI taxonomy): Eukaryota > Metazoa > Chordata > Testudines > Geoemydidae > Mauremys > Mauremys reevesii. The sequence continues at coordinate 18,122,526 of NC_052635.1, read as the reverse complement.
TCTATAGCAGGACTGGGCCCATTTCCAAGCTCTTATGAGGAAGGTAAACTAATAGCCAGAATTGCTCTCCAGTCTTCAGCTGATTCGTCTGATACTTCCTGTGGGCCATGGCTATAGCCATTGTCATGTCATATGCATTCCTCCAGATTCCCCAGTGAGGTCCATAACATCCCTGAGGACCTCCCCTTCAATGAATTACATCTTTTCAGTGAGAAGACAGATGATTCTCTACATACCCTAAAGGACTCTAGAGCCACCCTTTGATCTCTGGTATAGGTCTCAAGACTTTTATCATCAGAGACCATATGAACCACCACATAAAAAGCAAAAGGTTGAAAGATCCCGCTTTCCCATGCCTCCCTCACCGGCCTTGACTTCAGGTAGTAAGAAATGCATGCAAATTCTTTCTTTCACTCATCCGCTTTCACCATGTCCTGATAACGTCAGACAACACTACAACTGTATTCTGAAGCAACAAGCAAGGGGGAGCAAAATCTGCCTCCCTGTGCACAGAAGCAGTCAATCTCAGGAACTGGTGCATCAGCAGTCAGATCACCCTATCCACAGCCTACCTTCCTGAGAAACAGAATGTTCTCACAGACTCCCTCAGCAGACCCATTGTGATCGATCAGGAGTGGGAGCTCCATGGTAGGGTGCAACGTGACATTTTCACACAATGAGAAACCCCAGCCAGAGATCCATTCGCTTCTCAGACTAACACCAAGTGCACTACATACTGCTCCAGAGGAGCCTTAGGTTATCACTCCCAGGGCAATGCTCTCCTTTTCTCCTGGTAGGGCCAGCTCAATCTGCTTTCTTCCTGCTACAACTCCTACCATGGGTGCTGCACAAGATCTGACAAGACAGGGTGACGCTAATCCTGATTGACCCCTTCTCCCCGAGACAGATCTAGTTCTCCAACCTCCTGTGCATGTCAGCTCACCCACTGATTACTATTCCAACATTCCCTGAGCTCCTGACCCAGTGCAACTGCACAATCAAACACCCTGATCCACAACTGCTCCACCTCAGGGCATGGTATTTGGAGGGGCATCATCTCTAGAACATGCATGTTCCTCAGTGAGCAGGACATCCTCTCTAATAGCAAAAAGGACTCTAGTGAAAATGTTACCTGGCTAAATGGACATGCTTTTCTTCATGGACACAGTGAAGAGGTGGGTTCACCAGACACTGCAGACATTCCCCTCATCTTAGACTATATCCTGTCTTTAAAGACATCAGGTCTATCCATCAGCTCTCTAGGAGTCCACCTAGCAGCCATCAGTGCTTTCCATCCTCCTATTAAGGGCCACTCTGTTTTCGCACAGCCACTAATCAATCGACTCTGGAAAAGCCTCCTATGAACCTTTCTGTCTTCTCCAAAGATCACAGCCCAGTGGGACCTGAATCTTGTTCTCTCAGTTCTAACAAGCCCCTATTCAAGCCTCAGCCACTTGCTCCATATCCCTTTTATCCATGAAAGTCACCTTCCTTGTGTAGTGGCTTTGGCAAGAAGGGTTGGTGAACTCAGAGCCATGATGGCAGACCCTCCATTCCCTGTGTTCTGCAAAGATAAAGTTTTCTTATACCTACACCCCAAATTTATCCCTAAAGTAGTTTCAGCGTTTCACCTTAATCAATCCATTCACTTGCCTGTATTCTTCCTGAAGCTGCATGCATCTGGAGATGAAGACAGACTCTATACCCTCGATGTGTGATGAGCTTTGGCCTTTTACCTGCAGAGAACAAGACCAATCCGAAAGTCCCCTAGCCTGTTTATTGCGATAGCAGAGAGAGTCAGAGGAGATGCCATCTCCAGCCAAAGACTTTCTAAATGGATATCCGGCTGCATTCTACTCCGCTATCAGCCCTCGAACCTCCCTCCCCCCGCACTCACTCCAAGAAAGCACAAGCAACAACCATAGCAGCTCTCCAGGACGCAGCTCTTTTAGACATCTGTAAAGCTGCCACGTGGAGTTCCATCCACCTATTTGCAACACATTACACTCTGGTATAGGACTCAGTTGCTGATGTCTCCTCTGGCACAGTGGTTCTCCATTGTCCTCATCTTTGCACCCACCTCCTTCTTAGGTACTGCTTATGAGTCACCCACAGTGCAATACAATAGGGGCCAGCACTTGAAGAAGAAGAGGAGCTTACTCACCTGTAACTGGAGGTTCTTTGAGATGTGTGGCCCCTATCTGTATTCCAGTCCCACCCTCCTTCTCCTTCTGATTTGTGGATGAGAAGGAACTGAAGAGGTGGTTGGTCCACCCCACCCTTTATCATCTCAGTTGAAGCACTAGGTGAGCCAGGGCACATGCTCGGAACAATGGACACTACTGTCTAAACCAGAGGTGGGCAAACTATGGCCTGTGGGCCACATCCGGCCCGCAGGACCCTCCTGCCCGGCCCCTGAGCTCCTGGCCCGGGAGGCTAGCCCCCGGTCCCTCTCCTGCTGTTCCACCTCCCCCACAGCCTCAGCTCACTGTGCCACCAGTGCAATGCTCTGGGCGGTGGGCCTGCGAACTCCTAGGGCAGCTGCAGCGCCTGGCCTGACCTGGTGCTCTGAGCTGTGCGGTGATGTGGCTGGCTCCAGCCAGGTGATGCGGCTGTAGCGCCGCCAGCCACCGATGCTCCAGGCAGCGTGGTAAGGGGGCAGGGAATGGGGGAGATTGGATAGAGAGAAGGGGAGTTTGGGGGTGTGGTCAGGGGTGGGGTGTGGATAGGGGTCGGGGCAGTCAGAGGGCGGGAGACAGGGGGTTCAATGGGGACAGGGGTTCCGGGGGGCAGTCAGTAAGGAGGGGGGGTTGCGGCGGGGGGAAGTCAGGGGCAGGGGTTCCAGGGGCGGTCAGGGGACAGGGAGAAGGGGTGGTTGTATGGGGTGGGGTCTTGGAGGGGCAGTCAGGAATGAGAGGAGGGGTTGGATGGAACAGCGGGGGGCAGTCAGGAGTGGAGGTTCCAGAGACAGGGAATGGGGGTGTGTGGATGGGGCAGGGCTCCCGGGGGGGCCATTAGGGGGTGGTGGATAGGGCCCTGCTAGTGAAGGCAGGGGGCTGGACTCAATGACCTTTCAGGGTCCCTTCCAGCTCTATGAGATAGGTATATCTCCATATATTTAAATTTATTTGGGAGGAGGGATAGCTCAGTGGTTTGAGCATTGGTCTACTAAATCTAGGGTTATGAGTTCAATCCTTGAGGGGGCCGTTTAGGGATCTGGGGCAAAAATCTGTCTGGGGATTGGTCCTGCTTTGAGCAGGGGGTTGGACTAGATGATCTCCTGAGGTCCCTTCCAACCCTGATATTCTAGGGGGCAGGGGTTGGGCTACACCTGGCTATTTGAGGAGGCACAGCCTCCCCTAACCAGTCCTCCATACAATTTCCAAAACCCAGTGTAGCCCTCAGACCAAAAAGTTTGCCCACCCCTGGTCTAAACATTATGGCTCCAGGTGCATGATGCACATGTGTAACTCACAGTGGAATACAGATAAGGACCATCACTCGAAGAACCTCTAGTTACAGGTAAGTAACCTCCTCCTCTGCAAAGTCCCTTTTTGGATCATTCAGAGGAATAATAAGGTTTTTTTGCTCCTCTAAAGAGAGGAACTGCACAGCTTATCACTTTAAGTGGAATTAACTATCACTTCAATTCAAACACAGCACTGGGCTGGTTTAGATTAAAAGTAAAGCAAGGTTATTAACAAAAGGAGATGGGATTTTAATTGAGTTCAAGTATAAAGGATAGAGCTAAAATGGTCACATGCAAATAAAAGTGAAAAACACTTTCCAGAGGCTAAGAACAAGCTACAGCCTTTGTTCATCATAGTTTCCTAACCAAACCACCTTCTCACTCCTCTGCTCAGGATCTCCTCCGAGTGCTCGTTCCTTGGCTTTTGGGGTTCTTTGCCCCTCTCTTTTATAGCCCATTGAACCTCTGAAATGGATTCTGCTGAAGGTTGCCCCCACAGCAAAGATCATTCAAGCTGTGAGGAAGGCAACATGCATTCGGGTGATGAAGGAAGTTCTGTGCTGGCTTCTTCCTTTGTTGGTGTTTTCTAAAATGCAAACTGATCTGTTCCTGAAATCCCCTCCCCCTGACGTGATGCTGAGTGGTTATTTCCTCCCCTTGTTGGCTTGATGGTCATTGTCTCTTGATGTACCTTGGAAGTATCTTCAAAGTGAAGGAACCACATTCCTTTGTCTAGGGTGCAGTGACTTCTGCCCTGCCTGGCAGACACACTTCGATAACATGATTTCCAATATGATTGTCAGTTTGCATTTGTCCTCCGTACATGCACCACGCAATAACGGTCAGCTGAAACTCACTCCCAGATACCAGAGAGCCCCTTCCCCTTTTGCATTGGGATGCTGTTAGGGTCACACCCACTTGTTCTCTTTAGTCGGGTGACAGATGACCTTGCGTTGCAGTAAATGTCAGCAGAATCTGCTCCTCTTCTTTCTGGCAGTTCCCCTTAGTGCTTTGCTGCTTTCTCACTGGTTAGGCTCCTGACCATCCCTGGCCTGCTCTTGGCCTGCAGTTTCTCCTTGTCCCTGCTGAAGGGTTCCTAGGCTAAATGGTTCCAGACGCACTTCCTTTCTGCTCTTCCTTGTTGTCAGCCTCTTCTGTTTTCCTATCCCTTCTTCTAATGTCGATCGTCTCCATGGTCTTCACCTTCTCTTCTGACAAGCTCCCACTCAGTGATTATAGACCACTGAGAAGCAGATAGTGTATGAGTCAAGGTTGTTCTGTTGTGAGCAAATTGGCGTTTCTTTATACTTGTTAACAACAATGGGCTGTATTTGCTGCTGTACTCAGCTGAGGGACTTATAGCTTTTTATTTTAAGTGAATTTTGTAATGTGGTGTTACAGCACCGTGGGCTCGGCTCTGGTGGCTACAGTTTCAAACTTAACAGAGTGAAAGCTACCTCTGCTACTTGCTTCAGATCTAGAGTCTCTAGGAACACATAAAGACCAAGGGTAATGGCCACACAGACATTCACACATACAAGGTCTAGTCTGTTTGACAAGTTTTATTCAAGTTACAATTAAAATTATGAATACCCAAGCATATAGGAATTCTATACAGATCTATGCACAAGTTATACTCACATCCTTAACAATAATGTTAGGGACTGATGGGTCTCTCATGGATTGATCATCAGTAGAGGGCTGGTTCCTGATGGAATTTCCCATAGGGAGCTCAATTTTCCTGCTCTGGGCACCCTCGTTTTATAATGTGATTCTGTGTATACCTACATTCTGTGCATGTCCACAAAAGTGTCAACCCTCTTTTTTCCTTATTGGTCTGATATCCCCTAGAAACTTAAGGGACCTCGATTTCTACAGGTTTTGTAGGCTCTCTTTATTCTCATTAGCATTGATGCACAACCGATAGCCTGTGGTTAAGGCATATGTTGAAGACAGATGTGACTTTACAGCATTTTTATGATTTAAAATTAATCTTCTGGCTAATTTTTTGCAATATTGTCACTTGGTATCTCTTTCCCCCTAATCTTAGGGCATCGGGTTAGTCTTCAGTCACTTACTTACATCAGCATTTGTTAGCTCCAAGGCCTGAAATAGCTAAGCTAAAAGCTTGCAGGCCTCAGCCTGCAGGCCTTGCATTTCAACCCTACTTTCTTAGTTACCTAATGCGTGATTATTCCCTCTACATACTGATCAATCTTATACTTCTATAATCCTACAACTTAACTCTATTTAGCATACAATGATTATATATAACATAACATGTTAGTTAATCATAACCACACAATAAATTAATAATGAACTAAAATCATTGGCTATAGGCTGCTGTCGGAGCACTGGCTCTGCCTTCCTGATTCTGTGCCCCGTCTCAATCAAGGAGCAGGTTAGACCAGCCTGGAGGCTGCTCTAGCTTCCATCTGCTGACAACAGTCCACAGTGGCCACCTGCCAGCTGGGAATAGCTAGAGCACAGTTGTGGGTCAGAGGCTGCTGGGGACTCCCTGATGCTAGATGTGTCCCCAGGAAGGGAGTTAGGGCTGAATGCCATCCCCACAGCACTAAGGACGGAGCAGGCCAGAGAGCCTGGCCCAAGGTGCTCTTTAGCTAGCCACCTCCTCGTGACTTGGGGGTTGTGTTTGCAAATGACGTGATCGGGAAGAGCATCACTTTCACTTAGCAGCCTTAGCTGGTGTCTGAAGGGAAGGTTTTGTTGATTGACTGTTAATGTGAAAGAGTACACTGGGGAATGAATGGTACATCTGTAAAGGGCCTGTCCTAGAAAGGTCTAATCCTCTGTCCTGCATGTGGAGATCGCCTTTGTCCATGGTCAGCCTGCGTAGCACCCGGAGGGCTCTCATGTAAGGCAGGTGTACCTGCTGGAATGGAATCCTTTCCGCATTGCTCCTGCCTGTTTGCTGTCCTCCTGCACTTGCCGAGAGAGCCAGGAGCTCGGGCATAGCTAACACCTTGGGTTGTCTTTCTGGTGGGAATAGTGCTGCTTTGGTAGAAATGCACAAAACCTGAGCCACAGGTAGCCATGTGGTGTGGCCTTTGTGAAAGCTGAGCCCCTGGGGTGGTGCGGGACAAAGCCTCTCTAATATGAGGCACCAATACAGTCCACTATATCTGACTCACAGAAACCCATGCTTGGCCCTTTCCTGATTCTCAGCCCTTTGCTGTGTGTTCTTAGGCTCCTCTGAAGAAAATTCCTATCAATAAACTCATAAAGAAAGACGATGAGTTTGTGGAGGAAAAGCCAGAGTTGGAAGAACTGGATTGGTGGTCTAAGTACTATGAGTCCTTAAAGGAAATGAACAACCAGGTAATGGTCTGTCACTTCCTTTGTCCCTTATTGGCATGACAGCCGCAAGATCAATGGGAATTAAATATTGCAGTACTTGTGTGGATCCGGCCCCTCAGCCCTGGCCCTAGTCTCAGCATTTCATTGCTTGTTTGCGTAGGCAGCTCCCTGCTCAGTATGCTGACTGCTGAGAATCCCCTACTCACCCTGTGGGTACCTCGCTCAGGGCTGAGAGTTCGGCTGGGTGGCAGGGTGCTGCAGTGCTGAGAGAATTTGGCCCAAAGTGCCCATGTCACTTCTGAAAATGAGATTTGGGCTCAAAAGTCATGGGGCGGGGAGTGTTACACATGGCTTCACTTGCGCTGGACAGTCGCACTGCAGTGATGGGGATCTTACTGCTCCTTCTTAGCCATCCTCCAATCAGCCCCGAGAGAATAGGAGGTGGCCCCAAGGCTCTTTTTCCTACAGCCTGTCTCGTTGTTCCCTGGGCAGCTTTGGCTAATGAGCTGAACCCAGCAGCATGTAGCTACAGTGCTGTGTAGTCCTGATCCCAGCTGTGCCCCCCCACAATAGTGTTAATCAATCTAGTAATACCAGCACAGGCGCCGACTGCGTGGGAGCTCCAGGGCTGGAGCACCCATGGGGAAAAATTAGTGGGTGCTCTGCACCCACCGGTAGCCAAGCTCCCCTCCTCCCACCACCTCCTCCCCTGAGCGCTGCATCCCTGCTTCGTCACCTACCTCCCAGCACTTCCTGACTGGCTGCCACCAAACAGCTGTTTGGCCACTCCGGGAGGGAGGGGGTGGAGCGGGAACGTGGCGTGCTCAGGGGAGGAGGTGGGGAAGAGGCGGGGCCGGGGCAGGGATTTGGGGAAAGAGTCAGAATAGGGGCAGGGAGGGGGCGGAGTTGGGGCGGGGACTTTGAGGAAGTGGTTGGAATAGGGGTGGGAGGGGTGGGGCCTCATGGAAGGGTGGAGTTGGGGCAGGGCTGGGGGCAGAATGGGGTCGAGCACCCACCGGCAAGAGCAGAAGTCGGCGCCTATGTATGCCAGATAATAATGTTATAAGGGGAGGGGCTACTCTGGCATGAAATGAGCTAGGAGTGTTCACCGGCTGAGCAATGTGGTAACGGGTGTGTGTTTCAGTGCAATAGTGATGAGGAGGACGGGGACAACGACGACCCGAATGAGGCAGGTGAGTTCTTGGACCAGCCAGGCACACACGGAGTTTGCTGGCATTCCCAAATCCTGACCTGATGTCAGATGACACCGCACATGCTGGTGCTATATTTCCACGAGCTGTTCAGTTGGAAGCAGAGTGCAGACCCCAAGCTGATAGTACTGGGGGCTAGAGAGATTGCTGCTGGGCTGTTTCCCTGGCTCACACAGATTATGCCCCTCAGTCTGATAAGATAGATCAGATCTCCAACTGCGTCAGAATCTTATTTTTGTTTTACTATACCCAAGCCCTGACACAGGCCCTCCCCTGCCCAGCCACTGTCATCTCTCCTACTCTTGTGCCAGACGCACCATATGTACAGTCGGCAAATAGTTCTGCTTTCTGTACCAAGTCCTCAGTGACTTTCTGTCGTCTCTGTTGCTGGCCTCTGTGCTCTGCAAATGCCCCATGTTCTTCCATGAAGCTAAATAGTGGAAATGCTTTTTGAGGACAGTTCTTACAAGACATTGATTGTCATGTTGCACAATGATATTTTATCATGTTTTCAAATGACTGTCTGAAAGCCAAAGCTATTGCTGAGATGATGTCATGGAGTGACATACAAATCAGAGAGAAAAATACCTTGTTTGGAGAAGCCAGGACATTTCATGAAGGATGTGGATAAATTGGAGAGAGTCCAGCGGAGGGCAACAAAAATGATTAGGGGGCTGGAACACATGACTTATGAGGAGAGGCTGAGGGAACTGGGATTGTTTAGCCTGCAGAAGAGAAGAATGAGGGGGGATTTGATAGCTGCTTTCAACTACCTGAAAGGGGGTTCCAAAGAGGATGGATCTAGACTGTTCTCAGTGGTAGAAGATGACAGAACAAGGAGTAATGGTCTCAAGTTGCAGAGGGGGAGGTTTAGGTTGGATATTAGGAAAACCTTTTTCACTAGTAGGGTGGTGAAGAACTGGAATGGGTTACCTAGGGAGGTGGTGGAATCTCCTTCCTTAGAGGTTTTTAAGGTCAGGCTTGACAAAGCCCTGGCTGGGATGATTTAGTTGGGTTTGGTCCTGCTTTGAGCAGGGGGTTGGACTAGATGACCTCCTGAGGTCCCTTCCAACCCTGAGATTCTATGATTCTATGATCTCGTTAATGCCCTTTGTAGATGGAGGGAACTTAAATGTGGACTCTATTGATGTGGAAGCAGAAAATGGAGTGATAGTTGAAGCCGAGCCAGTGAGGCCCAAAAGGAAACTCATAGCTACGCTGCAGGTAAGTCTCCAAGGGTGACTGATCTGCTCTGTCTCAACTTATTCCCTCTTGCTTCTTCTTCACTGTCCTGCCAGCTGTGACAGCACAGAGCCTAATAATAATAATAAATCCCTCTCTTCTAGAGCTGCAAGGGACCTTGAAAGGTCATGGAGTCTAACCCCCTGCCTTTACTAGGAGGACCAAGTACTGATTTTTTGCCCCAGAGCCCTAAGTGGCCCCCTCAAAGATTGAACTCATAACCCCAGGCTTAGCAAGCCAATGCTCAAACCACTGAGCTATCCCTCCCCCCTACAGAGGAAAGTTAATCACAATGCCAACACTCAGCCCTGCCATCTGTTCACATGCACAGCTCCCTTTACCTTTGACGGGGATTCCACCAGCACAAAGGGCCTGATCCAGCTTGGTGCTGAGTGCCCTCATCTCCCTTGGACACTGTCCAAAATGCCATAGAACCAGGCCGGAATGGGCCACATGGTCAATGGGGGAAATCATCCTTAGATCACATTAACTCTTTCCTTCCCTTTGGGGAGACTGAGCTGGCAGGAAAGAGCCTAAATAACTTGCAGTTTATTTCAGATCTACAACTCAGAGCTGGAAAACGAGTTCAATAATTTTGAAGACTGGCTGTATATCTTTCCGCTTCATCGGGGGAAGGCAAATGAGGATGAGGATGGAAATGAGGATGAGAACTTTGTGGGGAAGTATAAGGTACTGTGTCATTTGAATGCCATTCTTGTTGTGCGTGAAATAAAAAATGACAGCAATGCATGAAAGAGGGGAAAGCAATTAGCCTCATAAGAACATTTTGGAACATTTTTAGCTGTTTATTCTTCACTAAGAAAAGAACTGGGACACTAAATTCCTTCATTATAGCATGTAGTCAGGAGGAATGCCTTGTAGCATAAAGTCTCCTGCATGAAATTCTCATGGCAGAGCTGCATTGTAGAAGTTTCATGCCATTCCTTGGGCACCATGGAACTGAAACAAACAGTTGTCACTAGGGCAGTGGTCCCCAAACTGTGGGGTGTGCCCTCCCACAGAGCAGGGCCGGCTCCAGACCCCAGCGCGCCAAGCAGGCGTGTGGGGCGGCATTGTCCCGGCAGGGCGGCATTTGGCTCCGGCGGACCTTCCGCAGTCATGCCTGCGGGAGGTCCACCGGAGCTCCGGGAGGAGCGGACCTGCCGCAGGCATGACTGCGGAGGGTCCCCTCTTCCCGTGGATGCGGAGGGTTCCCTCTGCCTGTGGATGCTCCATCGGAGCCGCGGAACCAGTGCACCCGCCGCAGACACTTCTGTCCCGGCCACGGGACCGGGGAAGGGCGGCGAGCGCGTAATTTCTAGAGCCGCCCCTGCCACAGAGGAACATTCGGGGGGGGCATGCAGCGGGGGTGGGGAGGGAGTGCCACATAGTTCTGCTCTGTCCCAGAGCAGCTCCAGTCCCAGCCACAGCTCCACTCTGTCCCCAGCCACAGCTGCAATCCCCCCAGCCCAGCTCCGGCCCCAGTCCCAGCTCCACTCTGCCTCCTGCTCCATCCCCAGCTCAGCCACAGCCACAGCCACAGCTCCGCTCTGCCCCCTACTCCGCCCCCAGGCCAGCTCTGCCCTCATTTGCCTTTAGCCCAAGCTCCTCTGCTGAGCGAGCTGTGCAGTAGTGGAGTGGGGGTGCAGACAGATTCCATTACTGATAAGGGGGGGTGCGACAGGAAGAGTTTGGGTACCACTGTGCTACTAGGGGGTGCATGTGTCTTAACCACAGACAACAGTGGCTCTGCCCACCTCTCCAGTGTCTCAGAGCTCACAAAACCGCCTCTCCCTGACATTTGGTGCCTGCCAGGTCTGTTTGAGGTAGTATTTAGCTGTATTTAGTGCTCTGTTACTGCTGAGTGTTTGTCTGTCACTGGTGAAATTTAGCCTGGATGATGCCGCCCTAAAGACAGCTTAAATAATGTGCATCTCTCAGTATCAAAGTAGTTGGAGGGGAGGGCCTGGGTCTGCTGTGTTGTGACATCCCGGGCTATAAATTAGCAGGTAATCCTCAGTGCTGGCCTGTGTGGACATGTGTTCTGATTGTTCGTTACACTTGTGTCACTAGTCTTTAGATGGGAAGCTCTCTGGGATAGGGGCTCTGTACAGGTCTTGGCTGGCACCTCTGTGTGCTACCATGACACATAATTAGTTATAATTAATTCTATTACTTTGAAAGTCCTTCCTTCAGCAGAGGCATTTTCCACTCACCCATGGTCTCCTGAAGTGTCCACTCCCGAGACTGACTTCAGAGGAGTGAGTAGGAGAGGTAACTGAATAGCCTGGCTCCCTGCCCTCCTCTGCAGCCAGCCCCAGGTTGTCATGGGCTGGGGGTAAGTTCCCTGCAGACTAGCCTGTCTCTTAGGAAAGAAGATCAAGTCTGCTGAGCTGAGTGTGGGGGGGAGGCCCTGACCGTCTCTTTGGGAACATAGCACATTGTGTAGTGCTATCTTGAGAAGCCAGGGGCTGTGTGGTCTGGCACAGGGCACAGACAGACACGTAATCTGCCAGTTTCAATTTGTCACAATTAAGCGGTGCTATGGATCGAAACCTGGGCATTGCAATTTGCTTGAAATATTTTCTGTAGCAGGGTATTGATCACCACAATGTTGCTGTTCCTGTTCAATGTCTCCACTGCAGGGTTCATTCTTTGTTTATCCTGCTGAGGAGGCAGGTACAGAACACAAGATCTCACAGGGGGTTCCCAGAAACAGACCCATCAAGGTGCTTGTCCGAGTTTATATTGTTAAGGTAAGTGACTGCAGTGAGTCGTGGAGACCTTGTCCAGACCAGCAGCTAGAGAATCCCTGGCCATCTCACAGCCTGTATTCAAGGAGCCAGCAAAACTGGGAGTGGAGAAGGCCTTGCTATTGGGTCCCAGCTAGTCACTCCATTTCCAGCCAGCTGTTTGGGCCATAGCAACACTGGTCCCCACAGGATCTTTTCTAGAGCTTTGTCCAGTTTAGAGTCAAATGTCTGAAGTCCTGGGGTTTCCACCATCCTCCCTTGGGAGACTACCTGCCCACTCCCAGACCTCCAAGGGCACTGGAACTGCCGATGGGGCTTTCCCCATGCTCTGCATAGAGGCAGTACCTGGGAGATGACCTGGCAATTCTGCTCTCACTCTCTGGGTAAGGGCTTCCATACTGACACATGACTAGCGTGTCCTTGAGAGATTCATCTGCTGCCTGTGACTGACAGGATCAGAGGTCTCAGTGCTGCATCTCAGAAACTCCTCTGCTGCCCTGTGCCCTGCACTTGCTCTCACTTGGCCTGGACGTCATGGCTGGGGCTGTGAATGGCAGCCCCAGCACCTCCTGTCTTGTGTATTTTAGGCAACGAACCTGGCTCCGGCAGACCCCAACGGCAAGGCAGATCCCTATGTGGTGGTAACACTTGGGCAAGAGAAGAAGGACACAAAGGACCGCTACATCCCTAAGCAGCTCAATCCTGTGTTTGGAGAGTAAGGAGCAGGCTTTACCTTGGGTCAGGTTTAATGGGAACAGCCTTGTCCCTGGTGCATCTTGAAAGGGATGATGGCTGGGTCGCTGCACAGTCAACACGCTGGGCTCAATGTGACATCAGGGGTTCTTTCTCTGTCCACTGGAGACTCCGTTACATTAGCCCGTCAGTCCCACACATCAGCAGCTCTGAGGGGCTCTGCCCAGGGCTCCTGTAGGTGCACTTGTCTGACTGGCCTTCCACTCATCTGGGCAGAACATCTGGGGTGTTGACTACAGGAGCACCCCTAAATTCCATACCTGATATATGGGCAAAGCAGCATAGGAGCCTCACCCCTCTAGAACCTACACTCAGGAGGGATCAGAGAGCAGGGAAACCTCTTCTTCCAGGGGGAAGAAAGGAGAGCCCCAGGCCTCTTCTCAAACAGCAAGAAATGGTGAGGAGAAAGGAGACCCCAGGCCCCTGGCAGCCAAAACCAGGGGAGCATTACACATAGTGACATTGCAGGAACATCTGTGTGTTTGTGCCTCCAGTGGGGACAATCACTGTGTTGCTGCTGCTGACTTAGGATCACGGGATTCGGAGCTTGGCCATGATTTATAGTGTCTGATCTCCAAGGGAATCCTTGGGGCAAACATTTAGAAATGGAGGGCAGAGTTCCACACACACAAATGTGTTCCTGGATGTGCCCCCAGGTTTGCACACGCAGTCAGGGTGAATGTGGTGCAGATGGCTCACTGAATTGTACCCTGGGTGGAAATCTTAGCTTGTCCAAAGTGGGAGAGGTAACAGGAGGTCATTGTAACCCAGCAGCCTATTATAACCCACTGTCATTGAAACACAGAATAGAGTCACCGGAATGATGTACAATGAGCTGTTTGAAGTAATGAGCTGTTTGCAGATCAGGACTGCCTGGCTCGTGCTGAGGTTACAGAACCAGGCGTGTCCAGCCCTGTGCGTGGCAATGTGTTTGGAGCAGGGAATTAGATAGGAGAAGGTGCTGCCCCTTCTAGGTATTTTCTTTCTGGGGAACACCAGGCAGCTTGCTCAGGAGCTGGTGAGTTCTGTGGGGCAGGAAGACCAGAGCCTCACCAACACTGCGCCCATAGACATGGGGTTCTGCCATCAGACCCGGGGCAGGGAGGGAAACATGCTTGATTTCCAGCATCTCTGCTGACCAAGCGTCTCTTTGCTTTGTATTCAGAGTTATGGAACTGAGCATATCCTTTCCGATGGAATCAGAACTCACTGTTTCAATATTTGACCATGATTTGGTTGGGTCTGATGACCTGATTGGGGAGACGAAGATTGACTTGGAGAACCGATTCTACAGCAAACACCGAGCTAATTGTGGAGTGGCCTCCCAGTATGACACGTACGTTCCAGGACATGGGGCTGGCATATACAACTTTCTTTCATAAAATCATCCATGTTGAGGCTAGAAGGAACCCTTATGACTATTTAGCCTGAACTCCTGTATTACACTGGCCAGAGAGTTTCATCCAGTGTTTCCTGCATCCAGCCCATCACTTCTGGATGAATTCGAGCACTCTAGTTACGTAGTATGGAGCCCTGCTGATGTTCTGCTGGGTGGTGCTGATGGCTGCTGTCAGTCATAGACTTGGGTCATGTCTACACTAGCACTTATGTCAGCAAAACTTTTGTTGCTCAAGAGTGTGAAAAAAACTCCCCCCCAAGCGACATAAGTTTTGCCAGCATAAGTACTCGTGTGCACAGTGCTGTGTCGGTGGGAGACACTCTCCGGCCAACTTAGCTACTGCTGCTCATTGAGCTGGTTTTATTATGTTGACAGGAGAGCTCTCTCCTGTCGGCGTAATATGGCTACACGAGCGATCTAACAGTAGCACGGCTGTATTGGTACAGCTGTGCTGCTGTAAGTTTGTAAGTGTAGACATGGCTGAAGGTTAAAGCTTATGGATGAGCTAAGCACCTTTTGTTCAATGTAAACAGAGGGAGCAATTAAATGCTCCCTTGTGTAGTGACAGCTGAAACAATATAAGCCACTGCTCAAGGCACTGGCAGGATGGCAAGGCCTGAGAAGAAGTTATGTGAGCAGTGGGGTTTCCCTGGGGATTGACTGCAAATGCAGGGCCTGGGGCATTGCTTGGTTGTAGCTGTGAGCATGGGTATATGAGAGGCAGAAAGCCAGGAGAGAGTGAGAGAAGCAGTGGGGAGTGTGGCCCTGGGAGGAAGGGCAACAGGACTCTCTGGAAAGATTCTTGGTTCTTTGTCGAGTAGATGCAGCCATGTATTCCACTTAGGTGTTTGTGCGCCCAGCGCACTGAAGCCAGAGAATTTTCCTAGCAGTACGTATGGTGGGGGGGCGGCTCATGCCTTGTGCTCATAGTCCCTTCTCTGGCTATATGACGGGGCACCACCTTAATTCCGCTCAGTTCCTTCTTAATGCTCGTGGCTGGAGTCGAGCTCTGTGGTGCTTAACTTCACAATTCCTATCCCTTTTCATGACCTTTAAGTTGTAGATAGCGGTATATAGTTAGTTCGCAGACCCCTAGCATTAGTATAGTTAGAGTTAGTTAAGTTTTCACCAGGATTTAAACAGTGTCTGTTGTGCGGGGAAGCAATCCCTAACAATGACCCCCGCATGAGGTGCTTGCTCTGTTTAGGCGAAGCGCACATCAAGATGTGGTGTTCAGTTTGCAAATCATTCACCTAACGGACTCAGGGGGTGAGGGATCTTCGTCTGAAGCAACACCTGCTTGAACAGGCCATCCAGCCTGCTTCAGCCCCGAGGCCTGCTTTGGCTCGGAGGTTGCCCTTGGGTTCAGAGCGTGTTGCCACTTCATGCTCTGGAGCTGGCGCCTCTCTCAGGAGATGGAAATGATGCTCTTCATCGAGTGCACTGAGGAAAAGGTCTTATAAGACCAGTTGAGACCACTCCAGGCCTCAGGGAGACTCTTCCTCCTCCTCCTCCTCCTGGAGGAGTATGGACTGACACGGCGTTCCTCCCAGCACAGGGATAGAGCAGGTCCTTCCAACTGCTCCCCACTACTGTGTAGCGAAGGGAGAGTCCCTGAACTGTCGACTCCGGTTCTGGCTCTGGGGCATGCGTTGAGTCTGGTGCCAATAAGGGAGATGCAGACACCAGCTCTTGCCACGCCAACGGTGTATCAGGTGGCAATGGACCTCCTCTGCCTTTCCATCCTGATCTCTCCCTTGGTCCAGGACTTTGTCAGAGCTACGTCATTTCTAGCCCATTGGCTGGGTGGGCTGGTAAATGTTCTGCACCAGGCACACTGGCCGCTGCTGGGGAGCCTACCCCCACCACAGCAGAGTTTGGGTGTGGGAGGGAGCAGGGGGTTGGGGCACAAGACAGGGTGAGGCAGACTCTGGGTGGCACTTAGCTGGGGGCTCCCCGGAGGCGGCGACACACATCTCCCTCGCTCAGCTGCTAGGCAGAGGCATAGCCAGGCAGCTCTGCAGGCTTCACAGCTCCCATCGGCCAGGAAACATGGCCAATGGGAGCTGTGAGGGCGGTGCCTGCACTAACACAGGCTACCATTGAACAAAATGGCTCTACATTAAAAAAAAATTACAACTTTTAATGCAAATGGACTAATTAAGTGACAGAGCAAATGCAAATCAGCAATGCAGAAAACTGGATGTGCCCCAGCAAAATAATGTGTGTATTGGAGTGTGTGCAGAGATCTGCATGTTTACCCATGAGTCTGCAGGAGAGACTCAAACTTGAAATCTCAGGTGTTGCAACATTGGCCAACCCAAGTCTCCTAAGAGCTCTCTCGAGAATTGGTACAGTTTGCATGTGGCAGCCAAGAATTATTATAACATGAACTACAAATACATTCATACTAGTTATTCCTGAATATAATAATGATCCATTGACATCATTCATCATCATGGTCATTCCTTAAACATTTTTGAAACGGGGGTAATTCCCAAGCAAAAAATTCAGTTAAATTTATATTAAGGTTCCTAAACTAATCTGTGCCCCTGACCCCTCGAAAGCCCCCAGTCAGTTGAACTGGGGAAGATTTTGTCTTGCTAAGTTGTTTAGCTCCTTATACAAAGAGCCACACAAGAATAAGATAATGATTTCAATGCAGGGAAGTTTGGAAGTCCGAACAGAACAGGTTGCCTGTGAGCTGGCCATTTCCACAAGAGAGGATAGGATTCTCGCACCTCGGATAGAGCCCCATGTGTATGGACACCCTCCAGCAACTTTACATCCAGAATTTCCCAGTAAAGATCACTGCTGTCATTTCTTCTATTGCTTTTATTGACTAATGGTTGAAGTGAGGTGGGAGTTTTCTCTTCATGGGCCTGTTACTGCCTCGTTATCCAAGAGGGAGAAGTTCTTAGTCTCTTGATAAGCCAACAGCTTGCTTCATAATCTTCCCTAGGGAGCCTATAGGGAGTGCTTCCACAGTACTCTGGCAGCCCCACCTGCCTAGTGGAGAGTCTGCCAGAGGAGGCAGCTCTCACATCCCAGTATAAATATTATCTACCATGGCTACATCAGGGAGAATTCTGCATGTCTGAACACCTCTCCCCTCCCCACAGAGATGGCTATAACATGTGGCGAGATGCTTTCAAGCCCACACAGATCTTGGAGAGTTTGTGCAAGAAGAGCTCTCTCCCCTCCGCAGAGTACAGGCGGGAGGAGGTCAAAGTGAACAACAAGATCTTCAAGGTCCCTCCTGAGGCTTTCCCTGAAGGTACCGTGTGTGTCTGGGGGGAGAGTTAACTCTGGGTGTTTTCAAGGGTGACCAGCTCTTGCCTTCTGTCAGCCTTTCAGCTGTGCGAGGCTCATGTCTTGGGGTGCACGCTGAGCCCCCCCCCCCACTGACCAGACCAACCACTCAGCCACTGTTAGCACATTCTGAGGAGCTCCAGTAGCATGTTCAGAGCTGCACAGACCACACAAGACAAGGTGGCCCCTGAACCAAGGAGTTTACAGTTGAAGGGCTGATTGTGAACCCCTTACTCACTTTGGTGAGCAGTCACTGATGGGAGTTTACCCACTAAATATGAGTAACTGCTCAGTAATGTGAGTGTGGTTCATAATGTGGCCTCGAATTAGACAGAGAATGGAGTTATACCAAGTGGGAACACTGCCCAGACTGTGCAGTCCAAACACAAATTCCCAGCTGGTGCGTGAGCCCCTGGACTAGCTGCCCTGCTGAGCGTCAGCCCGGCACGCAGGCCGTGTGGGCTAGGTTTGGTTTGACTGTTTCTTTTAACACTCCCCCTAGAAAGCTTTGCTTATTTTTCATTGAAGCTACAACCGACAGTCCCTGTATGCAGCTGTTTGTGACTTTCAACACTGACAGTTCTCCTGACTGGGTTTTCTTTGTGCTTTTATTTTCCATTATCCTTCCTCTCATTCAGGCTTATCTAGATTGTGCCTGAGCCATCTGTGCCTCATGCATGCTCCAGTCTCACTAACACATGGAGTGAGGCTAGATTTAGCTGCATAGGCTGAGCTGAACATGCAGAGTTTGTATTATCAGCATACGGAAAACACCACAACCCACTTCTCCCAACACCACACATGCATGTGAAATGCAGCCTCCCATGAGAGCGTCCTGCTGGTCAGCAGAGATCTGGGTAGTTGAACTCCTCCAGAGGGCAGGGATCCTGCTTGGGGAGTTTTGGTTCCCCCACTTCTCCTGTTCTGGGGGCGGGGTAGCAGGTGCTCACTGTCATTTTCCCTTGTTTCTCTTTAGTCGAATCTTTACTGAAAAGATTTCTCCACCACACTCTGCCTTCTTCAAAAGCAGCTCCCTGGGCCTTTTAACCACTTCTCTTCTACACAGTTCTCCCCTTCTTCTTCGTCCCATTCCGTTGTTCTGTATAGATGTTTGGTGTGCTAGGATGCTCCAGCCTTCTCCCTTACAGCTCTAGTAATCATTGTTGGCCACACATCTTTAGATCCTTCTGACTGGCTGTCTTGTGTTCTAGAGGCCTTTGTGAAAGACAAGAGAGAAATGGACGATGAGACTTGGTCAGCATATGATGAGCAGAAGGCTTTGTATGTCCTGCAGCACTGGGATGAGATGCCAGAGTACGGGTACAAACTGGTCCCGGAGCATGTGGAGGTTCGGTCCCTTTACAACGCAGAGAACCCCGGGCTCGTGCAGGTGAGACTAACACGTTTATTCGCACCAGAGTACCAGTGTGTTGTAAGCCTAGCGAAGCTCTTTGGGCCAGCTGGTCACACCCTTAGCCAGAACATGACTGTTCTTCACCGTCTCCTCCCTGGGGCTTTGTCCAGTCCAGCGGGAACTGTCCCAAGCAATGGAGTTCCCACCTCTGCCCTTGGCAAACTGTTCCACACTGGACTAGAGCTCATCAACAGCAAAGGTTTCCTGCCATTCAGCTTCAGTTTCTCCCCCTATCTCTTGCCTGTCTTGTCTATGTTTTCCTTTGCTCCGATTTGTCCGGTGATTCCTAGCTATACCCCCTGCAGCACCATGGGAAATTCCCCACCATATCTCGGGGTCACACCCTTCAATTGTTTGTCATTTTTCTGATAGTGAAATGACCACTGAACACAGTAAATCATTGCCTTCTCCTCAGAGTGCAGGGCTTTTCATCCCACAGACAGCAGCACACTGTACTTGGAGAGCAGTTTGGTCTAGTGAATAGGGCACTGGACTGGGAGTCAGAAGACCTGTATTTTATTCCTGGCTCTGCCACTGCCTGCTGTGTGACCTTGAGCAAGTCACTTCCCCTCTCTATGCCTCATTTCCCCCTCCCAGTCTTTGCCAGTCTTGTGTCTTTAGACTGCAAGCTCTTCAGGGCAGGGACATCCTGGCACAGTGGGGCCCTGAGCTTGTCTGAAGCCTCTAGGCACTGCTGTAGTACAAATAGTAATAAAAAACTATGGACCCAGTGATCAGTTAATAACTTATTGATAAAGTGCAGCCACTTCTGGGGCAGAACCTGGCAGCACTTTAAAGTTAGCAACAGCACTGCTCAGTGGCTTCAAGTAAGGAGCTGAAATTAGACGGAGTGTAATGTAGAGAGGCATACATCATAGATTTTAAGGCAAGAAGGAACTATTGTGCTAATTTGATCTGACCTCCAGCATAGCACAGGCCAGAGAACCTTGCCAGGTAATTTCTGTTTGCTGTATCCAGCCCAGTAACTTGTGACTGAGCTAGTGTAGGTCATCTGGAGAGAGACATCCAGTCTTGAGTTAAAGACTTCAAGTGAGAGAGAACCTGCCACATCCCTGGGAAGTTGTCCCAGTGGTTAATTACCCTCACTGCTAAAAGCTTCCACCTTATTTCCAGTCTGAATTAATCTAGCCGTTGGATCTTGTTCTGACTCTCTGCTAGACTGAAGAGCCCTCATCTATCAGCAGTCTTCTCCTCATGTAGGTGTGTGTAGACCACCTTTTAACATTCTCTTTGTTGAGCTGAATACCTTGAACTCTGTTAGTCTCTCACTATATGGCAGGTTTTTCAGACCGCAAATAATTCTTGTAGCTTTTATCTGAGCCCACTCAAAGTTTTCAACATCCTTTTGGAAGTGTGGACACCAGAACTGAGCACAGTATTCCTGTAATGGTCTCACCAGTGCCATTTAGACAGATAATGTGCACCTCTTTGTCCCTACTTGATTTCCCCTGTTTATAAATCCAAGGATTAAATTCGTCCTCTCAGCCACATCATTGCACAGCGAGCTCCTGTTCAGATGGCTACCCATAAGGACCTCTTCAGTCTCTCTCAGTCCCTGTTTTCCAGGATACAGTCACTTATCTTGATAGTGTGGCCTGCATTCCTTATTCCTCAATGAAGGACCTTATATTGGTTGTATTAAAATTAGGGCTGTCAAGTGATTTAAAAAATGAATCACAATTAATCACATGATTAATTGCATTGTTAAACAATAATAGGATACCATTTATTTAAATATTTTCTACATTTTCAAATATATTGATTTCAGTCACAACACAGAATGCAAAGTGTTTATTTTTTATTACAAATATTTGCACTGTAAAAAAACAAAAGAAATAGTATTTTTCAATTCACTAACACAATTACTGTAGTGCAATCTCTTTATCATGAAAGTTGAACTTAGAAATGTAGAATTATGTAAAAAAAACTGCCTTAAAAAATAAAACAATGTAAAATTTTAGCGCCTGGAAGTCCACTCAGTCCTACTTCTTGTTCAGCCAATCGCTAAGACAAACAAGTTTGTTTACATTTGCAGGAGATAATGGTGCCCACTTCTTATTTACAGTGTCACCTGAAAGTGAGAACAGGTGTTCTCATGACACTGTTGTAGCTGGCATTGCAAGATATTTACGTACCAGATGTGCTAAAGATTCATATGTCCCTTCATGCTTCAACCACCATTCCAGAGGACATGCGACCATTCTGATGACGGGTTCTGCTCAATAACAGTCCAAAGCAGTGTGGACCGACGCATGTTCATTTTCATTATCTGAGTCAGATGCCACCAGCAAAAGGTTGATTTTCTTTTTTGGTAGTTTGTGTTCTGTAGTTTCCGCATTGGAGTGTTGCTCTTTTAAGACTTCTGAAAGCATGCTCCACACCTCATCCCTCTCAGATTTTGGAAGGCACTTCAGATTCTTAAACCTTGGGTCAAGTGCTGTAGCTATCTTTAGAAATCTCACATTGGTACCTTCTTTGCGTTTTGTGAAATCTGCAATGAAAGTGTTCTTAAAATGAACAACATGTGCTGGGTCATTACCCGAGACTGCTATAACATGAAATATATGTCAGAGTGCAGGTAAAACAGAGCAGGGGACATACAATTCTCCCCCAAGGAGTTCAGTCACAAATTTAATTAACACATTATATTTTTAACAAATGTCATCTGCATGGAAGCATGAAGGGACATATGAATGTTCAGCATATCTAGCATGTAAATACCTTGCAATGCCGGCTACAAAAGTGCCACGCAAATGCCTGTTCTCACTTTCTGGTGACATTGTAAATAAGAAGCTGGCAGCATTATCTCCTGCAAATGTAAATGAACTTGTTTGGCTTAGTGATTGGCTGAACAAGAAGTAGGACTGAGTGGACTTGCAGGATCTAAAGTTTTACATTGTTTTGTTTTTTGAGTGCAGTTATATAACAAAAAAAATCTACATTTGTAAGTTACACTCTCACGACAAAGAGATTGCCCTAAGGTACAGTATGAGGTGAATTGAAAACTACTATTTCTTTTGTTTATCATTTTACAGTGCAAATATTTGTAATAAAAATAATTTAATTTGATTTCAGTTACAACACATAATACAATATATATGAAAATGTAGAAAAACATCCAAAATATTTAATAAATTTAAATTGGGTATTCTATTGTTTAACAGAGCGAATAAAACTGTGATTAATCACAATTAATTTTTTTTAGTTAATCGTGTGAGTTAACTGCGATTAATCAACAGCCCTAATTTAAATGCTTACTATTTGTTTGAGGCCTGCTTACTAACTGCCCCAGATTGGTCTGTATCAGTGACCTGCCCCTTTGCTGTTTACCACTCCACCAGTATTTGTGTCATTGTCACACTTCATAAGTAATAATTGTATATTTTCCCTTAGATAACTGATAACTTGATATCTTGGCAAACCCAATTCAATATTTTTATTTTGACGAGTCCTAGTTAAAAAAAAATATACCACCACCAAATGTGTTGCTTGGTGCTCGCTACATAACCATCTTTTAGTTCCTTATTGATTGAGTCTGGTATCAGCCGTTCCATGCTTTTGCCCGGGATTGATCTCAGGCTAACCCAGGCCATCCTGTTTGCCTTCTTTAAATATTGGCACAACATCAGCTTTCTTCCAGTTCTCTGGAACTTCCCCAACATCATCTGTCCAGACAGCAGTTGAGCCACTTCTTCTAAAACTCTTGGATGCAAGTTGTTCAGATCTGCTGATTTAAAAAAAAAACTACATAATTGGCCCAAAGGGAACTTATCCAGGATTCCAAGTTATCACCCTGCTTTGCAAAAGTGATGGGAGATCTTTATAGCGAAGAAGAAGAAGAAGAGAGTGAGAGACAGTGAATCTCCTCTGTACAGGTAGTCACTGCCATATATCAGGGCTGCGGGCATGCACACATCTAGTTAGATTCATTGATTCTAAGTGCAAAAGTGAGCCTTGTGATCATTTGTGTGACCCCCAGCATAACAGAGACCATAGGATCTCCCTGAATTAATTCCTGTTTGAACGAGAGCAGATCTTTTAGAAAAACATCCACTCTTCATTTAAACATAGCCAGTGATGGAGAATCCACCACAACTAGAACGAAGCAAATTGGCATCTGAGTCAACACCCACTGAAATGAGTCAGGCGTTCACCCCTCAGAACCGTTGTGTCAGGGTCTCTGCAGATGGAGCACCCCACTCCCAGTGTCACTCCCATCACCTGGTGGAGGCATTCTTTGCACTCTGAACAGCTGGAGACTAGCTGTTTGTAAATGACAGCTGAGACTAGAGAGCCTGCACCTGGAAAGTCCCTCATGCTCCCAGAGGAGCACTCAGGGTAATGCCGGGTGCAGGAAACGAGACAGGACAGCAGAAATCGCACCTTCAGAAGTGGCAGCTGGGGGAGGTGAAGCCCAAAGGGCAGCACCAGGCACTCTGTGTGGCTCCATCGTGGTGTGCTGCTGAGATACTGTACGGGGCACAAGCCCAGCTCTCCATCTCACCCCCAAACGCCCGGTGTACGGCTACAGACGCCACCAGTAACATGGCAAGAACCAGGTCTGATAATGGACCACAAACACACTGGCAGCATAGCCAAAGCTACAGCATCACATCACCGGACAGGGAGCTGAGTCTCTCTCTGTACGGCATGGATGAGACCACACCGAAATACTGCAGCCATGCTACAAGACCTCACAATGGATCTCGCAGGCTGGCTGGGTCTGGGCAGAACTTGGGTGAGCGCCCTCCAGCGAGGAGGAAGTGGTTGCGGTGACTCAGCAGGCAGCATTAGTCCTTAGCCAGGACAGATTCAATACACAGGCACGTGGCTGGGGCACTCAGCTCTGGATGAGCTGTAAAATTGAGAGCCTTATCTGATTCAGTAAGGCCAGTCTTTCAAAGGCAGCGCCTCACTTGCTGATGCTACAGAACTGCATTGGTGTGTGCAGATGCCAAATGGCTAGCTGGATATCACAGGAGGCAGGGTGGCCTAGTGGCTAGAACACTGGCCTGGGACTCAGCAAACCAGAGTTCTTTTCCTCCTTCTAGTCTGATGGGTGATCTTGGGGAAATCATGTCACCTCCATGGGCCTCAGTTTCCCATCTTTAAAATGGGGCTAATTATACTGATGTCCTCAGTAACAGCCAATTGATTTCCAAATTGTCAGTGACGGAGAATCCACCATTACCCTTTGTAAATTGGTCCAATAGTTACTCATTCACTATTAAAAATGTTCACCTTATTTCCAGTCTGAATTTGTCTAGCTTCAACTTCCTTCCATTGGATCATGTTAGACCTTTCTCTGCTAGATTGAAGAGCCCATGATTAAATATTTGCTCCCCATGGTGGTACTTATAGACTAATCAAGTCACTCCTTAACCTTCTCTTTGTTAAGCTAAATAGATTGAGCTGAGTCTCTCATGATCAGGCATGGTTTCTAATCATAGAATATTAGGGTTGGAAGAGACCTCAGGAGGTCATCTAGTCCAACCCCCTGCTCAAAGCAGGACCAACACCAACTAAATCATCCCAGCCAGGGCTTTGTCAAGCCAGGCCTTAAAAACTTCTAAGGATAGAGATTCTACCACCTCCCTAGGTAACCCATTCCAGTGCTTCACCACCCTCCTAGTGAAATAGTTTTTCCTAATATACAATCTAGACCTCCCCCACTGCAATTTGAGACCATTGCTCCTTGTTCCGTCTTCTGCCACCACTGAGAACAGCCTAGCTTCATCCTCTTTGGAACCCCCCTTCAGGTAGTTGAAGGCTGCTATCAAATACCCCCTCACTCTTCTCTTCTGCAGTCTAAATAACCCCAGTTCCCTCAGCCTCTCCTTGTAAGTCATGTGCCCCAGCCCCCTAATCATTTTCTTTGCCCTCTGCTGGACTCTCTCCAATTTGTCCTCATCCCTTCTGTAGTGGGGGGACCAAAACTGGACACAATACTCCAGGTGTGGTCGTACCAGTGTTGAATATTCAGGAATAATCACTTCCCTTGATTTGCTGGCAATGCTCCTACTAATGCAGCCCAATATGTCGTTGGCCTTCTTGGCAACAAGGGCACACTGCTGACTCATATCCAGCCTCTCGTCCACTGTAATCCCCAGGTCCTTTTCTGCAGAACTGCTGCTTAGCCAGTCGGTCCCAGCCTGTAGCAGTACATGGGATTCTTCCGTCCTAAGTGCAGGACTCTGCACTTGACCTTGTTGAACCTTGTCAGATTTCTTTTGGCCCAATCCTCCAATTTGTCTAGGTCACTCTGGACCCCTTCCCTACCCTCCAGCATATCTACCTCTCCCCCAAATTTAGTGTCATCTGTGAACTTGCTGAGGGTGCAATTAATCCCATCATCCAGATCATTAATGAAGATGTTGAACAAAACTGGCCCCAGGACCTACCCCGGGGCACTCTGCTGCCAACTAGACATTGAGCCATTGATCACTACCCGTTGAGCCTGACAATCTAGCCAGATTTCTATCCAGTTTATAGTCTAGTCATCCAATCCATACTTTTTTAACTTGCTGGCAAGAATACTGTGGGAGACCATATCAAAAGCGTTGCTAAAGTCAAGATATATCATGTCCTTCGCTTTCCCCATATCCACAGAGCCAGTTATCTCATCATAGAAGGCAATCAGGTTGGTCAGGCATGACTTGCCCTTGGTGAATCCATGTTGACTGTTCCTGATCACCTTCTTCTCCTCCAAGTGCTTCAAAATGGATTCCTTGAATACCTGCTCCATGATTTTGCCGGGGACTATAATGAGGCTGACCAGTCTGTAGTTCCCTGGGTTCTCTTTCTTCCCCTTTTTAAATATGGGCACTATATTTGCCTTTTTCCAATCGTCCGGGACCTCCCCCAATCGCCATGAATTTTTAAAGATAATAGCCAATGGCTCCGCAATCACATCAGCCAACTCCCTCAGCATCCTTGGATGCATTAGATCTGGACCCATGGACTTGTGCATGTCCAGCTTTTCTAAATAGTCCTTAACCTGTTCTTTCATTACTGAGGGCTGCTCACCTCCTCCCCATACTGTGCTGCCCAGTGCAGCAGTCTGGGAGCTGACCTTGTCTCTGAAGACCGAGGCAAAAAAAGCATTGAGTACTTCAGCTTTTTCCACATCATCTGTCACTAGGTTGCCTCTCTCATTCAATAAGGGTCCCACACTTTCCCTGACCACCTTCTTGTTGCTAACATACCTGTAGAAACCCTTCTTGTTACCCTTCACATCCCTTGCTAGCTGCAACTCCAATTGTGCCTTGGCCTTCCTGATTATACCCCTGCATGCTCTAGCAATATTTTTATACTCCTCCCTAATCATCTGTCCAAATTTCCACTTCATGTAAGCTTCTTTTTTGAGTTTAAGCTCACCGAAGATTTCACTGTTAAGCAAAGCTGGTCGCCTGCCATATTTGCTATTCTTTCTGCACTTCGGGATGGTTTGTTCCTGTGCTCTCAATAAGGCTTCTTTAAAATACAGCCAACTCTCCTGCACTCCTTTCCCCCTCATGTTAGCCTGCCAGGGGATCCTGCCCATCAGTTCCCTAACGGAGTCTAAGTCTGCTTTTCTGAAGTCCAAGGTCAGTATTTTGCTGCTCTCCTTTCTTTCTTTTGTCAGGATCCTGAACTCAACCATCTCATGGTCAGTACTGCCTAGGTTACCACCCATTTCTACTTCCCCTACCAATTCTTCCCTGTTTGTAAGCAGCAGGTCAAGAGGAGCATGGCCCCTAGTCTGTTACTCCAGCTCTTGCACCAGGAAGTTGTCCTCAACACTCTCCAAAAACTTCCTGGATTGTCTGTGCATTGCTGTATTGCTCTCCCAGCAGATGTCAGGGTGATTGAATCCTTTAATTATTCTTGTGGCTTTCTCTGAACTTTCTACAATTTATCAACATCCTTCTTGAATTGTGGGCACCAGAACTGGACACAATTCTAGTAGTGTTTGCACCTGTGCCAAAACAGAGGTAAAATAACTTCCCTATTGCTACTAGCGATTCCCCTGTTTATATATCCCAGGATCACATTAGCTCTTTTGGTCACAAAATCACACTGGAAGCTCATGTTCAGCTGATTGTCCACCACAATCCCTAAATCATTTTCAGTGTCACTGCTTCCCAGGACAGAGTCCCCCATCCTGTAAGTATGGCTGACTTTCTTTGTTCCCAGATGTATACATTTACAATTAGCCCTGTTAAAACTCATATTAGATTAAATCTCAGGAAAAACTTCCCACCTGTAAGAACAGTAGGACAAGGGAACAGACAGTCTAGGGAGGTTATGGAAGCTCCTTCACTGGAGGTTTTCAGAAGGAGGCTGGAGAGCATCTGTCTGGGATGGTTTACATACAACAAGTCCTGCATCTTGGCAGGGGGCTAGACTAGATGATCTTTGCAGTCCCTTCTAACCCATTGTTCTATGATACTGTTTGCTTGTGCCCAGTTTGCCAAGCGATCCAGAACACTCTGTATCAGTGACCTGCCCTCTTCACTATTTACCACTCCCCCAATTTTTTGTGTCATCTGCAAACTTTATCAGTGATGATTTTATGTTTTCTTCCAGGTCATTGAGAAAAATGTTAACTAAGATAAGGCCAGGAACAGATTTCAGTGGGACCCTGCTAGAAATACACCCACTCAATGATGATTCCCCATTACAATTGTATTTTGAGACCTATCAGTTAGCCAGCTTTTAATCCATTTAATGTGTGCCATGTTAATTTTATATCATTCTAGTTTAATCAAAATGTCATGCAGTACCAAGTCAAGCACCTTACAGAAGGCTATGTATGTTATGCCGTCGCTACTGCATTTATCAACAAAACTTGTAATCGCATAAAAAAAAGATATCGAGTTAGTTTGACAGGGTCTGTTTTCCCTAAACCCATGCTCACTGGCATTGATTATATGAATCAAGTCCCATATCCACCATTTCATAATCTTGTCCAGGCCCAATATCAGACTGATGGGAAGCCAAGCCTGGGGGTGAGATGTTTTAGTAGAGAGCAAATTAAGGTTGCCACTGACAAATATGAAACATCCAGTGAAGTGATGCTATTGTGAGATAGAAAAGAAATGTTCTATTTCAGTTTCACATAGTAAATAACTTGTATTCAACTATTTTGTAAGGATGCTGGTGAATCCCATGGCAACAACGTCCTGAGCAGACGTTATTCCTTAAAATACTCCCTCCCCCC
Organism: Mauremys reevesii; assembly: GCF_016161935.1. Classification (NCBI taxonomy): domain Eukaryota; kingdom Metazoa; phylum Chordata; order Testudines; family Geoemydidae; genus Mauremys; species Mauremys reevesii. The sequence goes on along the minus strand of NC_052635.1, from coordinate 18,094,432 downwards.
ATAAGGAGACATTTTAAATACAAACATTTTAAATACTTGCATCCGAAGAAATGGGTATTCACCCACGAAAGCTCATGCTGCAAAACGTCTGTTAGTCTATAAGGTGCCACAGGATTCTTTGCTGCTTTTACAGAACCAGACTAACACGGCTACCCCTCTGATATTTTAAATACAAGCGACTTCTACAGTGTGGCAGGCCTTTCCTAGCGGTGGCACATGCTCTCTGTATCCTGAGGGGCTTGCTGTGAGGGTTGCTGTGACCCAGAAGTGTGAGGAAGGGTCAGTAGCTTTGGGAAGAGGGTTCTCTGGAGGTCAGGGAGTGGGAGAGTAAATCTGTTCGTGAATTCAGCCTTGGTGAATCCTTTGAAGCAGCTCAGCTCTTTCCTTTCTGCAGGGCTCCCTCCACATGTGGATTGACATGTTTCCAAATGATGTCCCAGCACCTCCCCCTGTCAATATCAAGCCACGGCTGCCAATCAGGTACAGGCCTGGAGGGGACGGGGCGGGGCCATTACAAACCCAGTGTTTATAACTGCAGCCTGGGGTCCTGCTCTGCATGCCTCCCTTGCAGTCTGTGCCCACGGAGGCTGTGACTGGGTGAGAAGGGCAGACTAACTGATCTGTCAGGCTTAGAGGCTCACTGCTAGGCCATGACAGTGGTACTGCTTCAGCCCTGGGCCCCTGGCACATCTCCATGGCTTCCTCTCGATGCTGGTTCAGGGGGGCTGCAGGCCTCACCTCATCCTGCTCTCCCAGGGACTCCCTCTGTCCCCGCATGCCGGGTGGCTGAGCGGAGGGAAAACTGCTCCTGCCCCTCACACAGACGTGGCCGGGAGGAGAGAGGTCCCCTGGGTTTACGTCTGCTCCAGGCGGAGCCCAAACCCCAGACAGCAGCGTCTGAGCTGAAGCAGTACCACTGTCAGCACACAGCTCAGCGCAGGTGCCTCAAAAACCCAAGCCTGGGCCATTCTTGTTCTTCTTGCTACTGTTTGTGCCTGACTTGTGCTGGGCAGATTCCAGTACGCTGGAGATGTGCTTTGGCTCAGACACCTCTTTGTACTAGAATCTGCAAAACTGGGCCCGAGTGACATGAGAGGGGCCTTCTGCGAGATGTCCTGGGCCCCTGGCAGAAGGCACAGGCACAGCACAGCACTAGGATGGGTGGCTGGGCTGAGTGGGTGCTGGTGCCGGCCATTGTCCCGGGGGGAGGAGGTGGTAGCTTCGCCTGGCCCTGACAAACACTGAACTGGAATGTGCTTCTCTTACCTGCCCTTGGCTTTCCCTTCTGGTAGTTACGAGCTGCGTGTCATCATCTGGAACACAGACGACGTGGTTCTTGATGACGTTAATCCAATAACAGGAGAAACCTCCAGCGACATCTACGTGAAAAGGTGCCCGAGTTGATGGGGAATCATATGAGCAGAGACAGCCACAGGGCCAGAGAATGAGTAGCTGGCCTGTCCAGTCTGACCCTGCCTTGACACTGCAGCGCCCCCTACTGCCTGAGTCCCACAGACATCACCAGCCTCTCCTCGTATCTCATCAGCCATGGGGCCTCCACCTCCTGGGGGAGTCTAGCTCCCTGTCCATTTAGCAGGGGCGGCTCTAGCCATTCGCCGCCCCAAGCAGGGCGGCACGCCACGGGGGGCGCTCTGCCGGTCGCTGGTCCCGCGGCTCCGGTGGACCTCCCGCAGGCGTACCCAGCTCGGAGAGGTAGTCCACCTGTGGGAGGTCCACCGGAGCCCTGCCTGCCGCCCTCCCGGCGACCGGCAGAGCGCTCCCCGCGGCATGCCGCCCCAAGCACGCACTTGGCGTGCTGGGGCCTGGAGCCGCCCCTGCCATTTAGTCTACCCACCAAGGCCTTGGTCCTGACACCCAGCCCAGACTTGTTCTTCAGAATGTGTCAGTCCTCATCCCTAGGACTGAGCCTACCCAGGCACTGTCCCCCCTTAACATGGTATGCAGCTTCTGCACAGCTTGGACCAGCTTACCAACACCTGCAATTCCTTCCTGCATTTTTTGCATCAGCAACTAGTTGTGGGCTCAGTTCCTATTATTCAGAAAACCAAGCGCCTGATTTGTCCCCATAATCAGATACTGGACCATCTAAATGGTGGGGGTTGCACCCCCAAAAAAGGGAGACTGGAGAGAGGCCCCTTTAGAGCCCTCATAGTGGCTGTGTCCCAGCATAGACCTGGCACCCCTGACATGCTCCTATCTGCCATTTGAACCAGGTGAGCCTCATGGGCTAAGCCCGTTATTAATCTGAATAAGAGTTGGTTGCTGTGAGGCGCTGTTAAGCAGTGACTGAGCGCTGCCCCTCAGCCTGGGGCCCTTGCTCCCAGCACCCCAGCAGCTTAGTGACGCTGACATTTGGGGCTGCTTTAACATGACGATTGATGTTAATTGAGCTTCTTCTGCAGCTGGATCAAAGGTCTGGACCATGAGAAACAAGAAACAGACGTTCACTTTAACTCCCTGACTGGGGAAGGCAACTTTAACTGGAGGTTTGTGTTCCACTTCGACTACCTCCCGACCGAGAAGGAGATCTCCTATAAGAAGAAGGACTCCATCTTCTCCCTGGAAGAATCTGAGTTCAGGGAACCAGCTGTCCTGGTCCTTCAGGTCTGGGATTATGACAGGATTTCAGCGAATGACTTTCTAGGTACAGTATCCTCCTGCTGAGAGAAGTAGGCTGTTTCTCTGTGCCTTGCCTGCTTCCCTTGCCCAGGCCGCCCACCCTGAGCTTTTCAGGAAATGGTTCCCAGTCGAGATGAGCTGGGGCTGCAGGGAGCTCACTTGCCCTCTGTTGCGTTTGCAGGCTCACTCCTGGCCCACTGGTAGAACTGCTGCTTACAACACCAGGGTCCTACCAGGTTCCAGTTGGTTCCTGACATTGGGATTAAACTCTCTCATTCAAGCCAGTTATTTATCTTCTGACCCATCTCTGCACTGTGCAGTACTGTGCCCCCTAACCACGGAACGGGGGTGAGTGAGCAGCTTCTTCCAAAGCTGACCCCACTGCTGCTCTGCATAGTGCAGGGTTTCTCAAACAGGGGTCACCGCTTGTGTAGGGGAAGCCCCTGGCGGGCCGGTGTGTTTACCTGCCCCGTCTGCAGGTCCGGTTGATCGCAGGTCCCACTGGCCGCGGATCGCTGCTCTGGACCAATGGGAGCTGCTGGAAGTGGCATCCCCACTGGCCGTGGATTGCTGCTCGGGGCCAATGGGAGTTGCTGGAAGCAGCGGCCAGTAAGTCCCTCGGCATGCGCTGCTTCCAGCAGCTCCCATTGGCCCAGAGCAGCGATCCATGGCCAGTGGGAGCCGCGATCGGCCGGACCTGCGGACGGGGCAGGTAATCACACTGGCCCAGCCCACCAGGGGCTTTCCCTACACAAGCAGCAACCCCTGTTTGAGAAACTCTGGCATAGTGACCTTCACCTTCTCTCTGGCTCTTGCATAACCACCTTCCCACTGCCTCTGAGCTCCCCCTGTCCAGTCCTCATGCAGCTTTAGAAATACTTTTGTGTCAGAGGGTCAGCGTGAACCAGGGCTTTTGGTTGAAGGAGGAAGCTTTCAGCCTAGAGGTAGTGGTTGGTGATTCTGATGGCACTTAGGTGCCATGGTGGCAGGTGCCTTAGAAACACCACAGGCAGACTGCTGACAACTCTTCTCTCCTTTCAGGATGTTCCTTTCATTCTCAGACTGTGCAGAAAATGCTCCCTACTTCCGTTAGGCTTAAGTTACCCAAACTTTGAACCTTGGCCCTAAACACTAGGCCCTCTGAGGGGAACATAAGCAGATGGATGTGCTTTATTTAAAGCATAATAATACAGATGGATGGAAATTTTCTGCTGAAAGAGTTTGAGTGGAAAATGCCAATTCACTGAACCTGGAGCGTTTCATAGACACAGCTCAGATTCACCACATTTTCAGTGTTCTCTGGGAAACCTGCCCCCTTGCCAGGCTGCAAAAGGAGCCCAGGGTTCCAGGGGGCACAGCTCTGAGACAGCCCCACCGTATAGGCTGCCCCATGCTCAGGAAACCCCAGTCTTCCAGAGTCGAGGGCTGCGGGGCACACAGCCAAGCCAGGGCTTCCAGGCTCCTGCCTGAAAGCCCTTGGTCAGCTCTTGGTTCCACAGCCGGGAGCCTGGAAAGGCCGAGAACTCCCTCTTCCAGGCTTCCTGCTGCAGAGTCAGGAGCCCAGAGCCAGGGCTTCTTGTCCCCATGCCCCAGAGCTGCAGGCCCTTAGAGCCCCTGGTGCTGTTGGGTGAAACTGACATTCCCGTGGTAGCAGAGGTTCTGCTCACCCCAGCACTGAAACTGACAAGAATGGCATTTGCAATGTTGCTGTAGCAGTGTTGGTCCCAGGATATCCGAGAGACAAGCTTGTCTCTTTCACCAGCAGAAGCTGGTCCGATAAAAGATATTCCCTCCCCCACCATGTCTCTTTAAGAATGTCAGTTTTACTCAGCTGCTGTCCGGAGTCCTGGGAGCTAGTTTTGTGTGGGAAACAGCATGCGCTAATGTTTCTGAAACAGTTTTTATTCAGGATTTCTGGTTTTCAGGAAATTTCTAAAAATTTAGCTTTGTTACGATTTGGAACAAATTTTTAAAAATGAAATTTCCTGTGAGCTGGAAATCCTGCATTTCGTCCAGCTCTAGGTAACACCTTTAACCCCGACAAAAGCTCCTTTTATTAATTAACCCATTGCCAATCAATTCAAAAAGCTTCATTGGCATGGAAAGGCATATAATGCAAACCTGCTCAGCAGTGCCATCTACTGATGGCAAGAAGAGATCATTAGACCCAGAACATCGTGGTATTTCTGGGACATGAGCTGCTTACATTTGTGACAAAGACACAAAACGAGGGAGATAGAACCGGAGGGAGCTGGCGATGGTGCTGGCATCCTGGCTGTAGCCTGAACAAAGTGTTAGTTCTCCCACCCCAGTGTCAAGATTTTATCATTCTATCCTGAACATGAGGGACAAGCTGGGGCGTGAGAAGAGGGTAGATTTAGACCTACTAATGAGAGGCATAATGTGGCACTGCTCAGGGGTGACTCAGTATAGGAGACAGAGTGGTTAAATGGCTAGGCCAGAAGAGTGGGATTCAGGAGATCTGGTTTCTGTTCCAGGCTGTGCCACCAACTCAGCATATGAGGCAAGTCACTTCCTCTCCCTCCGACCCTCACTTTCCCCATCCCTAAAGTGAGGATAACACTGTTGATGGACCTTTCCTTTGAGAGCTACAAACAGAAATCACTGCCTGTGGTGGGAATGTGACTGATTCTCTGGGGACTGGGATGGGTGCAGGCCAAGCAGCATGTTGATGCTGGCCCTAATGTGTTACTTGCATTTACATTAATGATCGATCCCTGAGGTCCTCACTTCCTGCCTGTCTTTGAAGGATCCATTGAACTGAAGCTGAACGACATGGTGCGGGCAGCCAAGAGCTCTGAGCAGTGCACCATTAAGATGGCCAAGGAAAAGGCCACCCCCCGCTTCTCCATCTTCCGGAACAAGCGCATGAGGGGCTGGTGGCCTTTCATCAAACTGAAAGACCAGGAAGATGAGGAGCGAGAGGAGCGAGAGGCCAAGGAGAAGAAGAAGAAGAAGAAGAAGAAGAAGAGGTCGTCGATTAAGCCGGAAGACATTGAGTTCACAGACCCCAGTGGGAACAAGTACATCCTGACGGTAAGGAGCAGGAGAGAGGGGCAGAGCCCTTGTGCTGTGAGGCAGTGCTCAGTGCTGGCCTGCCTGAGCTCTGTGGAGCGTGAGGCCTGCAGCTGGGCACTGGCTAACTGCAAAAGTTTTGTAGTGGGCATGGGGCTGTGTGTCCCAGGACCCGTGGGTATGGCAGAGAGCATCATAGCTCGGTGCTCTCAGCCTCCAGCTCAGCACTGTTCAGAGCTTGTTTGCTTAGCTGAGCGGTCTTCTGGGGGCAGCAGTGTCTATGGGAGATTTTCCCTGCCGTGCAGGTGAGAGGAGGAGGGCTGATGTGAAGGCATTGTCATTGGTGGGAGGGCTGCTGCTTCTCTGAGTCCCCTGTTCCTGGGCACAGGGCAGCCTCCTCTCCTGGCTGGTTCCAGCTTCCTGCCTGGGCTAGCAAGAAGTCAGGCCTGGCTCCCCACTGAGCTCCAGCTGCCTGGATCTTGCAGACGTTTCACCCTTTCCCTGCCTGGTCTATGATTCCTGTCAACAAGCACAGGAGAGGGCGTGGGGTTGGCTGCCCCAGGGTCCCCCTGGGACTCAGACAGAGCCTGACACTGGCAGTTACTGAATCAGCCATAGCAGTGAGATGGGATCCTAGACTTGGCAAGCATTTCCCCCGAAGGCCCTGAGTGGACTCCTGTGGTTTGAGTGAGGACGCTCCCCCCAAGGGTAGGAATATTTGGTAGCCAGGGATGTGGGGCTAGGAGCTGAAATGTCCCCTGACCCTGGCAATGGCTAATTGGAGTTTCCCAGCCGGGAAGAGGGTGGCCAGGAGGTCCTGGGGCTCTGAGGGGCCGTGGACAGGGCATGTGAAAATCAGCAGGTGTGTGGGGAGAGGTGCGGCCAGGATCTCAGTAGAGGGAGGGGGAGGGGGCTGTAGCCTGGCGTGCTGCTGAGATGCCTGCACCAGGTTCCCCCTTTCGCTGCACAAACCAACCAGGTGCTAGCAGCTGCGGAAGCATGCCAGCAATGCGCCCATGCTCACAGCTCCATGCAGCAACACCTAGTGATGTCCCAGTGGGACACGGCCCCACGGTGGAATGCAGGCTGGGTTCAGTGTGCCAGAAGGAAGTTGTGTTCACTCCCGGTGGGCGGCTGGGACAATGCCTCTGGCTTCTCTCACTGGGCCTTTTGTGCCTGATCTCTGGAGAGGGCAGTCATTGTGCCGAGCACTTGTCTCGAGTGGACATTCGCCGGTCCTGTAGCATCCGTGCTCAGGAGGATATGTCTAAAGCACCAGGAACGGCACTGTGATGGGGGGTATCACTGGGCAAACGGGGCAGTGCCGCTCGACACGCCGACCCCCCATGACAGGCACAGTGTGCAGAGCCCTGTGCTGGGCAGCTCCTGCTCTAGGACATGAGTCTCGAGGAGGTGGCTGCATGGGCAGGCAGCCTGCCAGGGCTCTGGGGGCACAGGTATGTCTGGATGGTGCCTTGACTTGCTCCTGGTGGCGCTGGCGAGAGGCGAGTATCAGGAGCTGTGAGAGGCTCCGGAGGCCACTCCGTGCGGGGGACTGGGACAGAGGCCAGAAAGGCCCCGAGGGGCAGATTTTCAAAGGTATTTAGGTGCCTGTAGACGCAGATAGGCACCTGGAGGGATTTTCAAAGTGCCTGAGCAGGTTTGGTGCCTGACTCCCACTGAGCGACCATCGAAAACCTGGCCCTGCAGCTCTAGACGAGAGAGTATCAGTCTGACTTGTCCTGAAGACACCAGTGTATCTCAAGTGTGTTTCTCTGCAGGGCAAAGTGGAAGCTGAGTTCCAGCTACTGACTGTGGAGGAGGCCGAGAAGAACCCTGTTGGTCTGGGCCGAAAAGAGCCTGAACCCCTGGAGAAGCCCAAGTGAGTATCAATCATAGAATCACAGAATTAGAAGGGACCTCGAGAGGTCGTCAAGTCCAGTCCCCTGCACTCATGGCAGGACTAAGTATTATCTAGACCATCCCTGACAGGTGTTTGTCTAACCTGCTCTTAAACATCTCCAATGATGGAGATTCCACCACCTCCCTGGGCAACTTATTCCAGTGCTTAACCACCCTGACATTTCGGAAGTTTTTCCTAATGTCCAACCTAACCCTCCCTTGCTGCAATTTAAGTCCATTGCATCTTGTCCTGTCCTTAGAGGTTAAGAAAAACAATTTTTCTCCCTCCTTCTTGTAACAATGGTTTATGTACGGGAAAACTGTTATCATGTCCCTCTCAGTCTTCTCTTCTCCAGACTAAACAAACCCAATTATTTCAAACTTCCCTCATAGGTCATGCTTTCTAGACCTTTAATCATTTTTTTTGCTCTCCTCTGGACTGTCTCCAATTTGTTTCCATCTTTCCTGAAATGTGGCACCCAGAACTGGACATAATACTCCAGCTGAGGCCTAATCAGCACGCAGTAGAGTGGAAGAATTACTTCTCGTGTCTTGCTTACAACACTCCTGCTAATACATCCCAGAATGATGTTTGCTTTTTTTGCAACATTGTTACACTGTTGATTTATATTTAGCTTGTGAGCACTATGACCCCCAGATCCCTTTCTTCAGCACTCCTTCCTAGGCAGTCATTTCCCAATTTGTATGTGTGCTGATTGTTCCTTCCTAAGTGAAGTACTTTACATTTGTCCTATTGAATTTCATTCTATTTACTTCAGACCATTTCTCCAGCTTGTCCAGATCATTTTGAATTATATAATCCTATCCTCCAAAGCACTTGCAACCCCTCCAAACTTGGTATCATCTACAAACTTTATAAGTGTACTCTCAATGCCATTATCTAAATCATTGATGAAGATATTGAACAGAACCAGACCAAGAACCGATCCCTGCGGGACCCCACACGTTAGGCCCTTCCAGCATGATTGTGAACCACTGCTAACTACTCTCTGGGAACAGTTTTTCAACCAGTTTTGCACCCACCTTATAGTAGCTCCAGCTAGGTTACATTTCCCTAATTTGTTTATGAAACGGTCACACAAGACAGTATCAAAAGCCTTACTAAACTCAAGATATACCACATCTACCGCTTCCCCCCCATCCTCAAACTTGTTACTCTGTCAAAGAAAGCTATCAGGTTGGTTTGACATGATTTGTTCTTGACAAATCCATGCTGTTACTTATCACCTTATCTTCTAGGTGTTCACTAATTGCTTGCTTAATTATTTGCTCCATTATCTTTCCGGGTACAGAAGTTAAGCTGACTGGTCTGTAATTCCCTGGGTTGTCCATATTCCCCTTTTTATAGATGGGCACTATATTTACCCTCCTCCAGGCCTCTGGAATCTCTTCTGTCTTCCATGACTTTTTGAAGAGAATCACTAATGGCTCAGAGATCTCGTCAATCAGCTCCTTAAGTATTCAAGGATGGATTTCAGCAGGCCCTGCTGACTTGTGCCATGTACACGTGCCAGGCAGAGAGGCATTGGAATGTAGGCTGGGGGTTGATACTATGCTTGCTCTCAGCTTGGGGCAGCCTGCGCACAGGCACTGAGGGAAAAGGGAGGAGCTTTCAGGCTTAATGGAACCAAGATCAGAATCCAGAGACACTGAGCTGCTGGGGACGCCGGGGCTCAGGCTGTAGATGGAGTCCCTGTGGTGAAGCCATCTCCACCGAGAGTGTGGGCTGAGTCCCTGGCACTGAGCAATTCCGGCTGAGGCTCCAAGTGGAGTCCCTGGGCAGAGCTGTTCTGAGATATTTACTGAAACAAGCGACAGGGCTTGTGTATCACTGTAGTTGTGCCTGCACTAGGAGGGTGCACTGGTGTAACTACATTGGTTTTAGTGAGCTAGTTACATTGGTGCAAAAATGGAGAACAGCCTAGGCCTTAGTTAGCTGCCAGTGCAGTCATCCTCCAGCACTCTGCAGGCTCTCTGGATGTTTCCCATGGCCTGCAGGTGTGTGCTCTGCATGCATCGGAAGATGAAAGGGGAGGGGGGGGGATGAAAAGTCCCTCCCACCCTGGGAGAGGCTATTTGTCATCTGCAGCGTGGGTGCCTTGCAGAACCCTGGTCTAGTGCAGGGTCCAGGTTCCAGAGAAAATAATACAAAAATAACAACAATGATAATAAGAAAATACAAAGATTTTGTGGTCTGTTCAAAAGTGTCTGGCAGTCTGGATTTGACCCGCAGTCTGCCTATTGACTGCCCTGGTCTAATGTCTGGGCAAGAATCCTACGAAGCCTCCAGATTGTGCTGGCAGTGAAATGAATGCAGGGAATGGGGTCCTGTTTTGAAGGAAGACATTGTGGGCACAGGCATCAATTTGAGTTTGGGGGCTCAGGGATTCAGGCTGATCTCCACTGATCTGGTACCTGGTTATTCGCAGCCCGTGAGTAGCAGCAGCTACAGTATGTTGTAGATTTCCAGGGCACTGAATTGAACTGGGTGGAGCTTTGCTTTGCTTTGTCTGAGCTCAACAGCCTTTTCCTTTCTCCGTTCTAGCCGTCCAAAAACATCCTTCAACTGGTTTGTGAATCCCATGAAAACCTTCATCTTTTTTATCTGGAAGCGGTACAAGAAGTACATCATTGCTTTGATCATTATTGCTGTGGTGACCATCTTCCTGGTCCTTTTACTCTACACAATGCCTGGGTACATTAGCCAGAAGATCATCAATGGATAAGTGCGGTCAGAGACTGGGCTCCCCAGAGGACCATGGCTGTTGCTCCAGAAATTGACACTTTATACCAAAGTTTTTAAGGGCAGTTTGCTGGTGACTGAAGGTGCTGGAACTCTTTGTAAATGCTGCATTAGGAGGAAGAGGAGTGGAGAAGCTGCCCTCTCTGGGTAGTTGTATTTCATGCTTAGAACTTGTGATACGCTGTGGAGCAGACCGATAATGATTTGGGTAAATTGTTTGGTTTTCGTTAGTTGGGAGGAATCTGTCCCAGCTGGGGTTGGCTGTGGGGAGATTTGCAACAAACATCAGCTCTGTACCTCTCTCCCTTGAGCTAAGCAGAGGAGCCTCTCTGAGAGCCGTGGGAGTAGCAGTGCTGCTTTCTCTGCATCGCTTCAGCATAATAACGCGGAGGCTTTTCACCTGGAGAACTTAGTGCACTTTACAAGGTGGCGGCGCGTTCCTGTCCCCTTTGTACAGGTCAGAGAGTCGGGGCACATCTGCACTATGGAGACTACAGTGCCAAGGCTGTACAGACGCAACCTGTCCCAGCAGAAGGGGTTTTCCATTGCCATAGGACCGACAGCTGTGCTGACACCGGGGGTTAGGTTAGAGCTGGGTCAGTCAGGGGGTGTTTTTTCACAGCTCTCACTGATGTAGCCATGTCAGCCTGGTGGTCAAGTGTAGACCAGGCCTCAGGGGCAGAGCTGGGACCGGCAGAGTGACAAGTAGAGACACTAGAGAGGTGCTGCAGCAGGCTAGCAAAGTGAGGCGGGGAAAGAATGAAGGAGCCAAACTGTGTGTGACCCTCCCCACGACTTGGGTAGGGGTGAGGGACAGGCAAAGTCTGAGTCCACTTGTGAGCTGGGGATTCCCAGCCAGGCGTGGCCCTCTCCCCCCGCCCACCCTCCACACTGCTGTTAAACACAAGTCTTCCCACGTAGTCCTTGTGTTAGACCTTTACTCCCTCTGGGCTAGAAAACCCCAAAGGATCTGACCCATTACCTGCTGCTTCTCTCCACTCAGCATTTGCTGGGGTTTCCCAGCGGCTTTCAGAGGCCTGGTGTGCACCCAAACGTAGCTCAGCCTAGCTACATTACTCAGAGCTATGAAAACGTCAGGCTCTGGGCGCTATTTGGGTTCCCTACTGTAGATACAAGAATTCTCCCATTGACCCTGCTGCCGCCGCCCGACGGGGCAGTTAACTAACAACCCCCCCTTGCGTTGCTGTAGTAAATGTCTACACTGCAGGGAGGCAGTGCAGCTGTGCCTCTGGCGCGTCTGTAGTGGAGAGATCCCTGGAGAGCGTAAGGGCCACTTGTTTGTCTGGTTCAGACTCCAGCCCAGGGCTCCTTCTCTCTCCTACTAACTGATCGGGGTGATTAACAGTCACTCCTGTCTTGTTGTGTTTTGCACCAGATTTGTAGATATTTATATGGAGGTTATTTATATGAACAGTGCAAAGTGGCACCAGACTGAGGTAAATCAACTGTCGAGAAATATCCTGAGAGCAGCTTCCGCCTCTGCTGCATTCTTTGTGCTCTGGGTATTGATTTTACTGATACAAGTCAGTGGGGATAAGCTTTTGTCATGGTAAAATTAAGCAAAATTCATTGAATAGTCACGGTAAAGATATACAAATTCAGGGTATGGGTGGAGGAGGGTTGGGCTGAAGCTGAAGCCCAAGGGCGAGGTGGGGCTGACAGCCCGAGTCCCCCTGCTCTGGGGCTGGCACTGAAACACCAAGCCCTGCCCCCCAGGGCAGCCTTGTCACCAGGGGGCTGAAAGCTGAGCCTCGCTGCCAGGGGGCTGACAGACTGAGACCCCCACCCCGGGGGGCTGACAGCCCAAGCTCCACTGTCGGGGGATGAAGCCAGAGCCCCGCCGCCCCAGGGGGGAGGGGTGAAGCCAGAGTCCTGCCGCCGCCCCGGGTGGTGGTGGGGGGGGTGAAGCCAGATCCCCGCCGCTCCAGTGGGGAGGGATGAAGCCAGAGCCCCACTGCCCCAGGGGGATGAAGCCAGAGCCCCACTGCTCCGGGCGTGGGGGAAGGGTGAAGCCAGAGCCCTGCCGCCCCAGGGGGGAGGGGTGAAGCCAGAGTCCCGCCACCACCCTGGGTGAAGCCAGAGCCCTGCCGCCCCGCGGGGGAGGGGTGAAGCCAGAGCCCTGCCGCCCCGTGGGGGGGGGAGGGGTGAAGCCAGAGCCCTGCCGCCTTGCGGGGGAGGGGTGAAGCCAGAGCCCCGCCGCTCCAGGGGGGAGCGGTGAAGCCAGAGCCCTGCTGCCCCGGGGGGGGAGGGGTGAAGCCAGAGCCCTGCCGCCCCGCGGGGGAGGGGTGAAGCCAGAGCCCTGCCGCCCCACGGGGGAGGGGTGAAGCCAGAGCCTCGCCGCCCCAGTGTGCACAGCTGAAGCTGAAGGCAGAGAAGTCACAGAATTCTTTTAAAGTCACTGAATCTGTGACCTCCATGACGAAATCGTGTCCTTAGCGCTACGTGATGATTAATTGTAAAGTGATAGAAGAGCGGAGGTGGGCTAGCCACACCCACCAGGTGTACAATAGCAGCACAAACAGATGGTTACTCATAGCCAGAGATGTGCTGCAGACACAAGTTGTGTGTAGACCTGCTCCCCGGTATCAGTCTCCCCTCAGCTCCGTATGGCACTAGTTGGGCAAGGGATGCTGGCGTCGTTCTGGGGCTAGCTGTGGGCTCTAGTCCCTTTCGGGGCTCTGTGTGCCCACCTCTTGGCCTTACCTGGCTCAGGTGCCATTCACAATTCTCCCCCTCTCAGGGCAGGACCTGGCTACCCTACACTGCTGGGTTTGGCCTGCTGGGGTTTGGGCACCAGCATTTCCTCCCTTTGGAAGCCTGTGGCTAGTGCTGGAAGGACGCCTTAAATGAAAGGGCCCGTCTCTCCGGCGAGGGAGGCCTGGGCCACAGGAGGACATTCGGGCAATTTAACTGCACGGCTTGGGTGTGAAAAATCCACCCCCATGAGCAACGCAGGTGTAGACAGCGGTAGGTTGACAGGCAATTCGCCCCACTACACCTAGCTACACCTAGCTGCGCCCTAGCTACACCTCGAGGGGAGGGGAGAACCTACACTGGTGGGGGAAGCCTTCTTCTCAGCGTCTTCACTGAGGAGCTCCAGCAGCACAGCTGCAGCATTTTAAGGGTAGACACACCCTCATTGTGCGGCAAGCTGGGGTGTAAATCACCAGCGCTCCAGCGTGCTGCACACACGCTGTCCAGGAGGCCGCTGCTGCTGTGCACTGAAAGCGCTCAGCTTGTGCAGACATACGCACGAGTGCACTACAGATAGTGTATCTGGGGAGCCCTGGCAGCAGCTAGTGGCAGTACGGGCTAGCAGTGCCATGTACGTGCCCATGGGGTCCAGGCAGGTTTGCACTCAGAGTGACTGGCCCATGCTGCCCTCACCGCTGCCTGTGATACTATGGCTACACTGCTGGTTTTAGCTCGATGAGAGCCAGTGCGAGTATGTCTGTGCAAGCTGGGAGTCACACCCCAGCGCTAAGGGTAGACGTAGCCTCAATGTTCCTGTGTGCTTTGATCTGCATCTGTTTGAAACAGCAGCGTGCTACACCTCCTAATGCACAGCAGTGTGCTACATCCCACTAGTGCACAGCAGTGCTACACCTCCTAGTGCACTGCAGTGTGCTACACCCCACTAGTGCACAGCAGCGCTACATCTCCTAGTGCACAGCAGCGCTACCCCTTATAGTGCATAGCAGTGTGCTACACCCCCCAGTGCACAGCAGCACTACACTTTTGAGCAGCATAGTGACAGTGCGTGTCCTGAGCGATGTCGCTCTACCAGTCTAAACCCTGCTATAAACGTGGCCAGCTTGATGGGAAATTCTTCCATCAGCTACCACTGCTTGGGAAGGTGGATTACCTACACACCCGGGGAAGCCCCTTTGGTTGCTGTTGGAAGCAGCTGCGGTACGGTGTTACAGTGGTGTAGCTGTGCTGCTGTAGTGCTCATGTGTAGACATGGCCTTAGCGCATGGTAGGCTGGAGCGCGGTAGAGTTACACCCCAGCTTGCCACACACTAATTCTGTTCATCAGAGGATGGAGATGGATGGCAGGAGAGAGATCACTTGATCATTGCCTGTTAGGTTCACTCCCTCGGGGGCACCTGGCATTGGCCACTGTCGGTAGACAGATACTGGGCTAGATGGACCTTTGGTCTGACCCGGTACGGCCTTTCTTATGTTCTTATGTTCTTAATTCGCCATATAGACAACCCCAGTGTAGTTCATTTAGTGGTTGCAACAGAGCATTAGCATTGAAAACAACAAAAATCCAACATGCATATTTAGCCTCATCTAATCTCATGCTTCACTGCAGGCTCAGCTAGCCTGGGTTTGCTCTTCAGTTGCTGGCATGGAACAGCACCACCTCACATTCTCCTGCCCTGCCCAGATCCTCCGGTTTGTGGGTGGGACTCACAACTGGTGTGGGTGCTGCCCATGCAGGCTAGAGCTGGTGAGGCTCCTCCCTCTGGCAGATGGCTGGGAAGTGAAGCTGTTAGAAATGATTAGAAAGGGCCTTCTGCTTGCCCAGGGATTGCCATGAGGCCTGGTCTCTGCTAGGACATTAGGTCAGTAGAACTATGTTGCTCAGGTGTGAAAAATCCACCCACACCCCGCCCCGAGTGACACAGTTAAACCGCCCCGACTGCCAGTGCAGACAGCACTCTGTCAACAGGCAACTTCTCCCCTTACCTAGCGACTGCCTCGTGGGGAGGTGGAGTAACCACATCAATGGGAGAAGGCCTCCCCTTGGCATCGCCAGTGTTGTAATTGTAGACAAGCCCTCAGCCAGACTCCTGGGGAACTGAAACCACCAGCCTAGTGACAGATCCAGAGCCACTGAGCGCATCCCAGGTGCTCGTTAATACGAGAGGTTCCTGCCGCTCAGCATGGGCAGTAATGGGCCAGGGCTGTCAGTGGTTTCCTGCCCTGTGGCTGCAGCAGGCAGCAAAGAAGGGCTGCCTCACTTCCGGAGGGTTCTGTATGAAGCCAGCCAGGGCCTTCCAGCTTGTCTGTGAACTCTGCCATTGTGTGTGTTAAGGGAAGGGCCTGAGACTAGCTGGAGAGTCAATGCTGAGCAGGGAATGTTGGTCTGCAGAGCCCCAAGCATGATTGTGATGCTTCCCCCTGTGACCCCTCTCAGCCTCAGCAGCTGCTAAGCTCTGGCTCAGGTCCCCGACACACTGTCTGCCTTGCCAGCAAACTCCACAGGACTCTGCCAGTCCAACCTTGCCTTGTAGGCGACAGCCAGGGGGCCCAGTTCCCGAGCTCCCCAGAGACATCTCCCTGCAGTGTCCAGTCCCTCTCCCCCGCTGCCTCCAAAGAGACAGGATGCATAGCAGCCTGGTAGGTGAGCTGAGAGCTCACACTCCAGGTTACTACCCTGAGCTGAGATGGTTTTGTAGTAAAACCAGAATCAGTTTATTAACAAAGAGCAGAGATTTAAGTGCTGATAGGAAAGGATGAAAGAGACAGGCAGAGTTACAAATATAATAAACCAAAACACGCTTTCTAGTGACTAAAATGTCATTTCAGCACATTACAGTTTCTGTCTAAGCAGGTTTCTCACCTCTAGTCAGTTTCCAGCTCCTGTTGCCTCCCAGGCTAAGAAGATCCACTTTCATTAAGTCCCACTGCTTGCATCCGAAGAAGTGGGTATTCACCCACGAAAGCTCATGCTGCAAAACGTCTGTTAGTCTATAAGGTGCCACAGGATTCTTTGCTGCTTCTATTAAGTCCACAGGTGCTGCTCCATTTGTCTCCTGGGGATTGATGACTTGAACGTCTCTTTGGCCCCTCTCTCCGTATATTACCTCAAAGTTCATGGTCTCTGGGTCAAGAGCCAGGAGGGCTCCCCAGGGTGCAGGCGCCATCCCCCGAGGTGACTGTTAAGCGGTCATCTCCCTGACTTGCTGGCTTTGTTTACCTTATATGTAAATGTATTTTCAATTGTCCTCTGCAATCAAGCTGGCCAGCAAGTAAATGCCCATTCCTTTGTCTAGGGCAGGCTGGGTCGATGGGCTGCCTGGCAAACACATTTTAAGACCATATTTCCAGCACACGTCTGTAACTCTTCGCCCATGATTTCAGGAGCACTGGATTGCCAGCTTGCAGATGATACTTTACATGATGCCGGCTGGCTACAGTGAGTTGTGGCCTGGTGTGCACTCTGCCAGCTAGCCCTGGGGGGCTCCCAGGAGCAGTGTCACTGAGGACAGACATGTTGCCAGGCTGCAGCTCAGAGCCTGTTACAGTCGGCAGGAATGATCTTAACAGGGACCTGAAAATACTAAAGCAACTGACCTGACGTGTGCTCTCCACTCCTCCCATGAGCCCCACCCCCGGGCTTCTGGCTGCCAGCTCTTGCTCAGTGAGACCCCCAGGCTCAACCCTGCCTAAAGTCTCAGGGGCTGCAGCTTTGGCCAGTTGTGTGTGAATTTCCTGGCGCTTTCTTACGTTCCGTCCCAGGGGAGGATCACAGCAACAGCCAGCCTCAGCACCCACCTTGGGGTCAGCTGCAAAGTCCCTTACCAGCCCCAGGGGCCAGGAGAGACTGGACGGGCCCTTCCCGTCCCACTCCTCTGCCTGCACTGATGCCAGCCACAAGGCCAGGCCGGAGGCAGCAGGGTCTGTGCGCCCCAGAGTGGGGCTCTGGCCTGCTGCAGCCTCTCAAAGAGGGCCACTTCCCAGAGCCCCTGGAGGGATCCTGGCTGAGCCAGGCCAAGTGCCCCTGGACTCCTGCTGCCACATAGCCCCCATCTCGCGCCCCCCCCCCTGCCACCGTGGTGGCTCCAAAGCCAGCATGTGGGGCCTAGCCAGCACGCCAGCTTGGACTTGGTGCAGCCTTCACACCCACCACGAACACACATGCCTGAGCACACACCACCATGCCGTGCACACACGCTAAGGAGGGAGCCTGCATGGAGGCTCCCTGGAATAGGTCCCAAAATCTCAGCCCTGCGGTGGTGGTGGAGTGTGCAGGCTGGGCTTCACCCACCACTGTCCTGGCCACCTCGACCCTGCTGGGACTTCAGCCCTTCCATTCTGGCTGCAGCGCTGAGGTCTGGCCAGCTCCTGGGACCGGGAGATGCTGGGGCCATTAAAAGCACTCATGTGGCAGGGTCTGGGATAGTGCTTGCCTCACGCAGGGCCTTTGTGTTCAGTGCCAAAAGCTCCCTCTTGCCTTATCCCCCTGCCCCTCTGTCCTGGACACAAGGCTCTGCAGGAGGGGCCAGACCCAGTCATGGGGAGGGCAGTGGTAAGTGTGCGGGTGCCTCTAGGAATGGCCAGCATGGCACGTAACCAGAGTGCCTCTCTATACGCTGCTCTGCACTGCCTGCCTGCCCGATAAGAGGGCCGCAGAGGCCTGAGTTCCTGGGGCAGCCCTCAATGTGGCTGTTGTTTCTGGCGGTGTGGGTCAGGGTGCATAATGGCACAGTCCTTCTCCCCAGCACGCGGGATGGTGGGTCAGCCCTGTGGTGAAGGTGGGTGTTGGAGGTGGCATGACAGACGTCTTGAAGAGAACTGGGGGCTTTGGCAATGGGACAGATTTTGTAGGGGCCCTTGGGCTGGGTGGAGTATTGTAGCAGTGGAGGTTGTGGTTCAGAGCAGTGGTGCTAGAAGACCAAAGGTCCCTCTAGCCCAGTATCCTGTCTTCCAACAGTGGCCAAAGCCAGCTGCACCAGAGAGAATGAACAGAACTGGTAATCATCAAGTGAGCCATCCCGTCACCAATTCCCAGCTTCTGGCAAACAGAGGCTAGGGACACCATCCCTGTCCATCCTGGCTAATAGCCATTGATGGACCTAGCCTCCATGAATTTATCTAGCTCTTTTTTGAACACTGTTCTAGTCTTGGCCTTCACAACATCCTCTGGCAAAGAGTTCCACAGGTTAGTAATAATTGGAGATATACCAATCTCCTAGAATTGGAAAGGACCTTGAAAGGTCATTGAGTCCAGCCCCCTGCCTTCACTAGCAGGACCAATTTTCGCCCCAGATATCTAGGTGGCCTCTTCAATGATTGAACTCACAACCCTGGGTTTAGCAGGCCAATGCTCAAACCACTGAGCTATCCCTCCCCACATAAAGGTTGACTGTGTTGTGTGAAGAAATACTTCCTTTTGTTTGTTTTAAACCTGCTGCCTATTAATTTCATTTGGGGTCCCCTAGTTCTTGTGTTATGAGAAGTAGTAACACGTCTTTCTTTACTTTCTCCACACTAGTCATGATTTTATAGACCTCTATCATAGCCCCCTTTAGTCGTCTCTTTTTCAAGCCGAAAAGTCCCAGTCTTATTAATCTCTCCTCAAACAGCAGCCATTCCATACCCCGAATCATTTTTGTTGCCCTTATCTGAACCTTTTCCAATATATCTTTTTTGAGATGGGGCAACCACATCTGCACGCAGTATTCAAGATGTGGGCATACCATGGATTTATAATAGAGGCAATGTGATATTTTCTGTCATATTACCTATCCCTTTTTTAATGATGCCAAGCATTCTATTTGCTTTTTTGACTGTCGCTGCACATTGAGTGGATGATTTCAGAGAACTAGCCACAATGACTCCAAGATCTCTTTTTTGAGTGGTAACAGCTAATTTAGACTCCATCATGTTATATGTACAGTTGGAATTACGTTTTCCAATGTGCATTACTTTGCATTTAGCAACATTGAATTTCATCTGCCATTTTTTTGCCCAGTCACCCAGTTTTGAGAGATCCGTTTGTAGCTCTTCGCAGTCTGCCTGGGATATTACTATATTGAGTAGTTTTGAATCATCTGCAAATTTTGTCACCTCACTGTTTACCCTTTTTCCAGATCATTTATGTTAACTAGGCCAGGTCCCATTACAGACCCCTGGAGGACACCACTATTTACCTCTATCCGTTCTGAAAACTGACCCTTTATTCCTACGCTTTGTTTCCTATCTTTTAACTAGTTACCAATCCATGAGAGAACCTTCCCTCTTATCCAATGACAGTTTACTTTACTTAAGAGCCTTTTCAAAGGCTTTCTGAAAATCTAAGTACACTATAGCCACTGGATCCCCCTGTCCACATGTTTGTGGCCCCCTCAAAGAATTCTAGTAGATTGATGAGGCATGATTTCCCTTTACAAAAACCATGTTGACTCTTCCCCAACAAATTATGTTCATCTATGGGCCTGACAACAGGGCTAGCTTTATGAAGGGTGGGGCCTCATTTGAATACCCAGCTTCGGCGGCACTTCGGCTGGGTGGGGGTCTGCTCCGGGTCTTCCGTGGCACTGGAGGCCCCCCTCACCGCTGAAATGCTGCCAAAGACCCCTGGAGCAGACCCCCTACCACCGAAACCTTGGACCGCTGCCGGGTAAGTAAAAAAAAATAATAAAAAAAGGCGCATAAGAGGCGGGGCCCAATTCCAGGGAATCGTGTGAATCGTCCTAAAGCCGGCCCTGCCTGACAATACTGTTCTTTACTATAGTTTCAACCAGTTTGCCTGGTACTAAAGTCAGGCTTACCGGCCTGTAATTGCCAGGATCACCTCTGGAGCCCTTTTTAAAAATTGGCATCACATTAGCTATCCTCCAGTCATTTGGTACAGAAGCTGCTTTAAATGATAGGTTATATACCACAGTTAGTAGTTCTGCAATTTCACATTTGAGTTCCTTCAGAACTCTTGGGTGAATACCAGCTGGTCCTGGTGACTTATTACTGTTTAGTTTATCAGGTCGTTCCAAAACCTCCTCTAATGACACTTCAATCTGGGACAGTTCCTCAGATTTGTCACCTAAAAAGAATGGCTCAGGTCAGGGGCGGCTCTAGGAATCCCACCACCCCAAGCAGGGCAGCATGCTGCGGGGGGCGCTCTACCAGTCGCCGGTCCCGCGGCTCCGGTGGACCTCCCACAGACGTGCCTGTGGAGGGTCCGCTGGCCCCGCGGCTCCGGTGACCCTCCCACAGGCATGCCTGCGGATGCTCCACCGGAGCCGCGGGACCAGCGGCCCCTCCGCAGGCATGTCTGCGGGAGGTCTACCGGAGCCGCGGTCCCAGCGGACCTTCCGTAGGCATGCCTGTGGGAGGTCCGCCAGAGCCGCCTGCCGCCCTCCTGCTGGGACGCCGCCCCAAGCACGCGCTTGGCGCGCTGGGGTCTGGAGCCGGCCCTGGCTCAGGTGTGGGCATTGCCCTCACATCCTCAGCCATGAAGACCAGATTTTAGGGCCATCGAGGCTAGTTAGGGGCCACTGTTTTTAGGGTTCATATTCACAAGGCTCAGGGCCCCACTGGGCAAAGACACAGCGAGACCTGCTCTGCCCCTGAGCACTTACCATCTGCATGGACAGGGCAGGCAAAGGAGTGAGAAGGAAGCAAAGGCTCAGGTTTTGTTGTGGCAATGGGGAGGACGGGGGGATGGTGCAGGTTGAATTAGGAGCATCTGGGAGCAGTGGTGGGCGAGGGCAGAGGGTATGGGCATTTGCAGGGCACAGAGGGAGCTTTAGCCAGCACAGCTATGAAATAGCCTGTCCGTCAGCTTCACCCGTGCGCTGCACATGTTGGGCCAACCAGTGGTCGCCTGACAAATGAAACATACAGGTAGGAAGAGAGCCTGAGACATTAGCCCTTGTATCAAAGGCCTGGTATGAGGCAGGACCTGCTCACGGAATCTGGCATGAACAGGGCGGATATTGCAGAAATACACATTCCTAAGCACAGAGTATTCATGCAAACACATCCTGCTATCAAGGATGGTATGAAAACATTCCCCAAGGATAACAGAACACACTGACCCCTCCTAAAAGAGAAGGTCAGGATGACAGTACATAATACAGATGTTTTAATCAAACCAACGTGTACAAGGTGATAACTAGCCATGTCAGGGGGCAGTAACTATGTCGGAGGGTCTAAAGATGTACCTCAGGGGGCAGCAGCAGTTCAAATCTGGCAGCAGCCCTGGGGGCTGAAGTGAAAAAGAGACGCCAAGGCCAGAAGGAAGCACTGTGCCCATCTGGTCTGTCCTGGGTAACAGGGGCCAGAGCCCCTCCCGGAATTAACCCTGTTGAACTAGAGCAGATCTCACAGAAAAACATCCTAGCTTGGGATAAAACTTGCCAGTGATGGAGCCCTTGGCAAAGTGTTTTACCTTCACTGTTAAAAATTGGCCCCCCTTTCCTATCCGAACGTGTCTGGCTTCACATTCCAGCCACTGGCTCCCATTAGACCTTTGGCTGCTAGATTGCAGAGCCCATTATTATTATTAAAGGCTAAACCTCATTGACATCATTAAAAAGATACTCAGGTTTTAAATCGCTCTAAGACCACGTTACAGTCTTGGGAGCATTCAAAGCCACCAGGGGCAGCTGCATCTGCTACGCTTCAATGGAGAGGAAAATATAATTAAACATACTTCCTCCAACAAATTATACTGGAAGAAAAGAAACTCACCATTTCGAGAAAAAGCGTATACCAGACCCTAAAAATACAATCCTTTTAATGAAAAACCTATTATGATCAGAACAACTTCTTGTTCTCTATGACAGAATTCTTTATGCACAGAATCAAACAGCCTACACATAAGAAGAAAATGTAAAACTCTAGCATACAGTATCAAAGGAAGAAAAATCTGCTACTATCACACCATCGTATTGGTTTTCCCCTTAACCAATTTCAAAAAGAAATGGTTACTCACTGTCACTGTGGTTCTTTGAGGTATGATGAAGACATATATTCCTCTTAGGTGTGTGTACACCCAGTGTGCTGGAAACAGAGATTTTCCCCTAACAGTACCCATAGAGGAGCGGTGCTCACGCCTCATGGCTGTGGCCCCTTGCTTGGCTATATGAGGTGGCGCCACCCCAGCCCTGCCTCGGTTCCTTCATGCCAAAAGTCCATGAGAGGAGACTCCATTGCAGAGGGGATGGAGGTTGGATTGTGGAATATACATCTGCATCACATCTCAAAGAACCAGTTACAATAAGTAACCGTGTCTTCTTCTTCGAGAAGATGCAGATGTGTGTTCCACTTAGATGACTCACAAGCAGTACCCCAATCTGGAGGCGGGGTTCAGAGTCCACTGAAATAAGGATCACAGGCCTGCCCTTCTGAGGCCTGCAGCCGCTCTATAAGATGTGGTAATAGCATAATGGTCAGTATATGTACTTATGGACAATCACATGGCCGCCCTGCAAATGTCCAGTAAGGACACATCACTGAGGAACACTATCGGTGTCACCTGCACTCTTGTGTAATGAGCTCATATCCTCTGAGGAGACATAGCCAAAGCGCTCTCATACACAGCCCTGATATAGGATATTATCCATCTAGAGATGGTCTGTGCAGGGACCACTTGGCTTGCCCCTTCATGCAGTCCACATGACATGAACAGGCGAGCCGAAACACAAAACAGTTGTTTTCCTGTCTAGATAAAAGGTTTGACATCTCCTGACATCCAGAGTATGGAGGTGCTGTTCTTCCGGGGAAGGGAAAAACATGGGTAACTACACTGAAACTGAGAGCCCACACTCTCCTTGCAGAACACGGTTACTAGGAATACGGTTTTCTGACACCAGAGTAGCAGTAAACAGGAAACTAGGGGCTCAAATGGAGGGCCCAGTACAGCCACCAAAACCATGTTTAGGTCCCACAAGGGGACCGGTTCACATACCGGAGGATATAAATAGAGAAGCCCTTTTAGATGTTCATCACAATAGCATTGGCAAAGACTGATTTTCATTGACTAGGGGGGTGAAACACTATTGTGGCCAGATGTACCCTCAGGAAACTGATCACAAGGCCCGATTCCTGAAGGTGTAACGTACTGCAAGATGGCCAGAATGGAAGTCTGTGTCAGTTGGATCCCATGGGCCAATGACCACACTGAAAACCTTTTCCACTTCGCTAAGTAGGCCACGCTGGTAGAGGACTTCCTACCGTTGAGTAGGACTTGTTGGACAGCCACCAAACGCTGCTCTTCTTCTTCATTCAACCTTGCAGCCACCAGGCAGTGAGGTACAGGGAGTTGAGTGTCAGATGGTGAGTGCAGAGATGGCTCTGAGTGAGCAGGTCAGGCTGGGGAGGAAGCAGTATGGGAGAAGATTGGTGAACCAGCATGGTCTTAGCCACACTGAGGCTATGAGGATGAGCTTGGCCCGATCTGCCTTGAGCTTGAGGGTAACCTGAGGAATGATTAGGATTGGGGGAAAGGTGTACAGGAGAGTCGCGTGCTAGCTGCAGTGAAAGGCGTCAGAGAGGGAGCCTGGACTGAGGTCCCCAAGAGCAGAACACTCCTCCTATGAAACTGTGGACAGCTGCTCTGCGAACTTGGACATAGCTGTCTGAGTAAGGAAGTCATATTTGGATAGCAAAGCCTGTTGGTTAGCGATTTGCAGCTGTAGCGATGAGGATGTCTAGACTTTCCTACCCATAAGATCCAGCTGCTCAATTGAGCCAAGGCTGGATTTTGCCCCAGGGATGACACACCTGGACAAGCGGGCTCTGGAGCAGTGGATTTGAACCTTTTTTTCATTTGTGGCCCCTTAAAAATGTCCAGTGGTGGTGCGGACCCTTTTGTCTGTGTATGGAGTTGAATTCTTTTCAGTCTGTTTTTCGCGGACCCCTTAGGCATAGCCTGCGGGTCACAGGTTGAGAACCACTGCTCTGGAGGCTCTGCAGGGAGGAAGGTGGCTGATGGCTGAGCCTGTGGCTGATCTGAGGATACCACTGCATAGCTGATGAGTGATTTTGCCTTTGTCCGAGATGAAGGGCTGGACCTCGTGAACAAGGGGCGTCCCACTGATTCTAAGGGGGTCAGGATATGGATAAGGCATGGGTGGCCAGAGACCTCCATCCCAACCACGGGACACAAGCCCATCTTGGGCACCATAATGGTCCATTAGCAGTCCTCAGTGTTCATTGCGGAGGACACAGCAGGGGGAGGACAACGATGACCTGGACTCGGATGCAGAAGAGTCTTGGGATCTGGGGACAAGAGTGGAGTGATCCCAGAGGGAGCAAGAAGATGATCCGACGCATCCATAGCCCAGAACGAGGTGGGAAGCAGTGCTTCAGATGGAAGCAGTCCCATTGGTACAGAACAAAGGCACTGTTGGTCCCAACATGAGCACCCGACTGCACCAACGCCGATGGTGGTGCAAGCCACCAGGGAAGCACATGCGGCAATGACTGCGGAAGTGCTGAGGGGGTTCCTCACGGCTCTACTCCCACGACTGCAAGGGGAGCATTGGGATGGGGTCCCAACAGTCATAAAGGTTCAGCAGCTCACTCCATCAGAGGGGCTATAGATGGTGCAGTCGTGGGGTAGGGTTAGGCCTGAGGCCCATTGGGATCCCCCAGCTAGGGTTACTAAAGCTGGGATTCTCTGGACTAGGGTTTGGGTTTTTAAAGGTAGGGCTCCCCTGGCCAGAGTTAGGAATACTGAGGGTAAGGACTCCCAGGCTAGGGATAGGCCTGAGGCCCGTTGGGATCCCCCAGCTAGAGATACTTAAGGTAGGTCTCCCCAGGCTAGGGTTAGGGTTAGTAAGGGGTAGGGATCCCCAGGCTAGGGTTAGTAAGGGGTAGGGGTTCCCGGGCTAGGGTTAGGGTTAGTAAGGGGTAGGGATCCCCAGGCTAGGGTTAGTAAGGGGTAGGGATTCCCAGGCTAGGGTTAGGGTTAGTAAGGGATAGGGATCCCCAGGCTAGGGTTAGTAAGGGGTAGGGATTCCCGGGCTAGAGTTTTGGTTGAATGTATTCCTGGAGGTTTCATCACATGACATAATCTTTTATTAAAGATTAATCTTTAATTCCTGGGGAGTCCAGGACAATCCTAGAGTGTTGGCAACCCTACCCACATAAAGGTAGTACAGGTGGGGATCCTGGGCTATGGTTCAGATTACTAAGTGTAGGGGTCTCCGGGCTAGGGCTATACCTGGGGTCCTCCCAGGGCTAGCGTTAGGGTTAGGGTTAGGGCTAGGGCTAGGGTTAGGGTTACTAATGTTGGGCTCCCCAGGGTAGGGTTCAGGTTACTAAGGGTGGGATCCCCAGACTAGGGTTAGTGCTGTGGCCTGTGGGGATCCTCTAGATCAGTGGTTGTCAACCTCCCCCCCAGGGACCCCTAAATTTTCACAGACAAGTCTGTGGACCCCCAACTGCCCCTTATAATTTTTTTTGCTCATAAATTGTATCTTTCATGGTACTGTAGTTGTCACAAATACCATTGTAGAGAAATGATTGGACCACATTGATAAAAACACAGCAAATGAGACTATTGACAACTTACGCGATACTAATGCGCTCCTTGGGCTTGTTTGGCAGCACACAGCGAGTCCAGCTGAGGAGTCATTTCAGTTAGACCTTGAACATTCACTACCAAACGCTGTTTGTTTTTTGATGCTGGTGAGGGCTGAGAATCCATTTTCACAAAGGGGAGTGGGAGCAAATGGAAGGCGGACTCGCAGAGCGTGATTAGCCACTTCAGGGAATTCATCAGACATATGCAACCAGAATTCAGCACCAGGCATGGGCCTGTGGGCACATTTCACATTGGTGTAGTTTCTCCGCTCAGTAAATTCCTTCTCCTCTTTAGGAATCATTTCAAGCAATTTCCCATCAGCAGATAAAAAGAGATTTGTAATCCACATCATTTCAGTATTGTTACCATGTGGCTGATGTAAGTTCTAAACTGGTGAGAAGCGAATCCATGCAATCTGCCATCATAGCACCAAAAGTCAGGCGTTCAAAAACTCCTGCAGTAGTGGAGACATGCTCCTGGACCCTTTGTGCACTCGCTTCTGCCATAGACCCAGCTTCTCAATGAACGCAGTCACTTTGACTGGCACCCTTGCATGCTAATATTAAGTTGATTCAGGTGATGAATGATATCAGCAAGATAAGCAAGCTGAGCAAGCCAGGTCTCTGAGAATTTACCTGATCTGTGCCTTTGCTCTTCCAAAAATCCCTCAGAGACTCACGAAGCTCAAAAACACGATTCAAACCTTTTCTCTTGGAAAGCCATCTGAACTCAGTGTGCAGAAGAAGGTTGTGATGCAATTCACCCATTTCTGCACACATTGCCCCAAAAT
The DNA here is from genome assembly GCF_016161935.1 of Mauremys reevesii. Classification (NCBI taxonomy): domain Eukaryota; kingdom Metazoa; phylum Chordata; order Testudines; family Geoemydidae; genus Mauremys; species Mauremys reevesii. The sequence continues at coordinate 18,068,008 of NC_052635.1, read as the reverse complement.
ATATGCATTTGCTTGGCGTGTGCTTTGATAAAATTAACAACTTTTATTGTCTAATCAAGTACATCTTTCAGGTCATCTGGCATCTTTCTTATGCCCAGGTTCTCCCTGTGAACCATGCAGTGCCTTACTTTTGCCAATGGTGCAACATCTGTCACTTTTTTGCACCCCATTATGCCTCCCCATCATTGCAGAAGCACCATCTGTGCTCATACACTGCCCCCAGTCTAGGTTGTTGCTCATCCTGAAATTATCCAGGCACTTAAAAATCCCATCACTTGTTGTTTTTGTCGGCAGTGATCTGCAAAACAGCAGTTCTCCTTCTATGTTCCCAACACAGATGTATCGCACATAAACCAACAGCTGAACCTCACCTGACACAGCCAAAGAGTTGTCTAGTTGTAAACTGTATGTCCCACTTGCTTGAATTCTGGTCTTTCACGTCAGCTACAACCTCTGTAATTCACCTTTTTAAGGGGGTCATTTGATACTGGCGCATTCTTCAGTTTATTAGCAGCTTCGTCTCCACACTTCAATTGCAGCTGGCATCGGTAATTTCAGCAGTTGTATGTGGCTTTCTGTTTTTAGCGATTCTAATTGCCACCGTGTAGGATGCTTTGAGAACCTTCTCTTGCAAGATTCCCACAGTTTGTACAGTCTTGGTTGTGTTATAAGCAATTCCGCTTCCTTTCAAAATACTCCACTGGCTTGTCAATGTTTTCCACATGAACGACCTCAGTTGTCTTTTAATTCTTTCAGCTTAAGTGCTTCCTTAGAAAGTACTTCTGCACAAATTACACCCTGGGGTCTGGATTCTCCACCTACACGTACACACATAAAGCCAAGTTCAATGTAGCTGTCGTCATATCCCCTCAGGTTTTGTTTTTTTGAAGGGGGTTGGATTTCGCTTCTTTCTTTCTCTTCTCCCGGCTTTGAGACGGTTTCTTCTTCATGAGCAGCTGAAGCCGACCGAGTGGGTTTACAAATAACAAACGCAGCCATTACAGAAATTGAACAGGGTAATTATATTTCACACTTGCAGCTGAACGGATCACTAGCAGAGGCACCATGAATGGGGGAGGGCACAATTTAAAGGCTCTGGGGGGCATATGACCCCCCCATGTGTTGCCTCTTGATCTAACATAGGTTTTCAAACTGTGGGGCACACCCCCCTCGGGGGGCACGGAGGAACATTCGGAAGGGGGGGCGAGTGGCAATGCCAGTTTGAACTTTTTGGATAAAGCCCCCCCAGACTGGCTGAGCTGAGTCAGGGGTGGAGGTGGTGCTGCCTCCCTGAGCCCCGCCACACTGGGCTGGCCCCCAGAACATTCCCCTCCACCCCCCCAGGGGACACGTCCCACAGTTGGAAAGCCTCTGTGCTAAATGGAAAGCAGAAATCTGAGGGGGGGGGGAGGGCACGTGACCCTGTGTGCCCCCATGTGTCACCTCTGGTTGCTGGCACGTTCACAGACACCCTCCATCCCAGATTATACTGGTGGACCCCTAAGGGTCTGTGGCAGAGGCGCTGACTCTGTGGGTGCTCTGGGGCTGGAGCACCCACAGAAAAAAATAGTGGGTGCTCAACACCCACCAGCCGATCAGCTGTTTAGCACCCCCTCCCCTCAGCACCTCCTGCCCACCATCGCAGTGGTACAGCAGGGGAAGGGACTCCCAAGGCCAGGCCAGCAGGGCAGGGGCACAGCTGGCACTGGCCCCTAGGCGCTCCGCCTCCCAGATCCTCTGCTCTAAGTGATTAGCCCCCGAGCCAGGGACTGAACCCAGGAGTCCCGACTCCCCCACCCCAGGGAAGCTCAGCCCCCGGCCTTATCTCTTCTCCAAGGCCACAGAACTGCACTCTCGCCCCATTCCCAGCCTGTCTCCACCCAGCCCAGCAAATCAGCTGCCAGCCTGCCAGGGCTGTATCGCCTGCCTCTCGCAGCAGCACCCACTGCACTGTGCTGAGCTGCCCAGAGCCCCAGGACCTGGCATGCCCACCATGCTCCTCATGAGGTGAGTGGGGGCTGCCCCAGCAATGGTGTGGTGGGTGCAGGGCTGGGGCAGGAAATCCTGGCTGGCAGTAAAGCTGCGGGGACCGGAGATGGAGAGTTGGGTGTCTGTAAGCAGCCTGCCCCCTCATCTCTGCCCGGCTGTGGGTGGGGGCAGTATCTGTAAGGATGCTGGGCCCCTTGTCTCTGGGTTGTGGGGGGGCAGTATCTGTGAGTACATGGGGCCCCCCATCTCTGGGCTGTGGGGTAGCATTATCTGTAAGGATGCTGGGGCCCCCATCTCTGGGCTGTGGTGGTGGTGGGGCAGTACCTGTGAGTACACTGGGCCCCCCGTCTCTGGACTGTGTTTGGGGGGCAGTACCTGTAAGGACATGGGGCCCCCTGTCTCTGGGCTGTGGGGGGCAGTATCTGTAAGGACGCTGAGTCCCCCGTCTCTGGGCTGTGTTTGGGGGGCAGTATCTGTAAGGACATGGGGCCCCCCGTCTCTGGGCTGTGGGGGGGCAGTATCTGTCAGTACACTGGGCCCCCCATCTCTGGGCTGTGGGGGGGCAGTATCTGTAAGGACGCTGAGTCCCCCGTCTCTGGGCTGTGGGGCGCAGTATCTGTAAGGATGCTGAGCCCCCCATCTCTGGGCTGTGGGGGGGCAGTATCTGTCAGTACACTGGGCCCCCTGTCTCTGGGTGGCGGTGGGGGGAGCAGCAGGCAGGTATCTGTCAGCAGGCTGGCCAGTATCTCTGCTGTCGGAGGGTGTTGGGGTCCCTGTCATGCCAAGGGCATGTGGCTGGTGTTTGGGTTTGGGTCTCAGTGTGTGTGTGGGTCTCTTGGCTCCAAGGCCAGTGTTGGGACAGCGCTGCTGTCAAGGCAGCTCCTATCTCAGCTCTACCAGCAACCAGGGATTCCCAGTGCTGGCAGCCCTGCCTGGGCGCGGAAGGAGCAGAGCCGGGGGGAAGTGCCACCCCCCCGCATAGTTGGGTGAGGGGAGAATGTCTGGCTCATCACAGTGTCATAGTCTCTGCACCGCTGGTGGCGAGTCTCCTGCAGCCCAGGTCACAGGGTCCATTGGGAGCAAGGGGGTGGGTGTCCAAGCCCTGTCTTAGCTGCTGTGACAGGAACTAGTCCGTGTAGCACCTGGCACTGTGGAGTTGAGGGGGGGAGATAGGGCTGTGATTGGACAGGGCCTGGGGGCAGGGCAGCAAGGCATGGCCAAGGGTGGTGGTGGTAGGGCTGGGATTGGTCAAGGCCTGGTGTGGGGCAGGGCTGGGATTGGTCAGGGCCTGGGGCGGGGCAGCAGTGTGTGGCCGAGGGGGCGGGGGCAGGGCTGGGATTGGTCAGGGCCTGGGGCGGGGCAGCAGTGTGTGGCCGAGGGGGCGGGGGCAGGGCTGGGATTGGTCAGGGCCTGGGGTGGGGCAGCAGTGTGTGGCCGAGGGGGCGGGGGGCTGGGATTGGTCAGGGCCTGGTGGGGGTAGGGCTGGGATTGGTCAGGGTGCATGGGGACCGGCAGGACTGGGTTCTGATCTCAGTGAGGGTCTGACCTACTATCCTGCAGCCTAAGAGCCAAGGCAGGTGAGATGGAGAGTGGCCAGGGCACAGAGCAAGCGCCCATAACTGCCTCTCCTGGGGCACAGCCATTTGTCCATCTGGACCACGGGTGTCCAGCCTGGCATCCCCCAGCCCCAACCCTGCGCCCAGTGCATTGGGGCCCAAAGCACCCCTAAGGTTCAAACACACAGGCCCCAGTCTGTGTTGGGTGCTGCCCCACCCCCATCCCCTGGCCAGCTGGAATAGTCCTTCCCAGAGAACACTGATCCCTCTGGTATGGGGACGGGGGGAACTGAGACACAGGCTAAGGGACTTGGTCATGGTCACATGGGGCACCTATGTCAGCTGGGTTTGACCCCATGCCCCAGGCTGGTGCATGACCCACCCCCTCCAGTCTCTAGTGGGACGCCCTTGCCCTGTGCGAGCATCTGGGGACGGGGGGGGCAAAATCCATCTGTGACCAAATAGCCTCTGCGGGGAAGGGTCTGTGCATGGAGTGATGCCTGCCATATAGGGGAGGCTGCCTTCTGCCCCAGCCTCCCAGGCCCCCTGTGCTAACCCACTAGATCTCCTCCCTGCCTGGAACTGGGGCTAGCACCCAGTAGGGACCCCGAGGAGGGCAGCCCCTGTATTGTGTGTGACCTGCCCTGTTCCTCTTTGCAGGCTGGGCCTGCTCTGGGTGGTGGTGCCCTGGCACGCGGGCTCTGTGTCCTTTCCCGACGGTGAGTCTCCTGGGGGCAGGGACGGTGCCTGCTGGGGGGTGGGAGTGGGGAATCCTGGGCTTTGGGGGGCTTAGAATGACTAAGCCCTGTTTGGGGTGCTGGGACAGAGACTCTGATGACTACCCCAGGGCCTGGGAGGGGAGAACTGGGGGGCCCCTGTGATGGGGGGCAGGATAGGGTTCTGGGTGGGAGGTACAACACAGGTGGGGCTGGTGGTGGAGGCAGGAGGCTGGGGCTAGCAGGATGGGGCGGCCCCTGCTGTGAGCACAGCTGGCCTGTGACCTGGAGTAGTAGCCCCAAGAAGGGAGCCAGGCTGGGGGGACTAGGCCTCTGGCACTCTGGAGTCTCCTGGCCAGGCATGGTGCTGATTGGGATTGGTGCTGCCCCCAGTAATACTGCCAATCCCCCCAGGAGCTGCTCGCACTGAGTGCCGGGGCCGTTACTTCTGGATCTGGCTGGACAAGGCGTTCGTGGGGCAGAGCCGCTGGCGCTATGGGGTCTACAGTGAGTAGGGAGGGGTCATGAGGGGCTTCCTGGCTATTTGGAGCAGAGGCTGGTGCAAGGTGCAGGCCCATGGGTGGGGGTGTCCTGGGATGGTGTATTGGGATAGGGGTCATGTGCCCGTCATAGGCGGGAGGCTGGCGGGAGGGTGCCAGGGCACCAGGTGCTGGGGGGGTGGGGAGGTACTGGTGGGGGTCCCAGATGCTGTCTCCCCCCAGCCGAGTCAGGGCAGTACATCGAGGTGACACGGCAGCTGGCTTCGCAGTGCGGATTCATGGCAGGCACTGACCTCCGTGGGAACCCCCAGATCCGCATCTCCTTCCTGGCTTGTTCCGTCCGCAACACGGTAAGTGCCCCCAGTGCCCAGGCCTGCCCTCCAGGAGCTGGGGGGCCCATGTGTGACTCCCAGCCCCCCACCCTTGTAACTCACTAGACCCCGCTCCCTTGCCAGCGCTGGGGAGAGAACCCAGGAGTCCTGCCAGAGCTGGGCAGCCAGTTCTGCTCCCCCTGGTACTTGATGTCTAGGTGCCAGCGCTGTGGGCCCCCCCATCTCCGGTGCTGGAGCAGCCCTGAGGGTGGGCAGGGTCTAACCTGTAGTCTCTGTTTCCTGGGGGACCCCAGTTTGACCAGGATTTCAGCCTGCAGCTGCGGGTGGAGGTGACAGGTGCTGTGGGGCCCAGCATTCCCTATGACATGACCATCCGCTGCCCCCTGGGAGCTCCCTGGAGCCCCCGGGAGATTGTCTGCGAGGAGAACTACATGGAGGTGAGGGGGGCCATGGTGGGGGATGGGGTGAGGGGGAAGGGCTTGTCTCCTGGTAGGGGTCGCTAGGGCAGGCCCCAGAGCCGCTGGGCGGGGTGATGCTGGCGGGGGGCTCCCCGCAGGCATGGGTGGCAAGTTTGTAGAAATTTTGGTGTTGCCCAGAACCCGCCCTCCCAACCCTGCCCCCCCAAACTCCGCCCCCACCTGCCTAAGGCTCTGGGAGGGGGCTCGGTGGGGGAGGTCTGGGGTGCAGATCCTGGGCTGGGGATTAGGGTGCAGGAGAGGTGCAGGGTGCAGGCTTTGGGATGGAGTTTGGGTGCTGGGTGCAGGCTCTGGGATGGGGCAGGGGGTGGGTGTGCAGGAGGGGGTGAAGGGTGCAGGCTTTGGGACGGAGTTTGGGGTTGGGAAGGGGTGTGTGGGAAGGGGGAGGGGGTGCACCTTCTGGGGAGGGAGTTTGGGGATAGGAGGGAGTACGGGGGTGAGGGCTGTGGGGCTAAGGATGAGGGATTCATGATGCAGGAGGGGGCTCAGGGCTGAGGCAGAGGATTAGGGTGCGGGGGGATGAGGGCTCTGGCTGGTGCTGAGGTGATCATGATGCAGGAGGGTGCTCAGGGCAGAGGGTTGGGGTGTGGGGTGAGGGCTGTGGGGCTGAGGATGAGGGGTTCATGATGTGGGGGGGCTCAGGGCTGGGGCAGAGGATTAGGGTGCAGGGGGATGAGGGCTCTGGCTGGGGATGAGGGTTTGGGGCATTGGGGAGGCTCAGGGTAAGGGCAGCCTGCCTTGCCATTAGTGGAGGACAGGCACTAGGACCCTGGGGCAGCAGACAGCCGTTCTGCCAGGAGCTGATCTCTGACAGCTCCAGCAGGCAAGGGAGAGGCACGGCTGCTTTTTGTCAGGCAGGGATGCCGGGCAGTGGGGGAGGGGGGGGGGGGGCCCCGCGGGAGGTGGTGGCAGGCGGGGGCTGGGACCTGCTCCAGGCAGGGACGCCGCGGGGGGAGACCCGCGGGGGCCGGGGCCCGATCCAGGCAGGGCCGGGGGAGAGACCCAGCTCCAAATATTGCTGGAGCAGGGCACCCGGCCCTGAATATTCCTGGAGCCCGGGCACCGCAGGTGTATATAACCTGCCACCTATGCTCGCAGGCCCCGGTGTGAAGTGATGCTGACAGAGGTCCCATAGCAGGGTTTCTTTCCCCAGCCTGAGCTGGCCCTGTCCTGTTGCAGGTGTCGGTCCGGCGGGCTGTGCCCGGCATCGCCAGGGAAGTGCTGAATGAGGACTGGATTGCTGCCTGGCCGGTGGTGAGTGGGCTTGGTGCAGCTGTGGCATCATGGTCCCTCTACCAGCCACGAACGGTGCCTGGAGCTTGGCATGGGCACCTGGGGAGCAGCTTTGTCTCTGGCACACCCTGCCCACAGAGCAGCAATGAGCCAGGGCACTTAGCTGTCCTGCTGCCCCATGGCCATGGACCGTGCCAGGTATTGGCCCATCAGCTGCCCAGCAGGCATGGACTCCCCAGGGCACAGCGGAAGTGAAGTGCCCAGTGGGTCCAGCCAGATTGCCCCTGCCACATGTAACCCAGCCATGATCTGTGGAGGGGTGTAACCTGACAGTGCCAGGACCCCTGCTCCCTCCCCGGCATATGGGGGGACTCAGCCTTATGTCTCTCCCCTTTGCAGGCCCAGGGGGCGCTGAACCAGGTGTGGCAGGTTGTCTTCCACTTCCGGAACGGATCCCTGCTCAGCATGCCCGCCACGCAGGCCCACAGCCTGGGCTACGGGGTCAACACCACGGCCACCCGCGTCCTCTTCCGGGCACCCTACGGCACAGCCCAGAGCGAGATCACCTCAGTGAGGGAGCCTGGGGGGGAGGGCAGGGCACGGTGGCCACAGTGAGGTGTGGCTGGGGGGGCCTTGGGTGCGCCGTGGGGCCCAGTGGGGTGTGTGGGAGCTTGGTGCAGAGTGGGGGGGAGGCTGAGAGGCACTGTGGGCCCAGTGGGGTGTGTGGGAGCCTGGTGCACAGTGAGGAGGCTGGGGGCACTGTGGGCCCAGTGGGGTGTGTGGGAGCTTGATGCAGAGTGTGGGGGGGAGGCTGTGGGGCACTGTGAGCCCAGTGGGGTGCGTGGGAGCCTGGTGCACAGTGGGGGGAGGCTGTGGGGCACTGTGGGCCCAGTGGGGCGCGTGGGAGCCTGGTGCACAGTGGGGGGGAAGTCTGGGGGGCACTGTGGGCCCAGTGGGGTGCGTGGGAGCCTGGTGCACAGTGGGGAGGCTGGCTGGATGGGGGGCAAGGCTGCTATCAGGAGTCTCTGGGAGCCTGGCTCTTGCTGGCACCATGTGGCCCCTGGCTGCACGGTAGGCTCATGCCCAGCCCCTGGTGGGGCAGAAGGAGCAGTCAGGTGCTGACTCAGCACTGCTCCATGCCAAGGTGCCCCTGAGATACTGCCAGGGACCAGTCAAATCCGGTCACAGCAGGGGTCAGATTCCTAGGTTGGCTGGGGAGGGAGAATGGGGAAGGACCCTGATGAGGCCATGGGACCCCTCTCTGTGCCCCTCCACTGACCCACTCTCCACAGGTGGAGGGGCTGGAGGTGGAAGTGGCCAGAGTGACAGTGTTCTACAAACAGGCCTGGATGATCCTCATGGTGGACACAGCTGTGGCCTGCCCTGTCAGTGAGTCCTGGACGGAGCCCAGGGCTGGGCTAGCAGAGGTTGTGGGGCAGGAGTGAGGGGCACCGGCAGGGCTGGGCTAGCAGTGGCTGTGGGGCGGGAGTGAGGGGCACTGGCAGAGCTGGGGGGCGGGAACCCAGGGCTGTGGGTCAGGAGTGAGAGGCACCGGCAGAGCTGGGCTAGCAGGGGCTGTGGGGTGGGAGTGAGGGGCACCGGCAGGGCTGGGCTAGCAGGGGCTGTGGGGTGGGAGTGAGGGGCACCGGCAGGGCTGGGCTAGCAGGGGCTGTGGGGTGGGAGTGAGGGGCATTGGCAGAGCTGGGCTAGCAGGGGCTGTGGGGCGGGAGTGAGGGGCACCGGCAGGGCTGGGCTAGCAGGGGCTGTGGGTCAGGAGTGAAGGGCACTTGCAGGGCTGGGCTCGCAGGGGGCTGCGGGTCAGGAATGAGGGGCACTGGCAGAGCTGGGGCGGGGCTCAGGGACCAGTAGGTGGGGCTCATGGCCTCCTGTCCCTAGATTCCCCAGTGGTCAATGCTACAAGCCTGAACTGGGTGACGCCGCGGATCCTGCCATCCCTGGTGCTGTGGCCAGAGCAGTACCAAGACGAGGTTCAGATGGGCCTGGATGGTCGTGTGATTGACGCGGGCACTGTTGCACGCAATGGCTACACCTTCCTGACAGACTCCAGGCTCATCCGCATCGTGGTGCCCATCGGTGCCCCCGGGGGGCTGCTGCAGGTCAGTGCGCAGGTGCCCAGGCATGAGGCAGCACAGCCGCCGGGCTGGGTCCTGTGCCGAGACCCCTGTGACTGATGCTTCCTGCTCCCCTGGTGCAAGGGTCCCCGTTCCAAAGAGCTCACAGCCTGGCTAGAGAAAGGGGGAAAGTGAGGCCCCTCAGTCACTCAGCAGGGCAGTGGCAGAGACGGGGAGAGAACCCAGGAGTCCTGGCTCCCCGCCCCACCGCTCTGACCCACTAGACTCCACACCCCTCCCTGAGCCGTGATAGATGCCAGGAGTCACAGCATGGCCTGGGGTGGGACGCTGGCCTGGATCTCCAGTCCGAGACCTGTTCCCATTAACTGTTGCTGCTGCTGCCCAGGGTGTGTGTCACCATCCCGCTCCCTGCAGCAGCTTCTCCCAGCATCCCTGGCTCCCCAAAGCTCCTGAGAACTTGGAGCAACTGAGCTCTGGCCTCCTCCCTGGTCCATTCCCTCACCCCACGGGGCTGCAGGTTGGAGTGAGTGAGGGGGGTCAATGGAAGAGCTGGTCCTGGCTGTCATATGGTGGAGCTCTCTCCTCCCAGGAGGGAGTCAGGGCTCTCCCCATAGGGGCTGTCACTGCTCCCCCTCCTCCCCACAGAGCGCCCTGGTGGGTAATCGCTATGGCACCAGGTACAGCATCCACCTGCTGCTGGACCGGCACTGGCAAGGGGATGAAAGTGACTGGACCCGTCACCGCAGCTACCGTCCCATCCGCACCCCCTTCTCCCCACAGACGCCCCGGATCATCGATGGTAGGTGCAGCCCCCAGGATCCCTGTGGCCTGGCCGAGCCCTGCTGCCCTCCCACCCCCAGCTCGATGGGAAAGGGGTGCTCAGGCCACGTGAGGGAGTTCTGGAGATCAGCTTCCCACGGGAGCTCTGCCTCTCTGATGGCCCGGGCCTCTGCCCCCTCCCAGATCACTGTGCCCCCTCTGCAGCAGAAGAGCCCCCTAGCTCCTCGCATGGGGGGCTCCTCACCCCACCTGGCAAGAGCCCCCAGGCGCCTTCGAGCTGCCGGCTTTAAAAAAGTCCCCTTCCATAAGAGCCTGGAACGTCCTTCCCCGCCCGCCTCCACCGCCCATCCCAGCCCCTGCTCTGGCAGACAGAACTGCCCCACGGGAACTGGGTCTAGAGGCTGGTTTGGTGGGGGATGGTGGGGGGGAACGCGTGTCACTTCTCTGGGCATAGGAAACCGACCCGACCCTGCCTGGTTTCGAATCGTTTGGATTCAGCTCCTCTAACCACCCAAAGGTCAAAATCCCCCATTGGGTTTTGCTCCCCCCCACCCCCGCCATGCTGCTGAGTGCAGAGTGACCATTGGCATCTGAGCTGGAGGGGCCTGGGCGGGGGAGGGGCTGTGATGGAAATGGCTCCTTCTTAGCCTACAGGGGGGTGGGGGAGGGAGCCCTAGAGGTTGACTTTAGTCTAAAATGGGGGGGTTAAATGACCCTCGTGAGACCCTGTCACCCCCAGCTCTGGGGACTCAGGGAGAGCTTGGTTCCAGACTCCCTGTCTCGGCTTCCTCTCCCCACCTGCCCCCACTGACCCTGCGTCAGACCCCTGCCACCAAGGGTGCTTTGTGTGAGGGGGGGAAAGCCCCATCTTTGCACAGGGATTACAGCCTTTAGACTGGCTCTGGGGTGTGGCCCCTTGACCACGTTGGGCCGTAGGCTGAGCGAGCTCCTGGCTCTGCTACTCGCGCCAGGCCGTCTGGCTGCAGCGCTGCTGTTCCATGCCCTGCAAAGCGCCGTTCAGAGCCGGCCAGACGCAGGGACACAGGCAGCGTTTCTTGGGCCCCTGGAATGCAGAGCTGAGAGAGCCTGGCTTAGTCTGGGAAAGCGAAGCCCATGTGACCAGCGCTCCCTGCCCTGCTTTCCCCAGGCCCCTCGTTCTGTCTGACGTGCGGGAGGCAGCTGAGTTCTTTATGCTGCAGGTCCCTTGGCTCCACGCAGCCCGGGGCTACTGGCTCCATGACCAACCTAGCCAGGCTCATCTGCTGCCCACTTGACTCCAGCACCTGGCCCAGAGGAACAATTAGCTCCCGCCCCCGGGCAGCAATGCAGAGTGAATGGGGGAAACTGAGGCATGCAGAGTTTTCATAAAACTATTACAAAAATTCCCACATGCTCACCGGGCAATGTCAGGATGAGCTGCTGCTGGTCTCAGCCAGGCTCATTGCCCTGGGCATGGGGCTGCCAGCCAGGGGTCATGGCTGCTTGGGCTAGGGCACTGGCTGCCTGGGGGAGTGCTCCAGTGAACCCCACCAACCAGTGCACCCCTGTCTCCTCCCCCAGACACCGTGGCAGCGCAGGGCTACTTCAAGGTGCGCCTGGGGCACTTCCTGCCCGACGTGGAGCTGGTCTCTGTCTCGGTGGGCGGACGTCCCTTCAGCCGCCCTGAGGCTGAGGATCGTGGCTTTGACCCCCATGAGGCCCCCAACCCCAACGACACCAGGGCCTTTGGGCTGAGGGTGCCCTTTGCTGACCCCCTGGTGCAGCAGCAGGTGACGGTGGGGGGGATGGGGTGGTGAGGAGGCAGCACGGGGCGCCAGGGCAATGGGCTCCTGTGCACATGGAGGGAAGGATAAGATGCTGTCCAAGCCCCAGGGCTCTCCCCTGCCCTGGTGCCCGGGGGCTGCCCTGTCCATGCAGCAGCTGGCCTGGGGGTGGAGGCTGGCATGGAGGGCAGCAGAAGAGGAGGGTCCCAGACCAGGGCTGGGCCTATAGCCATCCGGCGGCTCTATGTTTTTTGCTGCTCCAAGCACGGCAGTCAGGCAGCCTTCGGTGGCTTGCCTGCAGGTGATCTGCCGGACCTGCGCCTTTGGCGTACCTGCCGCTGAATTGCCGCCGAAGCCACGGGACTGGCGGACCTCCTGCAGGCATGCCACCAAAGGCTGCCTGACTGCCGCCCTCATGGCGACCATCACACTCAGGGGCGGCTCTAGGCACCAGCAAAACAAGCTGGTGCCTAGGGCGGCAAAATCTAGGGGGCGTCCCCTGCTGCCGGGAGGGGGGGGGGACGGGAGGCTGGATCGGCTGACCTGCCGCAGTCATGCCTGTGGGAGGTCCACCGGAGCTCCGGGACGACTGGACCTGCCGCAGGCATGACTGCGGAGGGGGCGCTCGTCCCGCGGCTCGGCTGGACCTCCCGCAGGCATGACTGCGGCAGCTCAAGCGGAGCCGCCGGACCCGCGAACCCTCCGCAGCCGCGGGAGGTCCAGCCGAGCCGCGCGACCGGCGGTCCCTCTGCAGTCATGCCCGCGGGAGGTCCGCTGCTCCCGCGGCTCCGGGGCGCCTCCCGCGCATGACTGCTTGGGGCGGCCAAACAGGTAGAGCCGCCCCTGATCACACTGCCCCCCGCGGCTTGCTGCCCAAGCACGCGCCTACTGCGCTGGTGCCTGGAGCTGCCCCTGCATAGCGTGGAGGTGCCTTAGGGCGGCCCACTTCACTCAGTGCCCCAGGGTGTGAGGGCTGCACTAGGCTGCTTGCAGGAGAGCTGGAGGAGGGAGGGGTTGTCTAGCTCATCAGCCCCACTCTGACCCCGTCTGTCCTCCCGGCAGTATCTGCACGGCCCCCTCAGGCGCTATACTCTGCGCCTCAACTACACCCTGCAGCTGCTGACCACGGGGGAGGCCTTCACCCAGGCAGGGCTCATCACCTGTGATGTCCCAGATGTGGGTGAGTTGGGGGAGGGCCTGGCTCGTTGAGGGGCTGTGGGTGGTGGGAGGGGCAGTGGGAAGCTGTGTGGGGACAGGCTGGGGGTGGTGGGAGAGGCAGTGGGTAGCTGTGTGGGCAGAGGCTGAGGTGGTGGGAGGGGCAGTGGGTAGCTGTGTGGGCATGGGCTGTGGGCGGGACAGTGGGTTAGCTATGTGGGTAATGTAACACCAATATTTAAAAAAGGCTCTAGAGGTGATCCCAGCAATTACAGACCAATAAGTCTAATGTCAGTACCGGGCAAATTAGTTGAAACAATAGTAAAGAATAAAATTGTCAGACACATAGAACATAAATTGCTGGGCAAAAGTCAACATGGTTTCTGTAAAGGGAAATCATGTCTTACTAATCTATTAGAGTTCTTTGAAGGGGTCAACAGTCATGTGGACAAGGGGGATCCAGTGGACATAGTGTACTTAGATTTCCAGAAAGCCTTTGACAAAGGCTCTTGCGTAAATTAAGCTGTCATGGGATAAAAGGGAAGGTCCTTTCATGGACTGAAAACTGGTTAAAAGTCAGGGAACAAAGGGTAGGAATAAATGGTAAATTCTCAGAATGGAGAGGGGTAACTAGTGGTGTCCCCCCAAAGGTCAGCCCTAGGACCAATCCTATTCAACTTATTCATAAATGATCTGGACAAAGGGGTAAAAAGTGAGGTGGCAAAGTTTGCAGATGATACTAAACTGCTTAAGATAGTTAAGACCAAAGCAGACTGAGAAGAACTTCAAAAAGATCTCACAAAACTAAGTGATTGGGCAACAAAATGGCAAATGAAATTTAATGTGGATAAATGTAAAGTAATGCACATTGGAAAAAATAACCCCAACAATACATACAATATGATGGGGGCTAATTTAGCTACAACGAATCAGGAAAAAGATCTTGGAGTCATCGTGGATAGTTCTCTGAAGACATCCATGCAGTGTGCAGAGGCAGTCAAAAAAGCAAACAGGATGGTAGGATTCATTAAAAAGGGGATAGAAAATAAGACGGAGAGTATATTATCGCCCTTGTATAAATCCATGGTACACCCACATCTTGAATACTGCATACAGATTTGGTCTCCTCAGCTTAAAAAAGATATACTGGCATTAGAAAAGGTTCAGAAAAGGGCAACTAAAATTATTAGGGGTTTGGAACGGGTCCCATATGAGGAGAGATTAAAGAGGTTAGGACTTTTCAGCTTGGAAAAGAGGAGACTAAGGGGGGATATGATAGTGGTATATAAAATCATGAGTGAGGTAGAGAAAATAAATAAGGAAAAGTTATTTACTTGTTCCCATAATACAAGAACTAGGGGCCACCAAATGAAATTAATAGGCATCAGGTTTAAAACAAATAAAAGGAAGTTCTTCTTCACACAGCGCACAGTCCACTTGTGGAACTCCTTGCCTGAGGAGGTTGTGAAGGCTAGGACTATAACAGCGTTTAAAAGAGAACTGGATAAATTCATGGAGGTTAAGTCCATTAATAGATATTAGCCAGGATGGGTAAGGAATGGTGTTCCTAGCCTCTGTTCGTCAGAGGATGGAGATGGATGGCAGGAGAGAGATCACTTGATCATTGCCTGTTCGGTTCACTCCCTCTGGGACACCCGGCATTGGCCACTGTCGGTAGACAGGATACTGGGCTGGATGGACCTTTGGTCTGACAGAGTACGGCCGTTCTTATGTTCTTATGTACAGGCTGGTGGTGGTAGGAGGGGCATGGGTAGCTGTGTGGGCATGGGCTGGGGCACTGTGAGTGCAGCAAGGTGGCATGGACAAGCAGGGCCTGGGATTGGTGTGAGTGGGGGGAAACATGGAGGTCAGGGGCACGGGTGAGGTTGGCATGAGTGACAGGTGTGTGTGGGTGGGGGGTCCTGTGGCTCTCGGGGACCCTATCCCTCCTGGCTCAGTGCTCCTACCCCTCCTGGCCATGGCCTGCAGCTTCCCACATCCCAGTGCAGGGCCTGGCTGAGCCCTTGGCTCTGGGGTGCTCAGAGTGACTGGGCCCATATTTAACCCCTTCTGCTCCTGTTAGTGCCCCCCAGCTTCCAGGGCTCTTGTGAGGCTGGGGCGCTGGCCCTGCTGATGACCCACGGGACACTGGACCGGTTCTGGGTTCCCTATGTCGGAGAGCGGCCCCTGAGCCAGCTGGCTGCCCCCCACAGCTACAGAGTGTCTGATGATGGTCGCCATTTCCACCTGGCTGTCCCCCTTCTGGCTGCTGGGCTGGTGTATGAGGTAGGTGGGGGAGCTGGGGGTGGGGAGGGGCAAGAGCAGTGGGGAAGGAGAATGGAAAATGTTCTGGTGGGGGTTGCAGTTCTCCTGGGAGGGAGCAAGAAAAAAGGCTGCCTGCCACCTACTTTTAACTGGGGACATCCACGTGTTCCCATCACTTTCCAAACACATGAGGTGCTCAGACTCCAATGGGTAAGCTTTCAGTCAGCAAACTCAGCTGCCCTGGGATGGAGCCGTTCCTCAGGAACGTGGCCTGAAGTCAAAGCCAGTCACTTCCTCCTGACTTCTCCATCCTGGGAACGGAACAGCAGCATTTTCTAGAATTCAAAATGACTCATTTTTCCTGACATGAAACTTTTTTGGAACTTTCATTTTGTGAGAAATTTTCAAACTGTTGAACTTTCCTGTGGTCTGGACACCCCAGCTCCAGACGGTCTCCTCCAGATGCAGTCTTTCAGCCGGGAACCCAGGGCAAAACCTGGGTTTCTCATCCCGAACGCTTGCTGCCTTGGAGAAGCAGTAAGAAAATGGGTGAAGCCCCCTCATTTCTAACCTAGACCAATCACAAAGACCAAAACACTTGGGCTGGTTCAGGAACATTTACATTTTTTTTAATGTTTGGGAAACGTCATCACAGTTTTTCCCACAAACTGTCACTTCTGACAAATTATTCCTAGTCCCATTTGTCACAGGGGAGAGGAAACTGGCTTCAATTGCTAACCCTCAGTGGAACCACATGAGAAAAGAATGAGTGTTGTGGTTCATGCCACCCAGCGCAGCCTGTCTCTCTCGAGAGCCTCGCTGTAACAACAAAAGAGATTTTCTGGCTCATCTTCTCTGGGATTTGGGTTTCTTGATGTGCCCTCAGCATAGAATCATAGAAATGTAGGACTGGAAGGGATGTCGATAGGTCCTTAGACCAGTCTCCTGCACTGAGACAGAACCAAGTATTATTGAGACCATCCCTGACAGGTGTTTGTCTAACCTGCTCTTAAAAAAATCCAGTTTCCACAACCTCCCTGGGTAATTTATTCCAGTGCTTAACCACCCTGACAGTTAGGACGTTTTTCCTAATGTCCAACTTAAATCTCCTTTGCTGCAATTTAAGCCCATTGCTTCTTCTCCACTCCTCCGTGGTCAAGGAGAAAAATGTATCACCCTCCTCCTTGTAACAACCTTTTATGTACTTGAAGACACTTATGTTGCTGCTCATTCTTCTCTTTTCCAGACTAAACAAATGCAGTTTTTTCAATCTTCCCTCATAGGTCATGTTTTCAAGACCTTTAGTCATTTCTGTTGCTCTTTTCTGAACTCACTCCACTTTGCCCACATCTTTCCTAAATGTGATGCCCAGAACTGGACACAATATCAGTTGGGACTGTATCAGCACGGAGTAGAGCAGAAGAATTACTTGTCGTGTCTTGCTTACAATACTTCTTCTAATTCAACCCAGAATGATGTTCGCTTTTTTTGTAACTGTATTTCACTGTTGACCCATATTTAATTTGTGATCCACTTTGACCCCCAGATCCCTTTCCTCAGTACTCCTTCCTAGGCAGTCATTTCCCATTTTGTATATGTGCAACTGATTGTTCCTTCTTAAGTGTGAAAGGAGACTTGAGGAGCTCGGTTTGTTTTCCTTAACCAAAAGAAGGATAAGAGGAGATATGATTGCACTCTTTAAATATATCAGAGGGATAAATACCAGGGAAGGAGAGGAATTATTTCAGCTCAGTGCTAATGTGGACACGAGGACAAATGGATATAAATTGTCAGTCAGGAAATTTAGGCTTGAAATTAGACGAAGGTTTCTAACCATCAGAGGAGTGCAATTCTGGAACAGCCTACCGAGGGAAACAGTGGGGGCGAAGGACCTCCATGACTTTAAGATTAAGCTAGATAAGTTTATGGAGGGGATGGTATGATAGGATAACGGGTTTAGTCAATAGGTCAATAACGTGCCACAATGGTAATTAGTACAAAGGGTCAATGATAGGATATTGTTAGCCTTTTTCCAGAGGGTCTGGCTGGAGAGTCTTGCCCGCATGCTCGGGGTTCAGCTGATCGCCATATTTGGGGTTGGGAAGGAATTTTCCTCCAGGGTAGATTGGCAGTGGCCCTGGAGGTTTTTCGCCTTCCTCCGAAGCATGGGGCAGGGGTCGCTTGCTGGTGGATTATCTGCTACTAGAAGTCTTTAAATCATGATTTGGAGCATTCAACAGCAGAGTCAAGGGAGAGAATTATTTCAGGAGTGGGTGGATCGGCTTATGTGGCCTGCATCTTGCAGGAGGTCAGACTAGATGATCATAGTGGTCCCTTCTGATCTTGAATTCTATGATTCTATGAAGTGTAAAAGCAGCAAAGAGTCCTGTGGCACCTTATAGACTAACAGATGTATTGGAGCATGAGCTTTCATGAGTGAATACCCACTTCGTCGGCTGCATGACATGACATGCATCCGACGAACAGGGCCGGCTCCAGACACCAGCCTACTAAGCACATGCTTGGGGCGGCACCTTGGGACGGGGTGGCACTCGGGGTTTGTTTTTGTTTTTTTTTGGTTCGGCCGGGCAGCGCTGGGGGGAGGCGGGGCTTGGGACGCGTGGTGCCGTGCTGGGGGCAGGGACTTGGGCGGCGCAGCGCTCGGCAGGGGCGGGCTTCAGCAGCACGGTGCTCGGGGGGGGCATGGACTTGGGTGACGCGACGCTCGGGGGACTGGGGCGACGTGACGCTCGGGGGGCGAGGCGGCGCTCTTTGTTTTCGCTTGGGACAGCAAAAATGTTAGAGCTGGCCCTGCCGACGAAGTGGGTATTCACCCATGAAAGCTCATGCTCCAATACTTCTGTTAGTCTATAAGGTGCCACAGGACTCTTTGCTGCTTTTACAGATCCAGACTAACACGGCTACCCCTCTGATACTTCCTAAGTGTAGTACTTTGCATTTGTGCTTAATGAATTTCATCCTATTTACTTCAGACCACTTCTCCAGTTTGTCCAGATCATTTTGAATTTTAATCCTATCCTCCCAGCTTTGTATCATCTGCAGACTTTGTAAGTGTACTCTCCATGCCATTATCTAAATCACCGATGAAGATAGTGAACAGAACCAGACCCAGAACTGATCCCTGCGGGACCCCACTCATTATGCCCTTCCATGCCCTTCCAGCATGACTCCCTGGGAACTGTTTTCCACTCACCTTATAGTAGGCTCATCTAGGCTATACTTCTCTAGAGGGTCATGTGAGACAGTATCCAAAGCTCTGCTACTGCTTTCCCCTGTCCACAAGGTAACCCTGTCAAAGAAGGACATTAAGCTGGTTCAACATGATTTGTTCTTGACAATTCTATGTTGACTGTTCCTTTCTTCTAGGTCCTTACAAATAGAATGCTTACAAATAAATGATTATTTGCTCCATTATCTTTCCAGGTGCAGAAATTAAGCTGACTGGTTTGTAATCCCTGGGTTGTCCTTGTTTCCCATTTTATAGCTAGGTACTATATTTACTCTTTTCCAGCCCTCAACTATCTCTCCCATCCTCCAAGATAATCGATAATTGCTCAGAGATCTCTTCAGCCAGTTCCTTAAGTATTCTAGGAGGTGTTTCATCAAACCCTCCTGACTTGAAGATATTCTCCCTTGTTCTTTTCCTCTTTTAGCCTCAGACCCTACCCCATTTACACTGATGTTCTCTATGTTAGTTGTCTGATCACTGCTAACTTTTTTAGTGAAAACTTTAGCCATTGCTGCATTTTCTGTTAGTGTCTTTCCCTCCTCATTGAGTAATGGGCCTACCCTGTCCTTGGTCTTCCTCTTGCTTCCCATGTATTTGTAAAATGCTTTCTTCTTACCATTTATATCATTAGTTAGGTCAAGGCAAAATTTGAGATTAAACTTTCTAATTTTGTCCCTACATGCTTGTAGTGTTCTTTATATTCATCCTTTGTAATTTGACCTACTATACACTTCTTGTGTGACTCTTTTGTGAGTTTCATGTCACTGAAGATCTCCTGGTTAAGCCAGGGCGGTCTCTTACCATATTTCCTATCTTTCCCACGTTCTGGTATAGTTTGCTCTTGTGGTCTTAAAAATGTCTCTTTAAAAACCTGCCAACTCTCCTGAACTCTTAAACTTAGACTTGCTTCCCATGGGATTTTTCCTACCACGTCTCTGAGTTTGCTTAAGTCTGCCTTCTTGAAGTCCATTGTCTTTATTCTGCTCTTTTCTCTTCTACCATTCCTTAGAATCATTAACTCTGTCATTTCATGATCTGTTTCACCCAAGCTGCCTTCCACTTTCAAATTCTCAACTTTGTCAGAATCAAATCTAGAATAGCCTCTCCCCTAGTTGCTTCCTCCATTTTCTATAATAAAAAGTTGTGTCCCTTGCATTCCAAAAACTTGGATAATCTGTGCCTTGCTGTGTTATTTTCCCAACAGGTGTCTGGGTAGCTGAAGTCCCCCATCACCACCAAGTCCTGTGCTTTGGACGATTTGTTAGTTATTTAAAAAAACTCTCAGCCACCTCTTCTTCTTGCTTTGGTGGTCTGTTGTAGACCCCTATCCTGACACCATCCTTGTTTTTTACCACTTTGATCCTTACCCAGACCCTTAACAGGTCTGCCTCCCACTTCTATCTCAACCTCAGTGCAAACATATACATCTTGGATATACAAGGCAACACCACCTCCCCGTTTTCTCTGCCTGTACTTCCTGAACAAGCTGTACCCTTCTATACCAGCATTCCAGTCATGGGAATTATCCCACCAAGTTTCTGATGCCAGTTATGTCATAATTGTGAGTATTCACAAGTATTTCTAGTTCTTCCAGTTTATTCTCCATACTTCTTGCCTTAGGATACAGATATCTCAGGTGTTCATTAGATTTCCCCTCAATATCCCTTCTTGTCTGTCCTTTGCCCCTCTATGATTGTCCATGTTTCCCCCAGATTCCAATCTTTCATCCACAGCTCCATGTTTGGACTTACCTATGGGCGTTTGTCTCCTGCCCCTGTTGAATCTAGTTTAAAGCCCATCTACTAGGTTAGCCAGTCTCTATCTGAACATACTCTTCCCCTTCCTGGATAGGCTGATCCTATCTGGGCTCAGCAGTCCTTCTCAGATCAGGATCCTATGCTTGAGGTAGCTGAAGCCTTCCTGGTGACACCATCCACTCAGCCATGTATTTACCTCCAGAACATGTCTGTCTCTGCCCAGGCCCCTGCCCTCGACCAGAAGGATAGATGAGAACACCACCTGTGCCCAAAAGTCCTTCATTCTCCCTCCCTGTAATCACTCTGGATCTGCTTTGGGTCATACCTGGCAGTATTGTTAGTGCCCACATGTATAAGCAGCATGGGGTAATAGTCAGAGGGCTGGATGGTCCTCGGCAATTCCTCCATAACATCTCAGGTACGGACCCGAGGCAGCACGCCTCCCAGGATGCCAGGTCAGGCCAGCTGGTGGATGCCTCTCCTCTGTCCCCCTTAGAACGCAATCACCTACCATCACCACCCTTCGATTCCTCTTCGGAGTAGTGGTTGTGATCCTTGGAGCCTTGGCCTCCTTCACCTTTGCAGGGGATTCCTCATCCTTTATTGCCAGGGCAGAATACTGGTTTGTCATCTCTACAGCTGGGGGTTGGGAGCCAGAGTGGAGGACTCCCTGCTGCCGGAAGTAACTAGCAGCCAGATTTCTCTCTGTGAAGGAGCTGTTTCCTTCTGCCCTGGTGGGTGCTACTGCAGTCGTCTCCAGTTGGATTGGTTCCTCAGCCTTGGAGATCTCTATATGCAAGTTTTCAAGGAATTCCTTGTGTTCACGGATGCTTCTCAGCCTAGCCACCTATTCCTGTAGCTCTCTCACCGGTATCCTGAGAGATTCTAAGAGAAGGCATCTCTCACACTGGCTGGTCTCCCCAGCCTGGCTTTCGATGATAGGCCACAGTCTCTGCAAATCCACACCAAGGCCCAGGTAGTGGCACCCATAGTTGGGTGACACCTCCCTCTGCCCCACTGTGCCATGGAGGATGGGCAAAATCCAACATGCAAACTCATTGCCTCTGAGAGGGAAGTGACTCCAAGTCCCACAAAGCAGCCAGTTTCTGCCTACAGCATGGTTCCTCCAAGAATAGGGGTGAAGGGGCTGCTGCACCCTGGGGACTAGGCTAACCCACTGATCTAGCTCTCGCTGGAGTTCTGGACTGGTCTTGCTGGCTGCCTCCTTGGTCCCAGCTTGCCTTGTGTCATTCCCAGCAAGGCCTTGTGGGTAGCCCCTACCCCTCCTGCTCTCAGGACGCATGGGGGCAGGAGCCAGCCCAAGCACTAGTGATGCCTGACCTCTCCCAAGCCTTGGGCTCTGCTGGGACCTGGCAGGGAGGGTTCATGACTGGTGCCAGGGCTGGTGCTCAGCCCCCGAGTCACTCTCACACACTCTCACACCCTCAGAGCATCTCCCTCCAAAGGCTGACGGCTCGGCTGGATTTCTCTTTGCGGGACAACAAGACTCGCTCAGTCCTGGCTTCCTTCACCGTTGTCTGCACCTTCCCCACTGGGCAGTTGTTGGGTGAGTGCCTGGGTGGAGACCTCCTGCCAGAAGCATGGGATGTCCCCTGTGGGGGTGGGTAGGGGAGTGCCTCTGGGGTATTTCCACTGGGGTAAAGTGATCAGTGGCACAGGCATCCCTTTTCCTCTAGATCTGGCTCAGCCAGTGGGGCCTGGGCTGAGATTCCTTAACCCACCTCCTACGCAGCCATCGGCCTCACATCCTGACTGTAGCCTTGCCCCCAACCCCACCCCATGGGGAATGGCTGCCCCATCTGGGATTATCTACACCGGCCACAGATCCCTCCTGCACTGACCACACCATGCATGGGATTTGTGGGGCAGCAGAGGGGTCTGAGAGCCTCATGCTGACCCAGTAGCTCCTGCTAGGTGAATGAGAGGTGAAGGTGATCAATGGTTCCATGTCTAGTTGGCAGCCGGTATCAAGTGGAGTGCCCCAAGGGTCGGTGCTGGGGCCGGTTTTGTTCAATATCTTCATTAACAATCTGGAGGATGGTGTGGACTGCACCCTTAGCAAGTTTGCAGATGACACTAAACTGGGAGGAGTGGTTGATACGCTGGAGGGTAGGGATAGGATACAGAGGGACCTAGACAAATTAGAGGATTGGGCCAAAAGAAATATGATGAGGTTCAACAAGGACAAGTGCAGAGTCCTGCACTTAGGACGGAAGAATCCCATGCACTGCTACAGACTAGGGACCGAATGGCTGGGTAGCAGTTCTGCAGAAAAGGACCTAGGGGTTACGGTGGACGAAAAGCTGAATATGAGTCAACAGTGTGCCCTTGTTGCCAAGAAGGCTAATGGCATTTTGGGTTGTATAAGTAGGGGCATTTCCAGCAGATCAAGGGATGTGATCATTCCCCTCTACTCAGCACTGGTGAGGCCTCATTTGGAGTACTGTGTCCAGTTTTGGGCCCCACACTACAAGAAGGATGTGGATAAATTGGAGAGAGTCCAGCGGAGGGCAACAAAAATGATTAGGGGGCTGGAGCACATGACTTATGAGGAGAGGCTGAGGGAACTGGGATTGTTTAGTCTGCAGAAGAGAAGAATGAGGGGGGATTTGATAGCTGCTTTCAACTACCTGAAAGGGGGTTCCAAAGAGGATGGATCTAGACTGTTCTCAGTGGTAGAAGATGACAGAACAAGGAGTAATGGTCTCAAGTTGCAGAGGGGGAGGTTTAGGTTGGATATTAGGAAAAACTTTTTCACTAGTAGGGTGGTGAAGAACTGGAATGGGTTACCTAGGGAGGTAGTGGAATCTCCTTCCTTAGAGGTTTTTAAGGTCAGGCTTGACAAAGCCCTGGCTGGGATGATTTAGTTGGGTTTGATCCTGCTTTGAGCAGGGGATTGGACTAGATGACCTCCTGAGGTCCCTTCCAACCCTGAGATTCTATGATTCTATGATGATTCTAAGGTGGGATCTCTGGGTCTGATTCTGACTCTTTCCCCCCCACACCCTTCCTGAGCACAGTGTGCCTGCCCAACGGCACCTTGGTGGCCATGGTGCTGAGCCGGGACACCAAGCCTGCCCTTGACCCACGCCGGACCCACCTGAAGGACCCAGGCTGTGGGCCAGTGGCCTCTGATTCCTCACGGGCCCTCTTCTCCTTCTCTCTGGCCTCCTGTGGGACCACACGGCGGGTGAGCCCGCCATGGCACATACTTTCCCCTTGCGGGTGGGGAGGGCTGGCAGCTGGTGGCTGAGACTGGGGAGGAGCATCTGGTGACAGGAGGGTGAGTCTAATGCTGTAGGGCTCTGCAGCTCTCGCTTAGTCATGCTCTGATGCTGGGCCCACTGGGATGGTGGCAGGGCTTTGCCATAGGGTGGCAGCAGGGTGGTGGTGCAGGCTGGGTGTCTGTAAAGCAAGCTATCTGGGGTGCAGGCCCCCCACCAAAGCTAGAGGCCAGCCCAGATGGCTGGATTCGCTCTCCTCAGACCCTGTGTTTTAGCTGAGCCAAGCCCCATCGCCCAGGGAGATGTGTGTGCGTGTGCCCCTAATGCAAAGGGGGTGGATAGACCTGGGAGCGCACCAGAAGCTGTGACTCCATGGGGCTGGCATTTCTAGCGGGCTGGATTTCACTAAGATTTGGGTGCTGAGGTCCTGGGGGTGGGGGAAGCCCAAGGAATCCCAGCCTCCCTCACTGCTGTCTGTCCTCTGACCCTGTCTCCCCTGCACAGTTTGAAGGAAGATACCTGGTGTATGAGAATGAGGTGACCTTTGTGCCTGAGGGGGTCCCAGCCACATCCCCCATCATCACCCGGGACTCGCGGTACAGGTGAGGCCAGCTATGGGGCTGGGAGGGGTGTCCCTGCAGCCAGTGTCAACTGGCTTGAGAACTCCAAAGTTCCCACCCACCTGGCTAAGCCAGCGTCTCCCTCTGCAGGCTGACTCTGCGCTGCCGCTACCCCTTGACAGAGATGCTCTGGGTCTCAGCCCAGCAGCAGCTGGGGGAGAATGCGGTATCAGTGCCCCACCGACCTGTGGGTTGAGGTAAGTGATCCCTAGGTCCCAGGGCACTTGCTGGGATCCGCCACCCAATGGGCAGGCCTTCCTTGGTGCCCAGACCTCTCTGTGGCCTGGGAAGGTGGCTCCCAGCCCAGGGAACTGGGGACATGTGGGGCAGGGTATGTCTGCCTGTGCTGCACTTCAGCTGGGAGCGAGCTAGCATGGTAGAAAATCGCTGTGTGGCCATTGCAGCTCCAGCGGAGACTAGCCCCCAAGCTCACAGAGCCAGTGGGTCGAGTGATGTGAGAGCGGAGCTCTTGTCCAAGCTGCAGTGGCCACACAGCTATTTTTAGCACAGTAGTGAGGGGATCTAGCGCAAGTCTCTGCTCAGGCTGGGTGGCTCACTCCCAGCCGCAGTGTAGACACTTCCAGAGCCCCCCTGGGCTCTGCCCTGTTCAGGCAGGACTCCTGGAGAGTTAGGCGCACAGAGGGTTGCACTGATCCATGCCCTGGTGTTTGCCTTGTAAGCCTCAGGAGGAGAGCAGCTGAAGCCCAGGCCCTTGGATCTGCGTGGCAGCAGGGGAGGCCAGCCAGGGTGTGGGCAGGTTGATTGGCCCGTCTCCTAGAGCAGGCCACCTTCCTTCTCCCTGCACAGGAACTCTTCACGTGCGTCGCTTCCTCACCATGAGCCTTGCCTATCAGCTCCCTGACTGCAAGGAGTCAGGAGTGACACACATTGGTGGGGCTCCCAGCATCCTCTGGGGCACGGGTCCTGCGGGGCAGGGGTGCTAAGTCTCCCATTCTGGGCTCCAAGGTGCAGTCATAAAGCTAGCCCCATGTCACAGCCTGACCTTCAGCAGGCACTCGGTAACCCAGTGCAGATGGCAGAGCCCTGAGATTGGGTCCCATGGACCCCACCAGCCTGGCAGTGCCCATCGTGCTGCTGCTTCCCATGCAGGCCCTGCAGCCCCAGGGCTGGCCCCACTTTTGATGTGTCTCTTTCCTTACAGGTGTGTGGGAATGACAGGCTCCGGGCCTAACTCATGGTCCTTGGGCCTGGCAGCACTGGGCACCTGGCAGCACTGGGCACCTGGCTTCCAGCTTGTCGAGCTGTTAACAAAATAAACTCTCCTTGGCCATCAGACCTGTGGCTCTGGTACCTTTTTTAATGAAGGTGAGGGAGTTGGCAAGGACCACCAGGTATCTCCCCAAGCTAGCAGGGTCATCAGGGAGTGGGCAGGTGCCTCCTAGCCATGGAGCTGGAATAGCGGCTGGATCTCCTGCTTCTAGGCCAGTCAAGGGCAGGGAACTACAGGCCTCCTCCATGCTGCTTTTGGGCCAAATCTCACCTTGACCCAGTGCACCACATGGCTTGGAACACTTGGGATTCCATCTGCACAAGGGGTTAACAACTGCAAGCCACGCCAGCTCTGAGCCCACCCATGTGGCTGAGCCAACGTCCCTGGGCTGACCAGAGCAGCCTCTACCTTGGGCTGCCCTGTACCAGGCCTGAGAGGTGCTCAGAACTCCTCATCTAGCGCTCTCCCTTCCAACTTGACCCCAGCTATGGGGGGGTGGAGGGGCGAAGGAATGCAGAGTACCCACCCAACCCTGGCTTTGCCTTAGCGGTGGGCCGGGGTACCTTCCCCAGTAGCTGCTGCCACGAGCACTTAATGCCAGCTGGGGAGCAGTCAGAAGGGACCAATGCCTGATGGTGCAGGAGGAACTAAAGCTGTCCGTGTCCTGGGAAGTGCTTGGCACTGTACAAAGGCCAGGCCCCAGGGATGGCTGGGGCTGGGAAGCAGGGGGTGCTCTCAACCCCTAGCTAGGTGTTGAGTGCTTGCTGCAAACAGAGGCAGCTAATGTGGATTTCAGAGGGCATAGCTGCAGACTGTGCTTGGAGGTAGCAGGACTTGGAGAGTGTTGTATGCAGTGTTGTGTGCAGGACTTGGAGAGTGGGGGTTGGTTTGGGAACTATTTGCTTGTTCTCTGCATACTAGGGGCATAGCTGGGCCATGGCCCCTGAGTAAGTATGGGGCCTTGCTAAGGCCACTTGGCCCTCAGCCTTGGAGCTCAGATCAGCCCACCTGTCTGATGTCTCCTTGAGGCCGTCTCCATGGTGCACAGCTGGCAGAAATGTGTAACGTACATGGAGCTTCACAGCAGGGTGGAGCTTACACCTAGGGTTGCCAACTTTCTACTCCCACAAAACGGAACACCCATGCTCCACCCCTTCTGCAAGGCCTCACCCTGCTCACTCCATTTCTTCCTCCCTCTGTTGCTCCCTCTCCCCACCTTCAGGGCTTGGCTACACTTACAAGTTGCAGCGCTGGTGGAGGCTCTGCTGCAATTACACCCCGTCCCACACTTGCAGGGCAAGAACCAGCTGCAAACTCCTGGTTGCAGCGCTGGCTGAAAACCCATCCCGGCAGGGGTATAAGGAGTGCAGCGCTGGTGACACCAGCGCTGCTCAGCAGGTGTGGACACTCACCAGCGCTGTACCTGTCCTCCAGGGAATAAGGAGCTATCCCAGAATTCCTGTTCAGCCACTCTGCACATCAGTTTGCACTCTACTTGCTGCTCTTGCCTCAGTGATGCCCTAAATTTAAATGAAAAATAAATTTGCTGTCTCCCTGTGTTTGTGTTCAGGTGTGGAGTTACATCAGTTACACAGTACAGGGGTACAGTCCCCAATGCTGCACGAGCAAGCGAGGATGCAGCATGGAGCAGGGTGACCTCATCAGTCAGGGTGAGGGGTCTGAGGCATCTGTTCCAGGCACAGCCGGCCGGAGGAATTACGATATCTTGAGCAGATAGCAAAGGCCATGCTGGATATAGGGGCCCATGAACAGCACGCACTACAATGCAGGGTGAAAAAAAGAGCTGCGGAGTGCCTATTACAAAGCCCGCGAGGGTAATCGCCGATCCGGAGCTGCTCCCACGACCTGCCGTTTTACAGGGAGATGGACAAGATGGGGGTGACCCCACTGCCAATCCCAGGGTAACGGATGGACACTCTGAGAGCAGGGGGGGACAGGAGGAGGAGGAGGCTGCGGGGAGAGGAAACCGCGAGTGAAGCTCCTGGGATGGGGAAGAAACCGCAGATTCCCTGGAGGCATGCAGCCAGGAGCTCTTCTCAAGCCAGGAGGACGCAGCAGCCAGCAGTTGCAGAAGGACAAGCAGGCTTCATCCAGAGCGTGGGCAATATGCCTGCACAGGTTTATAGGCAGAGCCACTGTGTCCCTTGTCCCAGTGACGGTGACGCGTCCGCGCCACTCTTCGGCCAGTGGGGACCATTTCTGAACACAGGCACGCCGCATAGGGTCCCGGGCGGAACACATTGCTCTAAGCCCCCCCCCTTCCCTAGTGACTGCAGTAGGGAAACATCTTCCAGGATTCAAACATCTCCAGCGAGCCTCCACAGTCATTCTGCACCGGCTCAGCCTGTTTGTTGAACCTCCTTTGCTCTATCAAGCTTCCCTGTATAGGGTTTCATGAGCCAAGGCAGTAACGGGGTCTTCCTGTCTGGGAAAAAGTCCCTGCCTGCATCTAGGAATAGCTCGACTGCCAAACGTGTTGTGCTGGTGACACTCATCAGCAGAGTCCTCAGCAGATCGGGCTCCGTGTGGCCACACTGCAGCGCTGGTAGCTGTCAGTGTGGCCACACTCCAGCGCTGGCCCTTACACAGCTGCATGAGCAGCGCTGTAACTCCCAGCGCTGCAACTTGTAAGTGTAGCCAAGACCTCACTCATTTTCACCGGGCTGGCTCAGGGGGTTGGGGTGTGGGAGGGCTCTGGCTTGGGTGCAGGCTCTGGGCTGAGGCAGTGAGGGCTCTGGGATGGGACCAGGGATGAAGGGTTTAGAATACAGGAAGGGGCTCTGGTTTGAGGAGTGGAGCTGATGGATTTGGATGGGAGGGGACTCCGGGCTGAGGCAGGGGGTTGGGAGGGAGTATGGGCTCTGGGCTGGGGCCAGAAATTAGGGGTTCAAGGTGCAGGAGGGGGCTCTGTGCTGGGGCAGGGTGTTGGGGTGCATGGGAGTGAGGGCTCCAGCTGGGGATGCGGGCTCTGGTGTGGGGCCAGTGAACAGGGATGTGTGTGCAAAAGGGGGCACCCATGCTGGGGCTGAGGTGTTCAGAGTGCAGGAAGGGGTTCTGGGCTGGGGCAGCGGGTTGAGGTGCAGGAGTGTGTGAGGGCTCTGGCTGGGGGCACAGGCTCTGGGGTGGGGCTGGGGATGAGCCGTTGGGGTGTAGGAGGGTGCTCCACGCTGGGACCAAGGGGCTTGGCGAGCAGGAGGGAGATAAGGGCTGGGGTGGGGCTGGGATGAAGGGTTTGGGGTACAGGAGGAGGCTCCACGATGGGATTGAGGGGTTTGGAAGGCGGGAGGGGGCTCAGGGCTCTGGCAGGGGGTTGGGGCATCAGAGGGGGTCAGGGTGCAGGCTCTGGGTAGCGCTTACCTCAGGCAGCTCCTGGAAGCAGTGGCATGTCCCCCCGTTAGTTCTTACATAGAGGCGCAGCCAGGTGACTCCGTGTGCTGCCCTGTTTGCAGGCGCTGTCCTCGCAGCTCCCATTGGCCGCGGTTCCCAGCCAATGGAAGCTGCGGAGCTGGCAGTTGGGGCGGGGGCAGCATGTCGAGCCCCCTGGCTGCCCCTAGGTCTAGGAGCTGGAGGGGAGAAATGCCATTGCTTCTGAGAGCTGTGCGGAGCCATGGCAGGCAGGGAGCCTGCCTTAGCCCCACTGTGCCGCCAACTGGACTTCTAACAGCCCGGTCAGCAGTTCGGAGGCACAAAGGTCCCTTTTCGATGAGGTGTTCGGGTAGAAAACTGGACACCTGACAACCCTACTTACACATGCCAGTGAGAGGCTCTGGCAGCAGTGAGACAGCAGGGAAAGGCTTCAGTATCTCTCCATCCCTGCTGCCAGAGCTTTTCCCCGCTGCCCCCTGCTTTCCCCCCAGAGCCTTTCCCAGCTGCCCACCACCTTCCAGAGCCTTTCCCCGCTGCCCCGCTTTCCCCCCAGAGCCTTTCCCCGCTGCCCCCCATCTTCCAGAGCCTTTTCCCGCTGCCCCCCGCTTTCCCCCCAGAGCCTTTCCCCGCTGCCCCCCACCTTCCAGCCTTTCCCCGCTGCCCCGCTTTCCCCCCCGAGCCTTTCCCCGCTGCCCCCCACCTTCCAGAGCCTTTCCCCGCTGCCCCCTGCTTTCCCCCAGAGCCTTTCCCCGCTGCCCCCCACCTTCCAGAGCCTGTCCCCGCTACCCCCTGCTTTCCCCCAGAGCCTTTTCCGCTGCCCCCACCTTCCAGAGCCTTTCCCGCTGCCCCCTGCTTTCCCACCAGAGCCTTTTCCCGCTGCCCCCACCTTCCAGAGCCTTTCCCCGCTGCCCCCTGCTTTCCCACCAGAGCCTTTCCCCGCTGCCCCCCCCACAACTTCCAGAGCCTTTCCCCGCTGCCCCCACCCCACCTCACCTTCCAGACCCTTTCCCTGCTGCCCCCTGCTTTCCGCCCAGAGCCTTTCCCTGCTGCCCCCCACACCTGCCAGAGCCTTTCCCCGCTGCCCCCCACCAGTGTGTGTGGGGGCAATGGGCTGTGGGGAGGGAGTGGGACAGTGGGGAGGGGGCAGGGCAGGTGTTACGGGGTAGTGGGGAAGGGGCATAGCAGGGCACAGTGGGAGTGGGTGGGGCAGGTGTTCCGGGCGGTGTGGTTGGGGGCGGGGCGGGGGTAATAGGTAGTGAGGTGGGGGCGGAGCAGGTGTTACGGGCTGTGGGGGTGTGGGGAGGGTAACGGACAGGAGGGCGGGTGTTACTGGCAAGAGGTAGGGGCGGGGGTAATAGGCAGTGGGGAGGGGCGGAGCGGGTATCACGGACAGTGGGGCGGGGGCGGGTGTTAAGGGCAGTGGAGTGGGGTAATAGGCAGTGGGGAGGAGGTGGAGCAGGTGTTACTGGCGGTGGGGGCGGGAGGAGGGTAACGGACATGGGGGGCGGGTGTCACGGACAGTGGGGCGGGGGGCGGAGCGCGAGTTACGGGCAGTGGGGTGTGGTAGGGGGCGGGGCGGGTGTTACGGGCAGTGAGGTGGGGTGGAGCGGGTGTTACGGGCGGTGGGGGCGGGCGGAGGGTAACGGCTGTCGGGTATGGGCGAGGTGCGCCTCACGCTTTGTTCGAGTCCCCGCGCGGCGCCACGCGCACACGCCACTCGTCCGTCATCCTCGCGCTGGTCGCGGAGGGGGTGTGGGGGCCCGGTTCCGCCCCGCCCGGAGCCAGCGCGCAGGCGCAGAGCAGCGCGGCCGGCGGGCCCGGCAGGTGCGGTGGCCCGTCTGCGCGGCCCGAGTCCCGGAGCTGCCATGGAGCGGATGCTCCGCTGGAGCCTAGTCAGGGCCTGCTGCTCCCTGCTGGCCGCGCTCTGCGCCCTGAGCTGGGCCGCCGCCGAAGCTAGCAGCGGCCGGGTAGGTGCTGACCGAGCGGGCCTGAGGCTATCGAGCGGCGTGAGGGAGCGGGCACCGGCGCCCCCCCCCCTCGCCGGGCGGGGGAGCGCGAGCCCCGGCGCCCCCCGTCCCTCGGCGAGGGGACTTCGCTCCTGTGTGGGGGCGCTGGCTCCCGTCGCGCCGCCTCCGCCGCCCGTCGGGGGGTAGGATGAGGGTGTTGCGATGATGCCAGTGGGCTCTAGTGGTGGGGGCTGATCCTAGCTGGGTGGTTCTGTTCCCGGGGACTGGGGTGGCTAATGGGCTCTGTCAGCATTTTTGAATCTGCCCTGGAAAAGTTGGTGTTTCCTTCATGGGAAGAAATTGAGAGAGAATTTATTGGCTAAGAATAAGGTGATCACCCCCCCCCATGTGATTTACTTTGTGCAGGTAGTAGTTTGAAGGTATTTTAGCACAGGATGTGAGGCATTGGAGGTAATTTCTCAGCTAGTTAAGTACTATAGGTCTTCACTGCTTTCATAGTCCATGGGAAATATTTGCATTTCTCTATTTTTGTGGGTTCAAAGGGTATGTGTGTCTAGGAGAACTATTTTAGATAAGTGGTTCTCAACCGGGGGTACATGCATTGCTGGGGGTACACAGAAGTCTTCCAGGAGGTACATCAACTCCTCTAGATATTTGCCTAGTTTTACAACAGGCTACATGAAAAGCATTAGTCAAGTCAGTAGAAACTAAAATTTCGTGCAGACAGTGACTTGTTTATACTGCTCTATATACTATACACTGAAATGTAAGTACATTATTTATATTCAAATTGATTTATTTTATAATTACATGGTTAAAAAGGAGAAAGTAAGCAATTTTTCGGTAACAGTGTGTTGTGACACTTTTCTGATTTTGTAAGCAAGCAGTTTCTAAGTGAGGTGAAACTTGGGTGTATGCAAGACAAATCTGACTCTTGAAAGGGGTACAGTGATGTGGAAAGCTTGAACCTCTCTGTTCCGGAGAATAGCTAGAGAGACAAGGTGGGTGAGGTAATGTCTTTTGTTGGACCAACATTGCGTAGAATAGAGGATAACTGTTTTTTGCAAAAACAACTAGGAGTCCTTGTGGCACCTTAGAGACTAACAAATTTATTTGGGCGTAAGCTTTCGTGAGCCCAAATAAATTTGTTAGTTTCTAAGGTGCCACAAGGACTCCTCGTTGTTTTTGCTGATACAGATTAGCACGGCTACCACTCTGCAACCTTTTTTACCCCCAAAACATTTTGCTAATGAGAGACCAATTTTTCAAGTGCCCAGCACCCATAGTTGAAGTTCGTAGCTCCTGACACTTACTTTGTGCTCTTTTGAACATCCGATTGCTTATTTTAGGGAATTTTTTGCACTTTCTCCCATTTTGGCCCTGTATGTGCATGAGGAAGAACTTCTTCATAAAATATCCACAAAGTCACCTATTATCCTCCTTTAATTCTGTCCTTAAAGCTCATCTTTGCAGGAAAACTACAAAAAAGTCAAGAAAAAACTTCTGTGCTCAAACAGCTGCTTATCATGTTGATCATACTTGTCTTATTTTCTTGTATAAGCCTCCTTTGTTTGTATCTACTGTGATCTTTCATCTTAGATTCAGTTTTATGTAATGTGATGGGAATCGGGCAAGAACCTTTCCTGTGTTTCGGGGCTTGGTCATTCTGTGTTGTGGAGAAGATGGATATCCCCACACTGTGCTGTTTGTTGGGTGGAGGGGGAAATGCATATATGGGGCTGGAGCCTGCAGCAGCAGGGAGTAGAGCAGGGTCTCCTGTGTTGAGATGGAAACTGGTGTTGGGGTAGGTTGTAGGGCAGGGGTAGGCAACCTATGGCATGCGTGCCGAAGGCGGCACATGAGCTGATTTCCAGTGGCATTTTCACTGCCCGGGTCCTGGCCACCGGTCCAGCGGACTCTGCATTTTAATGTAATTTTAAATTAAGTTTCTTAAACATTTTAAAAAACGTATTTACTTTACTTACAATAGTTTAGTTATATATTATAGACTTATAGAAAGAGACCTTCTAAAAACGTTGAAATGTATTACTGGCATGTGAAACCTTAAATTAGAGTGAATAAATGAAGATTTGGCACACCACTTCTGAAAGGATGCCGACCCCTGTTGTGTAGGGTTACAAAATGACACCTGTTGAGGGATGTGGAATGGTGCATATGCCTCTGTATTTGTATGGGGAGAATGAGGCAGTACAGGATGGGAGAACTGCATGCTCCTACAGTGTTGAAAGGGATTGGTGTGGAATGGGAGAGGCCTGCTGAGTATTGAGCACAGGGTTCCTAGTTGGCACAGGCTGGAAGAGACAAGGGATTCCACTATGGGGTGTGTGTGGGTGGTGTGTTGTTTTGGGTTTTTTAAAGGCTGGGAGAGAGTAAGACCATAGACAATGTCATAGATGGTGGAGCAAGGTGTGATTCCCTGCATTATAAAAAGTTGAAGGGAGTTCTTGGGACATGGTTGCCAGTAGTTCAAGGCTTTAGGGAAGCTTGGGAGTGTGTTGTATCATGGTGGGTAGAGAGTTCAGGATGAAGTTGTTTGTCTGACTTGGGTTGGGGGAATATAATGTTATTATGTAGGTTGGCACAATGTAAGCTGGTGGCGTCTGGGGAATGTTTAGGGACCCCTCACTGGGGTGGTTCAGGAAGAAGGTCTGGATCTCTGCAGAGGAGATTGGGGCAAGGGTGTTCTTGCATCATCAGGGTAGGGTAATCTGGGGGGCTTAAAGTAATGGGGTTGGGTGGGTGAGCTTTATTTCAGAGAGAGACAGAATAAAGAGATGGGGACCACAGGCGCTGACTTACTGTTCCCCGTGGGTGCTCCACCCCAAGTCCTGCCCCCACTCCACCTCTTCGGCCCACTGCTTGTTGCTCTCTGCCCTCCCCTGAGTGCCTCCCACCGGCCGCTGAACAGCTGTTTGGTGGGGCCGCTGAACAGCTGTTTGGTGGGGCCGCTGAACAGCTGTTTGGTGGGGCCGCCGAACAGCTGTGGCTGGTGAGTGCTGAGCACCTCCTATTTTTTTCCATGGGTGCTTGATCTCTGGAATACCCATGGAGTTGACACCTATGCTGGTGACTGTTTCAGCGATTCAGCATGTGGGGTAAAGATAGTGGGGAAGTGCCATTCTTGCAGGAGACAGGTGAAGTGTCTACTCGCTGATAGATAGGACAAATTTGCACTCTGCTTCTTATGGCCTCTAGGAAGCCGTGAATAGCCATACTGTAGTGCACTGCAGACATGCCCCAACACTGGGGCTAGGAGCAGGGCAGGGCGTAGAGTCCTTATCCCTTCTCTGCACCAACTGGAAAGTCCTCTGCACATAGAAAATTCTCAGTATAGAGAATGTTTTTGTTGCATGACAGGTCCTTAGTATAAGTGATAGTTGGGGGCCTTTTAAAAGTTTAATATTTTCCTTAGTTTTAGTTGGAATAGAAAGTATTTTATCATTTGGAGATATCAACTTTATTCCAAACACAGAACAGAAATATTTACTGAACACTTGTCTTTTCTGTGTCATTGTCCGCTTTGCCATCTATACCATTGTCAGAACTCCTTTTGTTCCTGATGTATTTAAAACAAAATTCTCCTTTATCCTATTGGCCCTGGACACTTCATTTAAATCTTTAGCAGGCCTTATCAATTTCCTACATTTCTTAACTTGTATTTTATATTCATATTTGCTTCCCCTTTTTTCCATTTGTGGTCAGTGTGCAGCTTTCATATTCTGTCTTAGCCCAAGATGTTTTTTAACTGAAGTAAAAAAAAATGAAGAAACTGACTCTAAGAACATCTACTAGTGTTCTTAAACAACTCCCAATTTTTTTGTTCACACTTTTTCTATTTAATTTTTTTCTCTGCCTGTTTTGTTAATTACTTTTAGCTTTGAGAAACTGGCCCATGTAAAGCACAGTGTCACTTAGACACTGTGACAGGTTGGATCACAGAAACCCCCTTGGGAACTGCGAACTGATGTGCCAAGACTACTTCTAACCCTGCTTTCCCTGCCAGCTTGGGACTCCAGCACCCTGTCTTGCTGAGCCAGACTCGCCAGTCTGCTCCAACACAGACCCAGGGTCTGAACCACAAGCCCCAAAGCTGCAGATTTAACTGAAAGCAACTTGAGAAGTATTCCTGTTTTTAACACTCAGATGCCCAACTCCCAATGGGGTCCAAACCCCAAATAAATCTGTTTTACCTTGGATAAAGCTTATACAGGGTAAACTCGTAAATTGTTCGTCCTCTATAACACTGATAGAGAGAGATGCACAGCTGACCTCCCCCCCAGGTATTAATGCATACTCTGGGTTAATTAATAAGTAAAAAGTGATTTTATTAAGTACAGAAAGTAGGATTTAAGTGGTTCCAAGTAATAGCAGACAGAACAAAATGAATTACCAAGCAAAATAAAATAGAACACATAAGTCTGAGTCTAATACAGTAAGAAAACTGAATACTGATAAAATCTCACCCTCCAAGGAATTCCAGTAAATTCCCTTTTACAGATTAGTCTTCTTCTAGTCTGGGTCCAGCAATCACTCACATGTCCTGTAGTTACTGTCCTTTGTTCCAGTTTCTCTCAGGTATCCTTGGGGGTGGAGAGGCCATCTCTTGAGCCAGCTGAAGACAAAATGGAGGGGTCTCCCAGGGATTTAAATAGACTTTCTCTTGTGGGTGGAGACCCCCTCCTCTCTCCTATGCAAAGTTCAGCTGCAAGATGGAGTTTTGGAGTCACATGGGCAAGTCACGTGTCCATGCATGACTCAGAACTTACAGCTAGCAGCCATTGTTCACATGCTGCCTTGAATGTCCTCAAGTAGACTTCTTATGTGGATTGGAGCCTTCCAAGATCCATTGTCCATTAAGTGCTTCTTGATTGGGCACTTAACTTACACATTCCTTTCTCAAGAAGCTGACCAAATGCTTTACTAAGGCTACTTAGAAATCAAGCAAGTACACAGCCAATATTCATAACGTCAAACACAAAAATGATGAATGCATACAAATAGAAGGAATAGATTCAGTAGATCACATCCTCTACATAGATATGTTTCATGGCATATGTAGCATAAAATATATTCCAGTTATGTCATATACACATTCATCAGCATATTTCCATAAAGCATTATGGGGTGCACCGTCACAGATGCTTTAGAAAATTTTACCTTAAATCTAGTCATTGCAGTGTCAAGAGGGTTGTTACTCCTGCTTTAAATGCAAATCACAATGCATCTTTAGCTAAGGAGTTGCTACCAATGTCTCCATAGTGAGCAAGACATGCTAACAAGTCACTTGGGTGCTAACGAGCTAAATTTGCAGCAAATATTATTCCTGATGAATAATTCACCCTCACTAATGGAAAGTTTGCATAGTACCTCCCCTCAAAATAGTTGGTTTTAATGAGTGCAATTAACCCATTATTCTCATGACACAAATTCACTATCTTCAGCCAAAACAAGAAAAAATGAAGAGGAAAAGAGGCAATGAATTTCTACAATTCAGTGGTCACACAAAAATGTTTCCAATACTTTAAAGGAACAATTTTTTTATATATAAACTTCAAAACTGACTACGTTATAATTAATGCTTTCTATTTCTCATGTTTTTCAGAGTTGGCTAAAAGCATACGGCTATTTGCTTCCCTCTGAAAGCCGAATGTCTGCCCTGCACTCAGGAAAAGCTATGCAGTCTGCAGTTGCCACTATGCAACAATTTTATGGGATCCCAGTAACAGGAGTGTTGGATCAGACAACTATTGAGTAAGATTTACAAAGGTTATTTTGGGTTTATCTTCTATACATATCTTAATATAACATTCTCTGTGCCAAAATCCTCTGTTGTTAAATCATTAGATGTGACAGATGTTTGCTTGAAATAGAATCCCCAGGGGAATTTAGAAAAAATCTAGAATTTTTCTGTTGCAAACAGTTCTGTTTGCAAGTTGAGAAGATATCTATCCTCTGTACTTAAATCCTTTAAGTCCCAAGTTGGAATGGGAAGGTAGAAACCAACTGCAGGGCGTGTTTTGCAGGGTTGTGCTTTTTCTCATTAGAGGCCTTTGTCCTGAACTAATAGGTTTTTACTTTTGGGAAATGTATTGTTGGAGTTCTCTTGGAGTTAAGAGAAGTCACCATGTTAGCTGCTTTGAGACTCCATTTTGAGTCAGGTGGAGTGTTCTGATTCACCTATGGTCTGAGTTGAGATTTGCCTCAGTTTGGGAGTTGAATCTATGCAGAAGCCTGTTCCAGCCTCATGCGCTTACATTCGCTCTCTTAGTCTAATTTAGCTCAGGTTAAAGGAGCTTTATTCCAGTTTGCAGAGTTGGGAGCCTGAGAGCTACAATCAGAAGCTTTTCTATCCTTTCTAGGAGTATTTCCTGTGAATCTGTTATGGGAAGTCGTGTAATTTATTTAACTTTCTGTGGGAGCTTAATGTAAAAAATACACTTTTCTAGACTTATAACAGAATCCCGAGTCTCTTCTGCCCCCCTCACTGCACTTAATCTATGCCATAGCCCACATGTAATGAACGCCGTCTGACAAAAATAAGCCTGTCCCTTTCCAGCAGACTTTGGGAACGACACTCTCTATCTCAATGGGAGGCAGCCATCTTACTGCTACCTCCTCTCTTATTCTTGTTCACTGCCAAGCTCCAGTCTAGCTGAGAGTCCTTCCTCCAACCCTGGCATATAGACCTATGCAAACTACTCTAGAAGGGCTCACAGCATGAATGGGAGAAAACAAAATCACCTCCTCACTGGTGTCCCAGCACTCGAGGACAAAACAGGAGAAAACAAACCTTTGCAAACTAAGGTATGGATGTGGAGGGTGGTTTTTGAGATGATAGCCTCCTGGAGGAGGTTCAGCATGAAAAACCCACTGAATTTTTACAAAGGGTGTTGCCAGATCTTTTGGACCTCCCCAGAGATCTATGATTGGATATGGAGTGTGCACACCACTTAAGTATTAGGAGTATATGGGGAAGAGTCTCACCCCCACCCCCATCATAGATTTCTTGACACAACAATGACTGTGACAGACAGAAAAGCCCTCTACCACAGAGGGAAACAAAACAAATGGTAACAGAATTGTATATCTCAGTATTGTGTGTAGATCTGTACTGCTTTGTTGAGGTGTTATTCGGCAAACAAGCCAGGACTATTTTGTGGGGGGGGGTCCCTTGCGCCTCGCTCCTTTCCTTGTAGGTCTGTCAATTCAACAGTGACTGACTGTGTTAATGCACAGAATTTTTACCAATCTAGGGACTAAAATAGAGTTTCTATGCTATCAAGAGGCCTATAACAGTAAACAAGGGAAATTGTATAATTCAGAACTTCGTGCAGATAAATTTTTAAATTTTGAGCTGTCCAGTGTGAAACAATATATAGGAAGCCTTAAGAGACAGAACTTGTTCTCTTTATATAGGAGTTTCAGGAAGGGGTATAAGAGTAACACAGGAAGCAAGAATGGGATTGGGTGCCACAGAGCTGAAGCATGACTGTGATGTCTAGAGATCCCAGTAAAAGATCAAGACTCTGTTGTGCTGCATGCCGTGCAGACAACTAAGCAAACTACATCTTCTATCACCTTCACATCAGACTTCACCATGAGGCATTCCCTGTCTCCATAGCAACTGGAGACAGACCAGATCATTGCTCTATGCAGGAGTTTAGGGCCGCCCTCCAGGAAGAACTCTCCAGAATTGTCTGCCTCCAGACTCTCTCAGTCCGCAGACTAAGGGCTCCCTTTGGAGCAGAACTTTTCACAAGATTTAAAAAATATTTTAAACTACATTTCTCCCTGAACCTGCCTGCATGGTCCTGCATTGCTGACTATGAGGATGTGAATTGCAGGGCCCACTAAAATGTTGTGTTGTAACTGCCCAATATAGACCCTGCTAGCGTGAATTGAAAGTTACCTAGTTTCTGTTAATGTAGTCCAGGGATCGGCAATCTTTGGCATGCGACTCACCAGGGTAAGCACCCTGGCGTGGGACGAGGGATGTGCTGGCCACTGCTTCCTGCCGCCTCCATTGGGCTGGAGCGGCGAACTGCAGCCAGTGGGAGCCACGATCGGCCAAACCTGCCAACGTGGCAGGTAAACAAACCGGCCCGGCCTGCCAGGATGCTTTCCACCCGCTCCACCCTGGAATCTTAACCCAGTTCTCAGAGCCTTGACTAGGCCTCCCAGTGAGCCAGTGGCAATTTACTCTTCATACACCTGTCCTTGAAGACAGCATTGCTAATTGCCATCACCTCAGCTAGACGCATAGGAGAAATAGTGGCCCAATGGTACACCTACCATACACAGAAGACAAAGTAACTCTGAGGCCGTATCCCAAGTTTCTCCCTAAAGTTGCCTCCACTTTCTATATGAAATCAACAGAGCCATCTTCCTGTTTGTGTGTGTGTGGTTTTTCTTCCCTCTTCCCCGCCAAAACCACGTAGTGACAACGGGGAGACGATTCTGCACATGCAAGATGTTAGAAGAGCACTAGCATTCTACTTATACAGGACTAAGGACTTCACAAAGTCCTCTAAACTTTTCCTTTCGCTCGTGGAAGGATTTAAAGGCTCTGTGATATCGGCTCAAAGAAAATCCAAATGGGCCTCTAGTTGCATTAATCACTGTTATTAAGGACGCAAACTGTTGCCTCCATCTGGAGTCCGTACACACTCCATGAGGTCCATTTCTACCTCAGGACATCTTTAAGGAGTGCAACCATCTCAGAAATCTGCGGAGCAGTGACCTCTGCCCACACTTCCACAGAACATTATGCTATCACTGGAGAGTCGGCTTCCAATGCCATCTATTACTGCAGAGAGAGTATTGTGGAGCCACAGATTCCACTCTGAAGCCTCAGCCCTCTATGTGGGGATACTGTTGTGAAGTCACCTACAATGGAGCACCCATAGGGACATTACTTGAAGAGGAAGTTACTCACCTTGTGCAATAACAATGGTTCTTCAAGATGTGCTCCACAACACGCCCCCCCTTCGCTCTACTTCAGAGTACCACAGAGTCCCTTATGGAGAAGGGGGGGTTCGCCCGTGCAGCGCTAGGTAGTCTCAAGGCAGACCATGAGGGAAGGAGAAGAGTGCATGTGTGGGATGAATGGACACTGCTACCTAAAATTGTGGAATAAAGGCACAGGGGAGCACCCATAGGGACATGCATCTCAAACAACCATTATTACTGCACAAGGTCAGTAACTTCCTCTTCTGTTTGACAAGGCCTGTTTTCTATAAAACCATGTTGACTGCCATGAATTAAAGGATAGGAATATAATTGAATCTCAGATCAGCTTTTCTATTATTTTGCCTGGTGTTGATGTCAGGCTAACTAGTCTGTACTTATCTACGTCATCCCATTTGTCCTTTTTGAACATTGGCACAACATTAAGACTTTTCTGGTCTTCTGGAGTTCCCCTGGGTATTCCAAGATTTATTATAAATTAGCACTAGTGGGCCAGTGATCTCCTCAGACAACATTTAGGACTTGTAGGTGGAAATTATTTGGGCCTGCTGATTTTAATTTTTTTTTAATAACTACTAGATTTGGCCTAACATCCTTTGTTCCTAGGGACCTGGAAAGTACTTCATCTTCGCATGATACAAGCACACCACTCTTCTTTCCAAATACAGAACAGAAACATTTTTTTTTAATGCTTCTGCCTTTTCTGTATCACTACTAACAATTTTACCATCTCCATGTAGTAATGGGTCTATATACCATTGCAAGGATTTCTTTTGTTCCTAGTGTAGTTAAACTCCTTCCTTTTTCCTTAGCTCTGCCAGCCATGGATTTTTCCCTGATGTCTTTAGTTTCCCATGTCAATTTTCTGCACTTCATAACTTCTCATTTATATTGATTGTTTACCTTTTTCCATTTGTTATGTATTACTTTTTTTATTTCTAATTGCTGCCTTTGCTTCACCACTCCATGAGCCACACTTGTTCTTTCTTGATTGTGGAATTGTGTCTTTTTGGTCATCTAATAAAACCCTTTAGAACTCTGTTTTCATTCACATTTTGCGGTCTGCTTTTTCTTCCATTATTTTTGCTCATAATTTTCCTCAGCTTTGGGAAACTAGTCCTTTTGAAGCATCAAGTGCGTATCTATATTATTGGGTGGGAATCTCTTCCTTTTGCCCATATTGAATGTAATCAGATCATGATCATGAGGTCCCCATGCAACCACCAGTTTCCAGTCCAGTTATCTTTATCAATCATAATGAGGTCTAAATCAGTTACCTCTTATTGGGTACAATACCTTTTATTAGTAAATTATCTATGATTTACTGCTGGCTGCATGAGACCTCCAGCATATTTTCTCCCAAACTGAAGTCTCCTCATAACGATCCCCCCGGACAGGTGTTTCAGGAGTAACTCATTGTCACAAGCTGCTTGTACATTTGAAGCAAGCTGGCCTCAGCCTTGCCCATTATTTAACAGCTATGGACCTCATGGAAAGCTTGCAACATTACAGGCTACCTAGTGACCCCGGCTGGGTATAGTGGGACTTAATTAGATTGAGCCCAGCCGTGGTGGTGAAGCAGGGAGAGCACTACAGTAGAGCTGGAAACTCAGTAGACAAAGGAAAACCCTGGAAAGAGGAACAAGGGGAGTTCCCCTCTGGGAGAGACTGGGGAAGTCAGGCTGAGGTATGCACAGGGAGCAAGATAGGCTCCTGTGGTGAGGAGCCTTGAGTTAGGCCCTGCAATAGGAGAAAGAGACTCACAGAGAGCAGAGCAGGCTCCTGTGGTGCAGCCCTGAGATTCCCCCAGGGCATCCCTAGCAGCTATTTGCTTTGCGAGGGCCCCTCTCTCCTGGCTAGAATATCTCAGAGCTCTCAAGGATAGAGATCACCCTGACTTTGGCTATATTTTAGAGAACGTCTTCCCAGCATCAGCATTCGTTGCTGATGCCTCAGTGGACACTAGAGTCTTAGCAAATGCCATGGCCTCCAAATGAATGACACAGTGCCATCTATGGCTATGTCCCTGGAAGGGTGACCCTAAACAGGTACTGTACTCTGCCAAATTCACAGGAGCTCTGCTTTTCAGAGAGAAGCTTGACAAGGTAGTGGTAGACAGTGCTGCAAAATCTGAATACTCCCTTCCACCACCACATCATATCTTCAGGAGAGGGTACAGACCAACCGTGAGACAAAATGTTCCTTTTGGCCATCATTCTGACAGAAAAAACGGAGAAGAGACAGCAGGCTCTCCAAAGGAAAGCTGTGGAACCTCGGCTTGGCAGGAAAGCTGACAAAGGAACTCTATGGCTCTCAAAGTCTCTTTGTGACAGTGACCACATAGATTTCTGCTTGGAGCAGGATTTTCCATTTCTTGGAGGACTGAGTTGCTCCGACCACAGACCAGCATCAGGGACATAGTGAGTCCCATGAGTTATGGGCTCCACCTTATCTGTTTTTTCATCCAGTGTCTCTTGTCGAATGACTGCATAAAGCACAGTCTAATCTAGAACAAGATTTCTCACCTCCTGGTTATGGGAGTAATATGGAGCATTCCCTCAGATTCTTAGGGTTATACTTAATCTCCTTTATTGCTCAGAAGTGTACAAAGGGAATCCGCA
The DNA here is from genome assembly GCF_016161935.1 of Mauremys reevesii. NCBI lineage: Eukaryota > Metazoa > Chordata > Testudines > Geoemydidae > Mauremys > Mauremys reevesii. The sequence continues at coordinate 18,026,084 of NC_052635.1, read as the reverse complement.
CCATTCTAGATCTCAAAAGGCTCAACAAGTGGATGAAGAACATGAAGTTCCATATGGAGAATATAACTTCTGTGGTGTCATCCCTGTCCCAGAGGGATTTTCTGACTTTAATGGATCTGGTGGATGCACACCTCCACATTCTGGTCACACTGTCATCACAGGTTCTTAAGGTTTGTCTAGACAGGAAGCAGCATCAATATTAGCGCTTCCATTTGCCTTGTCCTCAGTCCCCTGGGTTTTCACAAAGATGGTGGTGGTAATCATAGCCATACTCGGGTTACTGGATCCACCTGTGCACCTTCCTGGATGACATCTTAATCAGACCTCTATCCCTTGCAACGGCACACAGAACTAGTCTCTGACTTTGGACTCTTACGGGTGCACGGCTTTATTGTCAATATCAAGAAAAGCTCTTTGATTCCTTCCACCAAAATAACCCACTTGAGGATGGACATAGATACCTTATTAGCAAGGATTTATCAATCTCTAGGAAGGTTCCAGAAGACTCTGAATCTCCTTTTTCTGTTTCAGAGCTGCATGAGGCCCACCATAGCACTGAGCCTTCAACTATTAAGCCTCCTAGTAACATACAGACAGATTGCTCCATGGACACAATTACACATCGGGTGCTTTCAAAGCTACATCCTGGAAGTATGGGACAGTTCCCCAGAACGCAGGAAAGATCAAGTAAAGGTTCTGTCACAGGCAACTAACTCCTTGCAGGGCAAGTGTGTGGTCATATGCCTTCCAGATCCCTTGGTCCTCACAACTGATGCCAGCCCTGGAGGGCTGGGGAGCACACTTGGGGTTCCAAACAGCTCATGGCATTTAGAACCTGGAAGAAAGGACACACAGCATAAATCTCTCAGAACTAAGAGCTGTCAAGCTGGCACTACGATGATTCCAGTCCAGCCTAGAGGAAAGCCACATCCTGATTCAGTCAGACAACACGACCATGATCACATAAGTGAACAGCCAAGAGGGGAACAAGAAGCCCAGCACTTCATCTTGAAGTAATAGTAATCATGCAGTGGGCAGACCTTTCTCCCCTTTCCCTCAAGGCAGTTCAAATAAAGGGAGACCTGAACCAGAAAATAGACTGGCTCAGCAGGATCAAGGTGAACAATTGAGTGTGCCTGAATCAGGAAGGCTTTGAGATGATTGCCTGTCCTGCTCTCAACCAACCTGTTTGCAAGCAGCACGAGCGCATCCCCAGGTCCATGGGAGTAGATGCCCTGTTGCATCGATGGCTGCAGCGAGGCCTCCTCTGTGCTTTTCCTCCCTAACCATTATTAGGGAAGGCATTCCAGGGGATAAAATGAGAGCAGGTGACAGTTATACTGGTAACCCCACATTAGACATGGAGACCCTGGTTTTCAGATCTGACAGAGCTGAGATTATGGCTGCCCCTACAGCTCCCAAAGAGACAAGACACCCTCTCCCAAGGTCCTCTTTTTCATCCAAACCTGATCAGGTTATACGTAGCTGCCTGGTTATTGAAAGGGAAGCACTAGTATTGTTGGGCCTTTCCTTCAGAGTCATCAGGAGATTTTCTTCTAGAAAAGCATCAACTTAGAAAGCATACTTTTTCTGGGCCAAGTTCTGGGGATGGTGCCAGGAACACAAGACAAATCTAAGATAACCTGAATTCCTGTATATCTTGGATTTTCTCCAACAAAGTTTTGACAAAGGTCTCCACCCCAGCACCTGGCATGTCAGGTGTCTGCCCTTAGTAGCATGTTGCTCTCTGGCAGAGAACACCCAGGTAGACAGATTCCTTAGCACAGTCTGATTTAGCCAAGTCAGTTATCAGGCCTCTTTTTCCAAAATGGTACCTGCCCCTGGTAGTGAGAGCCCTGACACAACACCCCTTCGTACCTCTGATGTCAGTGTCCCCATTTTATTTGTCCTTCACATCTTGCTTCCTGATGCCATCGTGTCTGCCAGGTGAGTGTTGGAGCTGGCGACACTTGTATACAGGAGCTTACTGAGTGTTTCATGAGGACAAAGTGGTGCTCATAACTCCGGAATCATTTATCCCAAAAGTGAACTGTTCCTTTCATGATTCCCAAAAGATGGTTCCCTGTTTTTGTATCCTTCCAGCTGAAATGCCAAGGGTGCAGAGCTTCCTGTTGCTACGTGGATTAGACTGTGCATTGTGGAAGCGTACAGGATGGTGAATGGTATTGGGACTCTGTTGTGTAGATAAGGAGGCTGTTGTCTGTAAGGCCCCACCTCAGTTGTAGCAGAAATTAAATGTATACAACAAATGAAGCAGTGTATTTTGGGACAGAAAGGAAGGATGGTGTCATAGGGCAGTTGCATGCCACTCTGGAGAATTGGATTCTGCCCCTGTCTCTGCCACAAAGTTTGTGTGATGCTGGGTAAGGCACTTCAACCAAACTTCTGATAGGTGGCACTAATCATGTTTCACTACTTTTGCATGTCCAACTAGAGACACCTGGAGTCTGATTTGCAGAAGTGCTGAGCACTCACAACTGCAACTGAAGTCAAAGAATGGTGTGCTGAATATAGAAAGTGCTATGAAATGCTAAGATCTCTGGAAAAATAATCAGGCCATGGGTATCTCAAATTGGGCACCTAGATTTAGCAGACACTTGACATGTCTGTGCCTCAGTTTCTCATCTGTAAAATGGGGATCATACCACCTGAGCTCGTAGGATTGTTGTGAAGATAAATTCCGTAATGTTTGTGCAACACTTTGATGCTACAGTGATTAGTGCTGTAGAAAAGACCTTAAGAATATTTAAAAATTCTATTTCAGATCTGTAAAGTATGGATAATGGCACTGACCTTCTTTGTAGAGTTGTTTGAGATCTATTGGTGACAAGTGATAGGAGCTGGTATTATTCAAATCAGGGTTTGAATGGCGTGTGGTAAACAAGGCTTTGAGTGATGAAGCTAAATATTGACTAGAACCATAGGGTTAGAAGGGACCACAAGGGTCATCTAGTCTAGCCCCTTGCCAAGACACGGGATTTATTGTGTCTGTATCTAAGAAAAATAGATACAGACACAATATCTGTATTTGAAAAACCTCCAGTGAAGGAGCTTCCATGACTACCCTGGGCAGTTTGTTCCATTGTCCTACTGTTCTTACTGTTAAGAAGTTTTTCCCAAGATGCTTCCCATTCAGTGAGTGCTGTCCACCTTGAGCACTGAATGAGAAAGGGGTCCTATGCGGGGGAAAAAGAAGTAGGGGATCATGTATTTAGGCTATCAAAATATATATAAGGATGTCAACTTATGGTCTGTGCATTAATTCTGACACTTCATAATTTGAAGGATTGACTCTGCAGCATAAATGTTCTTTTAGTGTAGCTTGTGTATGTAATAGTTTACTGATAAGGTGCCATTAAATGGAACTCAACAATATATAAACATAGTTCCTGGGTTTTTAAGGATCAATAAAACTTTGTCATGTGCAGTACAAATGCCTACCTTTGTGTAGCTCTCCATCAGCTCTTAACATACAGCTTTCATAAGCCTTTCCTGGAAACAACATCCAGTCCCCAGGGTACTGCCTGGGGCTAGAGCGCTCCCGATTCCGAACATGTTATTAGAGGTTTTATAAAGGTGGTAAGGAGGCAGTTCAATAGAGATTTTTTTATAAATAAAGTTGCCATGTCCCCTGTGTCCTCACCCTCCCTCCCTTGTTTAAGTAGAGGTATCGACAATGACACTTTTGTAGTGCAATAACTCCTGAAATATGTCTAAAGTTGACCTTGGTCTGATCCAATAACTGATGGGGGGGCGACAGTCAATGCTATAAATTTAATAGTCCATCAGAGCACCAAAAAAGTCATGAGTCTGAAAATAGTATGAACTGCTTATTTTAGGGGGGATTGTGTATCAGAAACCCCTTGAACAAATGACCCACCAAGTTGCATTTATTTTATCACTCTTTTTCGTTTTTCAGGAAAGGGGCAAGAAGCATGAATCATGATTACATGATGCTAACTGCTTGTACTAGAATCTTTCATTTAATTAGTGCTGTTTTCCTTGACAATACTTATAAAGTAAAATTGGAGTCTGCATGTGAATCTTAGATAACTTGGAATATCAACTCTTAAACTACAAATTTTGATCTTAGGGCATAACTTCCAAAAGGAACCCTTGCTGACTTCCGGTAGAGAGCCAGGGACAGACACAATGCACATTCTCTGCCTGACATCTAACAGGGTAGGACTCAAATTCATGGTACTTGTGTTGCTCAGATTCAGTGGCTGTAGCCACCTAGTTACTCTGGCTGCAGTCTGTATGAAAAGTCCCTGACTTTGCAACACAGTTCCTATCTTGTAGTATGTGCACATTTCACTCTTTTATAGATTAATAGAGTCCAAGGCCAGAAGGGACCATTGTGATCATCTAGTCCGACTTCCTGTATAACATAGGCCAGAAAACTTCCCCAAAATAATTCCTGTTTGAACTAGAAAAACATCTAGTCTTGATTTACAAATTACCAGTGATGGAGAATCCACCACTTTGGTAAATTGTTCCAATGGTTAATTACCCTTGTCATAAACATACAGCTAAGGGTAGCATAAAATCCCTCCTTTTACCTGTAAAGGGTTAAGAAGCTCAAATAACCTGGTTGGCACCTGACCAAAAGGACCAATAAGGAAAGAAGATGCTTTCAAATCGGTGTGGGGGTAGAGAGAGGTTTTGTTCGGGCTCTTTTTGTTGTTCTCTCTCAGGACAAAGAGAGACCCCAAGCCGGTAACCCAGCTCCTACTGAAATGATGCATCTAAAATTACAGAAATTGTAAGTAATAGTAAGGAAATGCGTTAGATTATCTTTTGTTTTAGCTTGTGAATTTTCCCTATGCTAAGAGGGAGGTTTATTCCTGTTTTTGTAACTTTGAAGTTGAGCCTAGAGGGCAATTGTCATAGGTTTCACCCCCACTCTGAACTTTAGGGTACAGATGTGGGGACCTGCATGAACACCTCTAAGCTTAACTACCAGCTTAGATCTGGTTTTGCTGCCACCATCCAGATTTCTGAGTTACCTGGAAAACTCTCTTCCCTCCCAAAACCTTCCCCTCCCTGGGTAGCCTTGAGAGACTCCTCCACCAAGTCCCTGGTGAACACTGATCCAAATCCCTTGGATCTTAAAACAAGGAGGATTTAACCATCCCCCCTCCTTTCCCCCACCAATTCCTGGTGAGTCTAGATCTAATCCCCTTGGATCTTAAAACAAAGAAAAATCAATCAGGTTCTTAAAAAGAAGGCTTTTAATTAAAGAAAAGAAAGGTAAAAGAGAAAAACCTCTGGGAGACAGCATACCAGCTGGACTCACAGACAACAGATTTAAAACACAGGATGTTCCCCTGGGCAAAAACCGTAATACACACAAGAATACCCAATTTGATAATTCCCCTAATTATCAAAGATAAGTTACAAAAGAAAATCAACATAATCCTATATATTCCTTTCTAAAACTTACTACTCTGTTAAGAGGTTGGTTTCTTGATCTTTTTCACTCTGGCTGAAACTGACTAAACAAAGGAAACTTCCCTCCTTCCTTTTGAAACATCTTGTTCCCCCATTGGTTCCTTTGGTCAGGTGTCAGCTAGGCTAGGTGAACTTCTTAACCCTTTACAGGTAAAAGAGGCGTTAACCCTTAACTATCTGTTTATGACAGGAATCCTCAGTGTTTTTAAATCTTATTACCCTGTAAAATTACCTTCCATCCTGATTTTACAGAGGTGCTTCTTTTACTTTTTTCTTTAGAATAAAATTCTTCTTTTAAGAACCGGATTGGTTTTTAGTGTCCTAAAAACCCACAGATCTGGTCTATGCTCACTGTTAACCTATTGATTGGTGTATTATTCTCAAGCTTCCCCAGGGGAAAGGGGGTGAAGGGGGTTGGGGGGATATTTTGGAGAAACCGGAACTCCAAGTGGTCCTTTTCCTGAATCTTTGTCTAAATCACTTGGTGGTGGCAGCAATACCGTCCAAGGTGGTAGAAATAAGCCTAGGGGATCTTTCATGCAGGTCCCCATATCTGTACCCCAGAGTTCAGAGTGGGGAGGGAACCCTGACAACCCTCATTGTTAAAAATGTATACCACTTTCCAGTCTGAATTCTGAGGACTTTGCTATCTGTAGGGGTAGCTGTCATTATCCCATATTGAATATAAGATAATTGAGCTCTTGTATACGGTCACCTTAAACATAGTTAAGAATAGAACATAGCTTCTAACAGAACCAAACCGCAGCCACTTTGCCATACAGAAGTTCTTCTGTAGCCTCTAGTAACACTGTGCCTCTGGGGCAAATGGATTTCTAAGACTCCTACCGATGACTCATTTAGTGGTTAATAGTCCATATGTAAAGTTAGTGTAAAGACCCTGGAGTAACTGTTGAAATTATTTTGTATTACAAGACTTATTTAGAAGTGAATTTGGATGTGTTAAGATTGGTTTTACTGTTCAATTTTTAGTATTTGTATTTTGATTGACACTGCCCATTTTAACAGGGTGAGGCACCTTATTGTAGAGTGTGTTTGAGGCTTAGAGGAATTTATGGGAGACTGCTTGTGTGTGCAGAGGGGAGACCCAGCCTGTGTGTGCTCCAGATTGGCCAGAACTTGATTTTAAAGGCTTACCTTTCCGGAAAGCAGCCTCGCTTTCCAAGGTGTAATTAACATTACACAGCAAGGGAGATTTAGGAAAACTTTCTAACTATAAGGGTAGTTGAGCTCTGGAATAGGCTCCCAAGGGAGGTTGTGGAGTCCCCATAATTGGAAGTTTTCAAAAACAAGTTGGACAAACACCTCTCAGGGATGGTCTAGTTTTACTTGTTCCTGCCACACGACAGTGGGCCGTACCTGATGACTTCTCAAGGTCACTTCCAGTTTTACGTTCCTGTGACATCTCTTCTGCTGCAAATCACTTCCTCCTTGCCCTTTCTTCTGTCTCCTCCATTGTCTGTCATTGACTATTTAACCGTCTCCTGCATTGCAAAGTCTGTCCAGTCAACCCCAAATCTGACTCATCCACTAGTTATTTGAATAAACTTGATGGTTTCTCTGTTACCTTGTCCTTGCTTTCCCTATTGGTTTGCTGCACGTTTGTGTTGTCTTTTATTCTGTGCTAAGATGATGTAAACACTTTAGGGCAGGGACATGTATAGCACTTAGCACAATGGGAGCCTGTTGTAGGGTCACACCCTAGAGCAGGGGTCGGCAACCTTTCAGAAGTGGTGTGCCGAATCTTCACTTATTCACCCTAAGGTTTCACATGCTAGTAATAAATTTTAACATTTTTAGAAGGTCTCTTTCTATAAGTCTATAATATATAACTAAACTATTGTAAGTAAAGTAAATACGGTTTTTAAAATGTTTAAGAAACTTAATATAAAATTAAATTAAAATGCAGAGTCCGCTGGACTGGTGGCCAGGATCTGGGCAGTGTGAGTGCCACTGAAAATCAGCTCACGTGCCGCCTTCGGCACGCGTGCCATACGTTGCTTACCCCTGCCCTAGAGCGTTGCAGTGTAGATGCAGCTCCCCACGACTCGGGAGCAGGGAGTCTGCTCTAAATTTCCCTCAATCCCATGGGCCAACTTCCTTTGTCTTTTTAATTCCAAGAATCTCAATTGATGCCACTGAAAACAGAAGCAAGCCCCCTGGGTGTACTGCAGCAGCGCAGTGAGTCAGCATTAAGCCCTCCATTGTCTTCTGATTACTGAGATGCAAACACACCATTGGAGAGCCTTCTGTTTGCAATGGAGACTGAGCAGAACAAGCCTTTTGCAAAGTGTGCTGCTTGCTGGTCACAGGAGCAAAGCCAGATTCTGGTAAATCTCTGGTGCGAGGCCAGCAAAACAATGGACTTCAGTAAGAGTACCAGGAATGATCACACATACCAGCAAGTAGCAAAGAAGCTGGCAGCATTGCAAATGTACCAAACTAGTGCAGGGAGTGCATTAACCATCTCAAGAGCGAGTACAGCAAAACCAGGGACCAGAAATGCATCTCGGGCAAGTTGCCAACATTGTGCCCATTTTACGAGGAATTTGATGAAGTGCTGGGCTCTGCACTGAGCATGCAGCCAGTGGTGGTGTATGAGACCTAATCAGCTGAGATGGCGCCCTGCTGGCCCCAGAATCCAGCATGGAGAGTGATAGGAGCCAGCAGCAGGCACAAAGTGAGGCTGGCAAAGTGACTGTTACTGAAAACAGTTTACAAGAGGCTCTTCTGCAGGACATCTTGGGGCCATACTTAGCGGAGCTGTTTGATGTCCCCCTTCCTGCCCCCAAGGATCAACCCACCACAGAGCCTGTAGCAGATACAGATGGACAGAAGCTGCCCTGGAGTCTGGTAAGTTTCTGACTCCATTATAGTGATTATTAATGTAGGAAAGGAGGGATTTCCATTACATGAACCAACTGGCTAGCAGTGTGTATCCTCTAATGGTGAATTGTCTCAGTGGCATATCTCTCTCTCCCCCACCCCTCCCACCACGCGCACAGCCACATGGAGTTCAAAATGGTGACTGGGAAATGCAAACAGTAAAAATGAGTTAAAAGTGAATTTTTACTGGAAAGGTACAGGTTTTTGCTAGGGCGTTCCTGTGCCTTCAAAATAACCTTACACTGCCATACCTGTAAGTAGGTCGTTCTGTAAACACTCAGTTGTGTAACGAGCTTCCTGGAAACAGTGAACTGTGAGGGGGGCAGGGCAGAAATGTGTTCCATTCACAAATCTAGTCCATTTCAGGTAAAGGTAGTACATGTGATTCATAGATGACAAAAGCATTTGTCCCAAATTCAAGTTGGGTATGAAAATGTGCCTAGGAATGTGCCGGGGTGGGGTGAGGAAGTGTAGGGGGGATGCCCACGGAGTTCTGTGTGTTTGCATGCAATCTTAACTGGCTAAGCCATGTGCAAGATAACACAGCATCCTGTTTCCCTCATGAATTCTGACCCAATCCTGGGTGCTGATAGATGCAAACTTTTCCTAAAGCAGGAACTCCAGATAGTCAGCTTTTGGGGAAGGGCATATTTTTCCATGGCTACCTTGGTAGTTGACCAGGCTAATCCACTCAGAGCTATGCTGTTTAGTCACTATACGTTTGAATATTTTGGCTGCATACAATGCATGTTTCCCACTGGCAGCTTGAAATAACATCTCCCGTAACCATTCTTGTGGTGCCTGGTTGGCAATGTCCTCCAAAATGTGGAAGGCTGGAAATGATAGACAAAGCTTTTTCTTAGCAAGGCCACTCTCAGCCTCCTTGCCCCTTCTCCTCCTCCCCCAACCCAAGTAGTTCTTCTGTTTTTAGAAAACAAACAGCTTTGAATGTTTAATTTATTGTCTCTGCACTTCTTTCACTGAGATTGACCAGGCTGTGTCCAGGGACTGTCTGCACTGAAGCATCCCTTTCACAATGTATTGAAGTTCAGTTGGAAAAGTAACATTTTATGTCCTTGAAATTCCATAAGGATTTTTTTCTGAGCTCCTGCACTGAGCTATTTGAGACACTAACTCTCTCTGTCTTATCCTGTTCCAGACTCTTCAACCTCTACTGGCAGCAGTACCTCCACAGCTTGCCTACACTTCAGTAGAAGCCTGGCCTAATGTACCTTCACAGACTGTTCCAAGATATGTTTCCATGATGAACTTATGGTTGGATTTCTGGACAGGGCCAACAAACAGGTCCATTGTCAAAAACAGAGGCTAGAGAAGAGGCATACCTAGAGAAAAGGCTGAGGCTGGCTGCACAGTTTGAGGACAGGGTTTCAGTGCAGGAATAGGAAGACAAGTCAGCAGAGAAAATTGTTTGAGCTGCTGATATTGATGATGACTGCAGGAGTACCGGCTCCTGCTGTATCACCCACACCACAACCTGAGTCCCCAGAAACAGCCTGGAAAACTCCATGGCTGGTTGGCCCATGCAGTTGGGCAGGTCATCTTAGCCTCATGCAGTCCTCTGTCTTGACCCCCTCCCCTGTGGACATTTCCACCCTCTCCCCTGGCATCAAGTGTGTGGCATATGGGGAAAGAAGAATGGGGGGCCAGGAGACATGCAACAGTGGGGGGATTCTGTCTTGTACATGGTTTCACTGTTTTAAACCTGTTACTGGTGTGGTAATGGCAGCTGGCCTGCCTGGTAATGGGTGAATGTTGTACTTTTATAATACATGTTTATAAATAAAGCATCTTATGTAATCAAGAAAGTTTATTGCTGTAACTGCATCACATCCTACAATGTATATTTAAAATAATAAAGGTAAACACATGACCAGGGACAATTAGGAATTAGTAAGCAAACACTGTTCCTCTATACAGTTAGGTACATCAGAAGCCTCCTCCACCACTTTACCCACAGTCAGCATCCCAACATCAAATTGGTTGGCAAGTAATAGGTAATAATTGGAGATATGCCAGTCTCCTAGAACTGGAAGGGACCTCGAAAGGTCATAGAGTCCAGCCCCCTGCCTTCACTAGCAGGACCAATTTTTGCCCCAGATCCCTAAGTGGCCTCCTCAAGGATTGAACTCACAACCTTGGGTTTAGCAGGCCAATGCTCAAACCACTGAGCTGTCCCTCCCCCCAACAGTGACCTGTAACAGTCTGGGGTACCCAGCTGCCAGACGTGTATAGCAACCTGCTTCTGGTCTGGCAAGGGTACCCTCATGCATGTGTCTTTACACTGGAGGGTGGGGGCAAGCAGCTCACAAAACTCCGGAAATGTTGCTTTCTTCATGTGAAAGTTCTGGACCCACTGCTGATTGTCCTAAGTCTGCATGATGATGTGATCCCCACCAGTCTGTGCTTGTGGCCTTATGCCAAAAGCACCAGTCTATGTATGGGGTTCCAGTGGCTATACTGAGTGTCGTGAGCAGTGTCAGCTTGTTCAAGTCTGCCGTGCCTGGGTACTTCTACTTCATCAGCTCTGTCAGGTGCCTTTGGTGGGTCAGCAAATGCCATTGAAATGTCCACCAGCACCTCATGGAAGCTCTGTCCATTTCTTGACACAGGAGTGAAAGCGCAAGCAAGAGATGTACTTCAAAAGGCACCTCCTCCGTGTTGCTGGCTCTGGTAGCTGGGAGTGCACAGACCAAAGTGACCACTCAGCAGGCTGTGTTGGCAGGCTGTTCAAACTTCCTCTAACATGCGTAGTGGGCAAGTTTTTCCACAGTGCACCATGGTTAAAGGGCCAGAGTGGCCATGTTTCGGGAGGGCACTGGGGAGTCTGGGATATGGCTGGTTTGACTCAGGTCTGTGTGCTGCAGTGTGGATGCCAGAGCCCCGGGTTCAAGCATGGTTTAGAAAATTCTTATGTAAGGTTGACAAACAGTAGATGCTAAAGCCCTGGTTCTGTAACCCAGGGTCAGCTGACTTGAGTCCCACTAACCCTGGGCTTACATAGCAATGTAGACATACCTGTAGTTACCCCATACAGAGTAGAATAAAAGACGACTGTATTTTGCCTTTCAGCCAGGTGATATTACTGAAATGTGGTGGGCTGAGTCACATAATGGAAATGTTAAAATCAATGGTTAAGATCTTATTTAGGAAGCATTGAGTTGGCAAAAAGGTGACACTCTGTGTGAAAGATGGCAACACCTAGTTCCGAGTCACTGACAGCTCAGAAGAAATGACCCTGAATGCTCATGGATCAATGTCCAGATGAAACATGAGAAGGGGACATTAGTTGGTGTCTGCTACAGACCACCAAATCACATTAGGGATTAGGATAACCAGCTCCTTATGTATCTGTCTATAATGTGTGTGAAAAAAATCTGAGCAATCATGTGGGACTTTAAGGTGGGGGACATGTGCTGGAAGTCTGATGCCACCAGTACTAAAACATCCTTAGTTTTTAAATATTATAAATGACAATTTCCTAATTCAAAAAGTGTTGTATACAACATGGGGAAATTCAGTATTGGAGCTGGCCTTGACAGACAGAGAGGAATTGATCACAGAACTGTAAATTGATGGTGATTTGGGTACTGGTGGTCATGACTTTTGCACATTTATAATATGCAAACAGAATAAAGCCCTAACCAGTAATGCATGTATGTGGTGCTTTAAGAGGGCCAGTTTCACAAAGCTCAAAAGAATTATGGGCCAAATCAGCTGGGAGGAAGAATTTAATCAGAAAAATGTGAGTGGTAATTGAGAACTGTTTAAGATACCCAAAAAGCCACAATCAAGGAAGAGGGCTATACTGGTTAATAAACTAACTTGGTTTACAGGGGAAGTGACGTCAGCAATGGGAAAAAAATACAATGGAAGAAAGGGGAAGTTGTTGATAATTACTATAAATCAGAAGCTTGGAATTGTAGAAAATAGATAAGGGAACCCAAGAGACACATGGAGAAATCTGTGGCCAGCAGAGTTGAGGCCAATAGTAAGTTTTTTTAAGTATATTAGGAACAAAAGGAATCCTAACAATGGTGTTGGTCCATTATGGAAATAGTAGAATTATCAGAAATAATAATGTAGGAAAGAGACTTATTGAAAGGATATTTCTTTTTTATATGTGGGGAAAAAAACAAATGATGTGGTCATATAATACAATGGCAACACACTTTTCGTTCCAGTAGTATTTTGAGAGGATGTTAAACAGCAGCCACTGAAGTTAGACATTTTAAAATCAGTAAGTATGGATAACATATCCAAGAGTTTTTTAAAAGACCTGACTGAGGAGCTCATTGACTGTTAATGCTGATCTTCACGAAGTCTTGGGACACAGGAAATTCCAGAAGACTTGAAGAAAGCTGCTAATGTGCCAGTAATTAAAAAGGGTAAATAGGATGACCCAGGTAACTGTAAACCTGCTAGTCTGGCATAAAAAAACAGAATACCACCATATTAATACAGCACCCATTAAATGGATTAAAATCTGAGAGATTTCAAAATGTAATTGTAAACTGGAAGTCATCATTGAACAGGTGTGTTTTTAGTGGGGTCCCGCAGAGTTTGGTTCTTGACCCTACGCTATTTAACATTTTTATCTGTGACCTGGAAGAAAACATAAAATCATCACTGTCAGCTTGCAGATGACCAAAAAAACAAAACAAAAAAAAATGTGGTGGTGTGGTAAATAACAAAGGGGACAGGTCACTAGCTGGGTGCAAACAAACAATATGCATTTGAATGCAGCCAAATATATACATATAGAAACAAAGAACATAGGCCATGCTTATAGGATGGGGTCTCTATCCTGAGAAGCAGAGATTCAGAAAGATTTGGGGGTTGGGGTGGCCAAAAAGGCTAATGTGATTCTGTGATACATAAAAAAGGGAATCTCAAGTAGGAGTAGAGAGGTTATTTTTCCTCTGTATTTGGCATTGGGGTGACTGCTGCTGGAATACTGTGTCCTGTTATGGGATCTACAATTGAAGAAGGATGTTGATAAATTGAAGAGAGTTTAGTAAAGAGCAATGAGGATGAATAAAGGATTAGAAAACATTCCTTATAGTGATAGATGCAAGGAGCTCAATTTATCTTCAAAAGAGAGAAGTTAAGGTGTGATGCAATCACAGTCTGAGTACCCTGCATGGGGAACAAATATTTAATAATGACAATGGGCTCTTCAAGCTAGCAGGTGAAGGCATAACATACTCCAATGGAAGTTGAAGCTAGACAAATTCAGAATGCAAATAAAGCATAATTTTTTAACAGTGAGGGTAATTAGCCATTGGAACGATTTATCAAGGGTTGTGGTCAATGTTCCCTCTAATTTTTTCCATCCATGTGCAGAATTAATTTTATGTGCACCATATTGAGGTAATGTGCAACTCTGCACCACCAGTAGAAACAAAAAAACCTAGATATATATATTTAAAAAGTTACCAGTGGGATGATTACTCCAGCCAGGACAGGTTAGGCATTTTAGAACTCACTACTCAAAGAATTAAATTTAAGTGTAAGAGAGAGATAAAAATTATGAAATGCATAGACCTGTCAAAAAATACCATCCCCTCACTGGTCTCCCTCCACACAGTACCAGTCTCTGCAACACTGCAGGTCACCTTCTGTGCGGCGGCACTCCCAGACCTTGGGCTATTGTTGACAGAGGGAGGCACCGATGGCCCCTCCCTGGTCCCCAAGGGAGGCATCCTTCCTAGAATCCGAGAGAGAGCCCATCCTCCAGCCCTGGAAGCACCGCTCATTGCCGGTGCCAGATGTTTTACCGGGGGCCTGGGGTGGGTGCCTGGCCACAAGGTCATACTGGCCATATTCGAACCTGTGGGCTCTCCCCATGATGCCGGGGTCATACTGTCAAAGCTCTTCTGTGGGCCCCTCCGAGAAGCGGTCTGCAGTACTGTCAGGCACCAGGATGGGAGCCAGATTCGGACTCTGATGCCGGTACTGTGCGGCAGAAGTCAGTTACAAGTGAGGCTTCTCCAGAGGCAGAGTGTCCCAGCGTGTCCCTCAGTTGTGCCATTCTCCTGCTTGCCCCCTGATGAGGCAGTTGCAGGCCCCTCTCACCCGCTTCCTCCTGATGACTTTTGGGCTCACCAGGAACTTCTTAAAAGGGTGGCCTCAAATTTGGGGTTGGAGGCTGAGGAGCTCGCAGAGCAGGTGGACAGCCTTTTTGACATCCTAGTGGCCTCAGCATGAGGTGCGCAAGGTGGTCAAAGCCCTGTGGCAGACCCTGTCTTTTTTGCCACCAACTTCAAAGAAGGCGGAAAAGAAGTATTATGTGCTTGCCAAAGGTGGTGAATACTTATATTCCCACCCGCCCCTGAGCTCTCTCGTAGTGTCCGCCATGAATGAGCAGGACAGGCAGGGACAGGTGAGCACCATGCCTAAAAACAAGGATGCTAATAACTGGACCTCTTCGGGAGGAAAATTTATTTGACTGTCAGTCTCCAGCATAGAATATCTCACCAGCAGGCACTGCTGGGTAGATATAATTACATCTGGGGCTCATTGGGGAAATTTAAGGACTCCCTGCCACAAGACCTCAGACAGGAGTTTGGGTCTATTCTGGAGGAGGACAGAACAGTAGCCAGGACCTCTCTCCAGACAGCATTGGATGCGGTGGACTCTGCGACCAGGTCCATGGCTTCCGCTGTCTCGATGAGATGGAGCTCGTGGCTGCAGTCCTCTGGGTGTCCCTGGGAGTACAGCACTCAATCCAGGACCTCCCATTTGAGGGTAATGCTCTGTTTTCCGAGCAAATGGATTCCAGGCTGCACGGCCCAAAAGATTCCCATGCCATGCTCTGCTCCTTGGGGTGGTACATGCTATCAGCCTCCAGAAAGCCTTTCCGGCCTCCTATACCACCGAAGTTCTCAAGTCCCCTCAGGCAGATCTCCTACAGGAGAAGGGACAGAGACAAACATCATCCCTCCATTCCATTCTCCTTGGTCACCCAGTTGGGGCCTGTGTGACACTCAGATGCCCCGTGGCAGACATTTTGAGGGTGCACCTGAGGACTTTGCACCGGACTCACACCTGGATCCAGCCCCCCCTTTATTTTTAAACAGATTGTCCCTTTGCCTTGCTGCATGGGCCTGAATCACCTTGGACCACTGGATGCTCAACCCCATAACATCTGGGTATGCCCTGCAATTTTCCTAATCCCAAAGGCCAAAGGGGGCCTCAGACCCATTCTATACCTTTGTCTCCTCAACAAATATCTCAAGAAGTTGAAGTTCCACATGGTCTTCCTGGCCTCCATCATTCCCTCTCTGGATCCAGGAGACTGGTATGCCACTCTCGATTTAAAGGATGCTTATTTCCAAATTTACATTTTTCATGGGCACAGAAGATTTCTCTGATTTGTAGAAGGCCAACACCACTACCAGATCATAGCTCTACCCTTCGGCCGCTCAGTCGCTCCAAGGGTCTTCATAAAGTGCATGGCTGTAGTGGCTGCTTACCTGAGACATTGAGGGGTGCACCCATACCTCGATGACTGGCTGGTCAGAGGCAGGTCACAAGCCCAGGTGCAGTGCAGCTCGACTTGGTGAGGTCCACCTGTCAGGATGTGGGCATGCTTATAAATGAGCAGATGTAAACTCTGACCGCAGTTTAGCAGATAGAGTTTATAGGAGCAGTGCTCGATTCTACCCAAGCCAGGGCCTTCCTGCCAGAGTCCTGTTTCCAAGCCATGTCGGACTGCATCATCCACGTGAGAGCCTATCTGGTCACAACTGCCCGGATGTGCCTCAAGCTGCTGGGCCTTATGGCAGCATGTATTTACGTGGTCTCACATGTGTGCCCTGCATCTCAGACTCTTGCAGTTGTGGCTGGCTTTGATCTATGCCCTGGCAGACACGATTTGGACCTGGTGGTCATGGTTCCATCGCACATCTCGTCATCCCTGACATGGTGGACAGAGCTCCGATCGGTGTTGAAGTGAATTCTTTTTGCGGCTCCGTGTCCTGCAGTGACGTTGGTCTCCGACGCATTGGATCTGGGGTGGGGAGCCCACTTCGGCAACATCAGCAGGCAGGGTCTCTGGTTGCAGGAAGATCACTCCCTGCATATAAACATCAGGCAGTTCAAGGCGATACGTCTGGCCTGCCAAACTTTTCTTCCGTTTCTGGAAGGCAAGGTTGTCCAAATCCTGACGGACAGTACATCGGGACACGGCAATGTTCTGTATCAACAAGTAGGGTGGAGCCCACTCATCAGACCTGTGCCAAAAGGCTCTCCGATTGTGGGACTCTACATCCAGCATGACATTCATCTAGTGGCCTCACACCTGCTGGGGACCAAAAACGTGTTAACAGATCTCCGCTGGTCTCTCGCGTCTCGCCACAAGTGATCTATCCACCCAGCGGTGCTGTCACGGAGTGTGGGGAAGTCAGGGCCCTGCACCCTTCCTGAGATTCACCATGACTCTTAGCCAGCCAATACAACAGAAGGTTTATTAGATGACAGGAACACAGTCCCAAGCAGAGCGGGTAGGTACAACCATAACCCCTCAATCAAGTCCTTCTGGGGGGTTCAGGGAGCTTAGACCACAGGTTGGGGTTCCCTGCGTTGCACCATCCAGCCCACAACTGAAAACAAAAACTCCTCCAGCAGCTCTCTTCCCCCTCACCCCAGCTCCTCCTCTCCTTTGTTCAGTCTCCCGGCCTTTCCATCACTTCTCCCAACCCCCCTCCTGGCTCAGGTTACAGCTCAGGGATCTTCCTGTTGGAGTTGACAGCGAGGAGGAACTGAGAGCAGTGTTGCAGTCCACATGACCGTGAACTCTGAACCCATCTCCAGAGTCATATAGCATGGAATCAACATGACCAAGCACTTGAAGAAGAAAAAATGGTCACCTGCCTTTTGTAACTGTTGTTCTTTGAGATATGTTGCTCATATCTCAGCCCTAATATAATTAGTGAGTGAGTGTATATTCATCCCTTCCATCAGGGATTACTAAAGTGGTAGCATTAACACCTGCAGTGTTCACATTTGGACTCAAGGTGGCAGTGTTAGCATTTATCTGGTTAGTCTCTGTACTTAAAGTAACTGCATTCAAATTGATTGCGGGTTGGGGCATTGCTGGTATTTTTGTCTCTACGGTTTGGACAATGGCTTTATATAGCCAACAGTTCCACACAGGTGGCATTTAACTGGTTTTCCTCTAGGGTGAGAGGTTTTAAATTCTGGGTTTGTATAAGATTTTCTAGCAAAGTTGGGGCTAGTCCTATTCTTGAACCCATCCTGTCTCTTAAACTGTGATGAATAGGAATTGTTTTTACCTTGAGGCTTATGCCTTTCGCAGTTTCTATCTCTACGAAAGCATCAGCAATTTCCGCAGCTTTCAAAATGGTATCGGGTTTTTATCACACACTGCTGCTCTGATATGATCAGGGGCTATTTCAACTAGCTGTTCCACAGCAAATAAATCAATCATTTTATCAAAACTGTCATAAGACTTTGCCCCCTTAATCCCCTTTTTCATATACCCAAGCAGTATATGAGCCATCTCAACATAGGAACATCAGATAGTTTAACATTTCTAAATATCAGCCTGTAAGACCCAGGAGTAACTAAAATCTTTGCAATATAGTTTCTTTAAACTTTACTTAATTCAAAGCATCATATAACTCCATTCCATTAAATACCTCTCTAGCTTTTCCAGTCAGTCTGGTGAGGATACAGTGCTCACTTGATATTCATTTTTGATTACAAATATTGGCACTGTAAAAAAAATAGTATTTTTCAATTCATCTAATACAAGTACAGTAGTGCAATCTCTTTATCATGAAAGTTGAACTTACAAATGTAAAAAATGAAACAATGTAAAACTTTAGAGCCTAAAAGTCCACTCAGTCCTACTTCAGCGAATCGCTCAGACATACAAGTTTGGTTACAATTTGCAGAAGATAATGCTGCCTGCTTCTTGTTTACAGTGTCACCTGAAAGTGAGAACAGTCATTCTCATGGCACTGTTGTAGCTGGTGGCGCAAGATATTTACGTGCCAGATGCAGTAAAGATTTATATGTCCCTTCATGCTTCAGTCACCGTTCCAGAGAACATGCGTCCATGCTTATGACGGGTTCTGCTCGACAATGATCCATAGCAGAGTGGACTGATGCATGTTCATTTTCATCATCTGAGTCAGATGCCACCAGCAGAAGGTTCATTTTCTTTTTTTGGTGGTTTGGATTCTGTAGTTTCCACATCTGAGTGTTGCTCTTTTAAGACTTCTGAACGTATGCTCCACACCTCGTCCCTCTCAAATTTTGGATGGCACTTCAGATTCTTAAACCTTGGGTTGAGTGCTGTAGCTATTTTCAGAAATCTCACATTGGTACCTTCTTTGCGTTTTGTCAAATCTGCTGTGAAAGTGTTCTTAAAATGAACATGTGCTGGGCCATCATCTGAGACTGCTATAACATGAAATATGTGGCAAAATGTGGGTAAAACAGAACTGGAGACACACAATTCTCCCCTAAGGAGTTCAGTCACAAATTTAATTAATGCATTTTTTTTTAACGAGCATCATCACATCTGGGTGGGGAAATTGCATGCAGGGCCAAGAATGTAAGGCTGGGGCGGGGGGTTGGGGTGTGGGAGAGGGTGCGGTGTGCAGGAAGGGGCTCCGGGCAAGGGTTTAGGGCGCAGTAGGGTATGGAGTGTACAAGGGGGCTTGGAAGGGGGTTGGGGTGCAGGAGGGGAACGGTGTGTGGCAGAGGGCTCAGGGCAGGGGGTTGGGATATGGGGTGCAGTAGGGGTTTGGGGTGCCAGCTCCAGCCCGGCACTGCTTACCTTGAGCGGCTCCAGGGTGGCAGCGGCGCGCAGTGAGGCTAAGGTAGGCTCCCTGCCTGCCCTGGCCCCGTGCCGCTCCCGGCAGTGGACAGCACCACATCCTTGTGGCCCCTGGGGGAGGAGGGGGTAGAGGGCTCCATGTGCTGCCCTCCCCTGTGGGTACCTCCCCTGAAGCTCCTATTAGCCGTGGTTCCCCGTTCCCAGCTAATGGGAGCTGCAGGGGGTGGGGGGCGGTGCCTGCAGGTGAGGGCAGCGCGCTGAGCCCTCTGTCTTCCCTCCCCCATGGGTCTGTAGGGATGTGGTGCCGTCCACTTCCGGGAGAGGTGCGGGGCCAGGGCAGGCAGGAAACCTGCCTTAGCCCCGCGGTGCCACAGGGATGGCAATCCTGTGGGCCGGATCCAAAGCCCTGACAGGCCGGATCCAGCCCACAGGCTGTAATTTGCCCATCCCTGGTTTAGCATATGCGGCATCTCTGGTTTAGCAACACCGGGTATCTATGCGAATGCCAGTTCTTACTTTCAGGTCACATTGTAAATAAGAAGCAGGCAGCATTATCTCCTGTAAATGTAAACAAACTTGGCTAAACAAGAAGTAGAACTGAGTGGACTTGTAGGCTCTAAAGTTTAACATTGTTTTATTTTTGAGTGCAGATATGTAACAAAAAAATCTACATTTGTAAGTTACACTTTCAGGATAAAGAGATTGCACTAAATTATTTGTATGAGGTGAATTGAAAAATACGATTTCTTTTGTTTATCATTTTTACAATACAAATATTTGTAATAAAAATAATATAAACTGAGCACTGTACTGTATTCTGTGTTGTAATTGAAATCAATATATCTGAAAATGTAGAAGGCATCTAAAAATATTCAAATAAATTTCAGTTGGTATTCTGTTGTTTAACAGTGCGATTAATTGCGATTAATTTTCTTAAGCACAATTAATTTTGTGAGTTGATCGCATGAGTTAACTATGATTAATCGACAGCCCTACTTTTTTGAAATGTTTCCTCTTTTTTCTTATATATAGTTCATCCTAATACCATAATAGTCTTCCAAAAAACTAGAAAACTGGTCAGAATTTTTTCACTGAAATCAAATTATGAGGGGAAAATGGTGTTTCAATTAATGCAAAATGTTTCACAGAAACATTTTAATACCTTCAAAATTTCTTCTTTTTTCAAGGGGAAAAAATAAAACTATTTTAATGGTTTTACTCCATCTCCTCCAATGGCTCTTTTCCAGTGGAGGGGATAAAAGTTTAAAAATTGAGAACACCCCCCCCCACCAAAATGACAGGTATTGAATTGTATTGTTTAGAATGTATTATTTCCTGGTAATTTTCTAGCTGAGGCTATTTTGTTCTATTTTGGAAGGAAAGGGCTTGTTGTAAAATGGATATACTTTTAACCAACCCTAGAAAAAGTGTAACTACTTCTTCAGAGTTGCCTCTGCATAATCCCATTTGTAAAATATGTCTCCTGAGCCTTCTGCAGACTTGCTATGTGTTACACAACTTACGTATGCGGTGTAGTTGTAGCTGTATCAGTCTCAGGATATTAGAGAGACAAGGTGGGTGAGGTAACATCTTCTATTGGACCAACTTCTGTTGGTGTGAGAGAGAGAGAGCTCTGTGTGGCTCGAAAGCTTGTCTCTTTCACCAAAAGAAGTTGAGCCAATAAAAGATATTACTTCACCATCTTATGTGATACTCGCACATTTTGTAGGTCTGTCAAATATTCTCAGTAAAGTGATAAACAGTTTTTTGCGGAGCACTCAATATGCTGTAGCCAAGGTAAGTTGCACTGAGCTACTAACAGAGAGCCCATGAGTTCTAATCTCAGTTCTTCATGTGTTTGCACACTTCACAGTTCTTATTAGCCTAAGGCATAGGTTCTCATACTGGGGGTTGGGAGGGTACTCCAGGGGGTCCGCAAGTCATGTCCAGGGCTGCTGGCCCTGCAGATCAACTCCTCCCCCTCCTTCCCAGTGCCTCTTGCACGCCGTGGAACAGCTGTTCCTCAGCGTGCAGGAGGCTCTGGGAGGGGGCAGAAAGAGCCAGGGAAAAGGAGGGACAGGTGGAGCGGGGCTGAGAAGAGGTGGGGTGGGGGAAGTGGTGGAGTGGGGGCGGCGGAGCTTGGGGAAAATTAGAAACTGGCTTCAGGATCTGCAAAAAAATGTAAATCAATATTGGGGTCCTTGGGTTGCTAAAGTTTGATAACCACTGGCCTAAGGCACATATCTCCCTTCCTGTCCTAGGTTTCTGTGGTTCTATAATCTACTCAACTAGCACTAATATGAGTGGCAGAATCTTCAAAAGACATTTAAAAAGCCATAAATTTGATGTCTTTGTTATACTCTTTTTTTTCAACAAGAGTTCAGAAAGACTGAACAACTTGGAAAAATAGAAGATGCTCTGGGACTGAAGTTCAAATTAGACCTTGGCTACACTGCCACTTTACAGTGTTGAAACTTTCTCGCTCAGGGGTGTGAAAAACAAATGATGCAAATTTCAGCACTGTTAAGTGGCAGTGTAGCTACTCCCTTCGTGGGGGTGAGGTTTTTTACAGTGCTGGAAGAGCTCTCTCCTAGCGCTGGTGCTGTGACTACTCAGGGCTTTAACATTGGTAGTGAAGACATACCCTTTGTCCAACCTCAGAAAACCCACAGGCTTTCCCATGACCGATCCTTGGCTGTTGTCTTAAAATTACTGCAGTGGTTATCACTAGTTTTGGAAAATATCTACCAGGATGGGACAGATCTAAATAGTGAGGCTGGTGGACTAGTTTTGTTACTACATTCAGAGAAAACAATCGCCATTCTCTGTCTTGTAAGTCTACTGTTGAAACCACTTGGATTATTAAACAGTGCCAGCCAGGCATCTGCTATAACAGTATTAGATCTTTGTCCACCAGTAGAAGCTACACTTGGATCAGAGAGCTATCCATTGAAAACATACTGGAAGAAGCAAAGTCTTCAGTCCAGAAATTGACTAATGAAGGCACTTATATTGAATCATTAAGTGAAGAGGACAAGAAATATTTGTTAAGTCAGCTGAAAAAGTACAGACTTGATTCTTACTAATCTACAACAGCAACTTCTAGATTCTACTCAACCTCTGTGTAGCTTTTACAGATGCCTGTCTTATAAAACACCAACAGTTGAGTGGAGTGAGGCACTGCCAACAATGCGTCTGCCATGTGATCAGGACAGAATAGAAAATTTGAACACAGAGTGGAATGTCACACAATGAATGAATGAAGATTTGACTTCAATTTATTTTTTATCATTACTAGTGGTTCGACCCAATCTTTCTGCTGTGTTTCGTGAGTTGAAAGAAGTAGGAATTTATCTCTTGCTGCACCCAGTCACAACAGCTACAGTTTAGCGTTCTTTTTTGTCATTGAATAGAATTTTGTGTTCTGAAAGAAGTCGCCTTCTGCCTGATTATGTGTATGAGCTAATGATCATACCAATTGAAGGATTGGAAGTATCAGACACATGAGAAGCCACCAAAGATGAACGTACTGCATTCAAGAAGTTAATTAACAGAGTTTTACAAAATTACAACAAGAAACCAAGAAGGATGTAGATGTAGTGCTTCACAGAAGGCTTGAATAGCCAACTTTAATTTGTGTGATGATTTTAAAACATGAGTTAAATCTAATAAAATAGTTGTGAAACATTTTTCAGTTTTCACTATGGTGCCATACAGTCCACATTCACCTTCATGGTCTCAACCCTTGACCCTCACCCCCTTGGAAATTCAACCCCCCCCATTTCAATTCCTGGGGAAAATACTGGGCTGGAATGTGTAGCTGATGTGATCAACTGGGCAGTTACATTCAGCAGTGGAGCTCTGCTAGGTATGCTCACCACATTGGGCAGTCAGGAAAAGGAATTTCAAAAATTTGCAGAGCTGTAAAGGGGTCGGGGAGCTTCCAGTCCCAGTGACCACTGGGCAGTGGAATTCACAATGGTGACCAGAGCAGTCTATGTGGGGCATTGTGGGACAGCTGCTGGAGGACACTTTAGGTCAACATAAGTAAGGCGGTGTCAGCACTCACACTGTATTGTCTTAAGTACATCAACTGTGGCTCTATGCTGCTGGTGGAGGTGGTGTTACTATGTCTACGTAAGGGGAGGCTTACAAGCGGTGGGAGACCAATTTAAATATAGACACATGCACAACTAGGTTGATGTAACCTGCCTTGTATCAACCTAACTACGTACTATAGACCAGCGTTGTCCAGGTGTGGCCCCAAGTACAAGACAAGGCAGCTGGCTGGGAAATGTAGGACAGAATACCTCACTACCTATATCTGGCTTGCATCAGTTATTTTCCCATGGACTGATCTCAGGGACAAGGTATACAGCTTTTCCCATGGGACTTGATTTATAAAGCATTAAAGGAGGCTAATATAATTAATGATAATTCAAAAGGATTTGTGGAAAATGGATCCTGTCAAACTAACTTACTATCTTTTTTTGATGAGATTACAAGTTTGTTTGATAAAGGTAACAATGTTGATGTAAAATACTTAGACTTCTGCAAGGTGTTTGACTTCGTACCACACAATGTTTTGATTAAAAAACTAGAACAATATAAAATTAGTACGGCACATATTATATTGATTCAAATCTGGCTAACTGATGATCTCAAAATGTAATTGTAAATTGTAAATCATCAAACAGATGTGTTTCCAATGGGGTCCTTCAGGGATCTAATCTTGCCCCTTCATACTTAACATTTTAACAATGACCTGGAAGAAAGCATAAAATCATCACAGATACAAGTTTGCAGACGTCACAAAAACTAGGGGAGTGGTAAATAATGAAGAGGACAGATCATTAATAGAGAGCAATCTGGATCACTTAGTGGGAGCAAGCAAACAGTATGTATTTTAATACAGCTAAATATTAATGTATACATGGTAGAATAAAAAAATTAGGCCATACTTACAGGATGGGGGACTCTGAAAAAGATTTGGGTGTTGTGCATGGATGAGACGATGGTGTAGAGAGGAGGGGTTAACGTTCATTAGGAACTGGGGAAACTTCTGGGATGGGAGAAGCCTATACAGGAGAGATGGGCTCCACCTAAACCAAAGTGGAACCAGACTGCTGGCACTAAACATTAAAAAGGTTGTAGAGCAGTTTTTAAACTAGGAGATGGGGGAAAGCCGACTGCTGCAGAGGAGCGTGTGGATCGGACACAGACTTCTCTTAGGGGAGAGTCTGATGATAGAGAATCTCCAGGTTATAGTCAGGAGCAGAGGACTGAAAAGTATAATGTAAGGGCCGGATCAGATGATAAACAGTCACATAAAAAAGA
This sequence comes from Mauremys reevesii, assembly GCF_016161935.1. Taxonomy (NCBI): domain Eukaryota; kingdom Metazoa; phylum Chordata; order Testudines; family Geoemydidae; genus Mauremys; species Mauremys reevesii. The sequence continues at coordinate 18,001,537 of NC_052635.1, read as the reverse complement.
ATCTGGCACATCAGAAAAAGGCAGGCTAATAAACAGGGACAAGTTTTTAAAGTGCTTGTACACAAATGCCAGAAGTCTATAATAAGATGGGTGAACTAGAGTGCCTTGTGATAAAGGAGGATATAGATATAATAGGCATCACAGAAACCTGGTGGACTGAGAGCAATCAATGGGACACAATCATTCCGGGGTACAAAATATATCGGAAGGACAGAACAGGTCGTGCAGGGGGAGGAGTGGCACTATATGTGAAAGAAAGTGTAGATTCAAATGAAGTAAAAATCTTAAGCGAATCCACATGTTCCATAGAGTCTCTATGGATAGAAATTTCATGCTCTAGTAAAAATATAATATTAGGGATCTATTATCGACCACCTGACCAGGACAGTAATAGTGATGATGAAATGCTAAGGGAAATTAGAGAGGCTATCAAAATTAAGAACACAATAATAGTGGGGGATTTCAATTATCCCCATATTGACTGGGAACATTTCACTTCAGGACGAAATGCGGAGATAAAATTTCTCGATACTTTAAATGACTGCTTCATGGAGCAGCTGGTACGGGAACCCACAAGGGGAGAGGCAACTCTAGATTTAATCCTGAGTGGAGCGCAGGAGCTGGTCCAAGAGGTAACTATAGCAGGACCGCTTGGAAATAGTGTCCATAATACAATAGCATTCAACATCCCTGTGGTGGGAAGAACACCTCAACTGCCCAACACTGTGGCATTTAATTTCAAAAGGGGGAACTATACAAAAATGAGGGGCTTAGTTAGACAAAAGTTAAAAGGTACAGTGACTAAAGTGAAATCCCTGCAAGTTGCATGGGCCCTTTTTAAAGACACCATAATAGAGGCCCAACTTCAATGTATACCCCAAATTAAGAAAAACAGTAAAAGACCTAAAAAAGAGCCACCGTGGCTTAACAACCATGTAAAAGAAGCAGTGAGAGATAAAAAGACTTCCTTTAAAAAGTGGAAGTCAAATCCTAGTGAGGCAAATAGAAAGGAGCACAAACACTGCCAACTTAAGTGCAAGAGTGTAATAAGAAAAGCCAAAGAGGAGTTTGAAGAACAGCTAGCCAAAAACTCCAAAGGTAATAACAAAATGTTTTTTAAGTACATCAGAAGCAGGAAGCCTGCTAAACAACCAGTGGGGCCCCTTGATGATCAAAATACAAAAGGAGCGCTTAAAGACGATAAAGTCATTGCGGAGAAACTAAATGGATTCTTTGCTTCAGTCTTCACGGCTGAGGATGTTAGGGAGATTCCCAAACCTGAGCTGGCTTTTGTAGGTGACAAATCTGAGGAACTGTCACAGATTGAAGTGTCACTAGAGGAGGTTTTGGAATTGATAAACTCAACATTAACAAGTCACCGGGACCAGATGGCATTCACCCAAGAGTTCTGAAAGAACTCAAATGTGAAGTTGCGGAACTATTAACTAAGGTTTGTAACCTGTCCTTTAAATCGGCTTTGGTACCCAATGACTGGAAGTTAGCTAATGTAACGCCAATATTTAAAAAGGGCTCTAGGGGTGAGCCCGGCAATTACAGACCGGTAAGTCTAACGTCGGTACCGGGCAAATTAGTTGAAACAATAGTAAAGAATAAAATTGTCAGACACATAGAAAAACATAAACTCTTGAGCAATAGTCAACATGGTTTCTGTAAAGGGAAATCGTGTCTTACTAATCTATTAGAGTTCTTTGAAGGGGTCAACAAACATGTGGACAAGGGGGATCCGGTGGACATAGTGTACTTAGATTTCCAGAAAGCCTTTGACAAGGTCCCTCACCAAAGGCTCTTATGTAAATTAAGCTGTCATGGGATAAAAGGGAAGGTCCTTTCATGGATTGAGAACTGGTTAAAGGACAGGGAACAAAGGGTAGGAATTAATGGTAAATTCTTAGAATGGAGAGGGGTAACTAGTGGTGTTCCCCAAGGATCAGTCCTCGGACCAATCCTATTCAATTTATTCATAAATGATCTGGACAAAGGGGTAAACAGTGAGGTGGCAAAGTTTGCAGATGATACTAAACTGCTAAAGATAGTTAAGACCAAAGCAGATTGTGAAGAACCTCAAAAAGATCTCACAAAACTAAGTGATTGGGCAACAAAATGGCAAATGAAATTTAATGTGGATAAATGTAAAGTAATGCACGTTGGAAAAAATAACCCCAACTATACATACAACATGATGGGGGCTAATTTAGCTACAACAAGTCAGGAAAAAGATCTTGGAGTCATCGTGGATAGTTCTCTGAAGATGTCCACGCAGCGTGCAGAGGCGGTCAAAAAAGCAAACAGGATGTTAGGAATCATTAAAAAGGGGATAGAGAATAAGACTGAGAATATATTATTGCCCTTATATAAATCCATGGTACGCCCACATCTCGAATACTGTGTACAGATGTGGTCTCCTCACCTCAAAAAAGATATTCTAGCACTAGAAAAGGTTCAGAAAAGGGCAACTAAAATGATTAGGGGTTTAGAGAGGGTCCCATACAAGGAAAGATTAAAGAGGCTAGGACTCTTCAGCTTGGAAAAGAGAAGACTAAGGGGGGACATGATAGAGGTATATAAAATCATGAGTGATGTTGAGAAAGTGGATAAGGAAAAGTTATTTACTTATTCCCATAATACAAGAACTAGGGGTCACCAAATGAAATTAATAGGCAGCAGGTTTAAAACAAATAAAAGGAAGTTCTTCTTCACGCAGCGCATAGTCAACTTGTGGAACTCCTTACCTGAGGAGGTTGTGAAGGCTAGGACTATAACAATGTTTAAAAGGGGACTGGATAAATTCATGGTGGCTAAGTCCATAAATGGCTATTAGCCAGGATGGGTAAGAATGGTGTCCCTAGCCTCTGTTCGTCAGAGGATGGAGATGGATGGCAGGAGAGAGATCACTTGATCATTGCCTGTCAGGTTCACTCCCTCTGGGGCACCTGGCATTGGCCACTGTCGGTAGACAGATACTGGGCTAGATGGACCTTTGGTCTGACCCGGTACGGCCTTTCTTATGTTCTTATCAGCTGAACATGAGCTCCCAGTTCTATGCTGTGCCAAATGGGCTAATGCAATCTTTGGATGCATAAATGGGAATCTCAAGGATGAGTAGCGAGATTATTTGAACTCTGTATTTGGCACTAGTGTGACTGCTGCTGGAATACTGTGTCCAGTTCCGGGATCCACAATTCGAGAAGGATGTTGAAAAGTTGGAGAGGATTCAGAGAAGAACCACAAGAATGATTAAATAATTAGAAAACATGCTTTTATAGTGATAGACTCAATCTATTTATCTTAACAAAGAGAAGGTTAAGGAGTGACTTGATTATAGTCTATACATGCCTACATGGGAAACAAACATTTAATAATCTGCTCTTCAATCTAGCACAGATATAACACTATCCCATACCTGGAAGCAGTAGCTAGACAAATTCATACTGGAAATAAGGCATATATTTTTGACAATGAGAATAGTTAACCAATTTACTAAGAGTCGTGTGGATTCTCTGTCACTGACCATTTTTAAAATCAAGATTTAAAAGCTCTGCTCTAGGAATTATTTTGTGGAAGTTCTATGGCCTGTGTTATTCAGGAGGTCAGACTAGATGATCCCAGTGGTCTCTTCTGGTCTTTGAATCTATGATTCAGTCCATGGACATTGCAAGAACTGGTGGACACCATCCGCTCTCCTAAACAACTGCCTGAGGGTATGTCTATGCTGCCTCTGGGAACAAGCCTTCCAGGCCGTGTGGACAGGCTCATCTATAGGGCTTGTGCTACTGTGCTAAAAATAGCTGTGTAGATGTTGTGGGTGCTTGAGACGCTGAGCTCCAACTCAAGCCGCAGCCTCAAAGTGATGTCTACACTGCTATTTTTAGCATGCTAGTGAAAATCCCACTAAGAAAGTCTGTGGACTTAGGCTGAGAGGCTTGGTCACAGATGCAGTGCAGACATACCCTCAAGGATATAGGTATGCCTTTCTGTGACTGGGGAGGGGGAAAGAAAGAGAGAGAGAGAGAGAGAGAAAGAGGTGTGTCTGTGTCTAAAATACTGAACTATCAGTCCTCAGCTTCTACTAAACGAGGTCCAATAGGAATAACTTCCAGCGTAGGCTTTTCACCCTGAACATTCTTGACTACTCCCATTGCTGGACTTACGTCAGTAACCTTCAGCCTCACCCTCTCAGTCACATCCTATTTCCCTTCTTTTTTCCCCTTTCTGTCTCCTTCTGCTTCTAGGAATCTTTTCCTGTCTCTTCTCAAAATCCATTTGCCATCTGACTTCCCAGAACTAACTCTTACTTCTTTTCCACTTTCCCACGATATGCTGTTTTACTTAGCGTGGATAAGAGTTTTTAACCAAACCTTTTTGTCTTTTGGGGAACCGTGCAAATGGCCTTGATTTATCTTAAAACATTCTGCTCAGCACGCTCCTTATATTTTGCTGGACAAGGTCATTCTCCTTGTTCTTGTAAACCCTGGTTCAGACTAAACTGAGAGTCAAACCAATTTTAACGAACAGTAAAAATCACATCTAACTTGTTTCCCAGATTTAACAGCTTTTCACCAGTTGTTTATTTTGGGCTTTTTTTTAGATGGATGAAGAAGCCTCGATGTGGAGTTCCTGATCATCCCCATATAAGCCATAGCCGAAGGAATAAACGATATGCGTTAACTGGACAAAAATGGAGGCAGAAACATATAACATACAGGTATATTCTAATTTTTTTAAAGAGTGAAGCATAGTTTGACGTAGATTTTATATTGAGCTGTGAAAAGTGAAAATGTCTTTTCATGCATACGGCCTGCTGAACTTTAGAAAAACATGGAAGGTAATTTTTTTCAAAAGTGTCTAAGTGACTTAGTCTAAATCCCATTTCCAAAATTATTTAAGGTATTTCATATGCATATGCATATTCATATGCATATCAGCATCTTTAGGTGCCTTTGTAAATCTGGCCCTTGGCTTAAATGACATAATCAAAAGTGCTACCTAACAATTATTTTTTCCCTACCTGCTTTTTTATTATGTCATTTAAACCCTGAATGCGTTTTAGTGATAGTTTTTCAGAGGTGGTACTGAATATTACAAATGGATGTCTTTTCTTTTTGTTCTGCAAAGCACTCAAAAATGTTTTGTCACTTTAAAATAATAAACAAATGTCTTAATTTTATATTTATTTTTATTTATTTAATATTCTGAGTACGTATCAAGTCCAGAGTCACAATGAATACTGCCAGGAATTTTCTGCAAACATTTTATGACATTTGTATTAAAACTAAATGAAGTATTGAAATCATTGGTTTTAGCTGAAAGGAGTTTCAGTCTAACTTTTACTTTTTACAGGCTACACAAACTTAGTGAAAACATTTATAAAATTATCTATATTGTGTAAGTTCATGATAATGGAACTATAGAAAAATATCTAGTAATTGTTAATGGTGAATTATCATCCAAAGGGGATGCTTCTAATCAAGTCCTGCAGGCATCTGTTCTTGGCATGAAACTTGTTGCTGGTAAAGTTTGCAGATCACAGAAAAATTGGTGGTATGGTAAATAATGATAAAGACAAATCAGACAGAGTATTTTAATACAGTCAGTTGCAAGGTCCTCTATCTAGGAACAAAGAATATAAGTCACACTTACAGGATGGAGGACTATATCGTGGAAAGCAGTGACTTGGAAAAGGACTTAGGAATCATGGTAGAAACCAACTGAACATGAGGTCCCAGTGAAATGCTGTAGCTAAGAGAGCTAATGGGATTCTTGGATGTGTAAGCGGGGGAGTGTCAAGTAGTAGTAGGGAGGGCATATTGCTATTGTATGCAGCATTAGTGAGACCATTCCTGGAATACAGTGTCCAGTTGTGGTGTCCAGGACTTGGAGTGAAGATTAAGAGCTAGTTGTGTTGAGTTTGAGCTGATGGCTAGATATCCACGAGGAGACAGGCTGAGATTTTAATTTTTGGACCGAAGGAGAGATCTGCAATAAAGATGTAGATTTTTAATCCCTGAGCATAGACATGCTTGTTGAATTTGTATTTACTGATGAGATTACCCAGAGATAAGGTGTAGCAGGAGAGGAGAAGAGGACCAAGGAAGGAGCCATGTGGAGCCTTCACAGAAAGCTGGAGGGAGGATGAGGAGGATCCCCCAAAGGATGCACTGAAGGCGTGATTAGAGAGGTAAGAGGAGAACAGCAGAGGGCGGAGTCATAGAAGCCAAGGGAGGACAAGTTTTCCAGAAGAAAAGCATAGGCAACTGTATGAAAGGCAGCTTACAGGTCAAGCAGAATGAGGCGGGAGCACTGGTTCTGAGCTTTGGCCAGGAAGAGGCTATTAGAGACTTTGGCAAGAGTGCTTCTTCTTCAAGTGCTTGCTCATGTCCATTCCATTGTAGGTGTGTGTGCTTGCCACATGCACCAGTGTCGGAAGTTTTTCCCTCAGCGGTATCCGTAGGAGACCAGCTCTGGCACCCTCTGGAGTAGCGCCCATATGGTGCGCGGTATAAGGGGCACCCTTGGCTCCCCCCACCCTCGGTTCCTTCTTACCACAAGTGATGGTGCTGGAACATCTCTTGCTTTGGCAAACCTTCTCATTCTGAATCTATTGAGATGAACTTTTCTCTGTAAATAGTTAAAAGTTGTTAGTAGTTTCCCTTAGTGTAGTTAGTTAGTTAGTCCTGGACAGGACTCAGCCTAGGGAGTACCCACTATACAGGCGGCACCGCCCATTGCATCGTGCCCCAGGGCCAGTGGCCGGACCCTGGTACTCTTGGGGGTTCCCGCAGCCCTTGCAAGGGCTCAGGTCAGCCTCAGGGGCCTCAGATAAACCATCAGCCATGGTCTCCCGCCCACCCCAGACTTCATAACCCTACCTTAGGAGAGTCAACTAGTATGCATTTATTTCATAGATAAACTAACTCAAAAGCTGCACAGCTCAAGTCAAGTTGGGACCAGAATACGAGTCTATAAAATCACCTTATCAGATTTGTCCCACTGCCTTGCAGAATGAGAGTGAAAAATCATGTGGTAAGCTGTACTGTCTGGATCCATTGCTCTAACCACTAGAGCACAGCCTGCTCCCAGAGTCAGGAATAGAACCCAGGGATCCTGAAACCAACATTCCAGTGTTGGCTCACAAACAATTGCATAATCCATTGGGGAACTGTATATTATGCCCCCTTTAGGGACTTGCTCATATAAAGGATAACAGTGTGCTTCTCCTTCTGGTTATTCCAATAGCTTGAGTGGCTGAGGCCTGTTCTATAGATCTGAAAGTTTTGGGTTCAGACCTTGCTGCTGTCCCATGGGGGAAGAAAACATAGTATATGATTGTGTCAGTAAAGACTGCAACTTAATCCATATGCCAAGGGGCTGAACAGATTATACAGGTGTCCACAATACTGGCATTTTCAGACTAATCAAAGATATATTTGACAGCCTTGACAGAATCTTAAGTGTTTTTTTGTATATTATATATATATATATATGACCCCCATCTTAAATTAGCATTTATTTGAGGGGTAGATGCCTCAAGACACTGAGCTACAGAGCCTTTCATATGTAGGTCACCATTTTGAATCCAGCCTCTCCCAGGGGAGTTCTTCACCACTGCACTTGGTACTAGTTGGTAGACTCAGTAGAGAAGCCATGGAAACTTAACTGCCCCTGTGCCTCTGAAAAGCAGGCCTGGCAGTACAGTATCTGGGAGGCTTGCACTGTTGTTGCCATGAACACAAACTGAGGACTACATTTTCCAGGGTTCACAAGCTGGCATCTTTTACCAGCACTAAATCTGGACCATTTTAAAAATGAAGTTTGGGGTTATATACATGTTATTTGTAAATAAACAAATTAGTTCATGAAATATTTTGCATAAAATGTCACACATGGAATTGCACAAAATTTGGCAGCTGTGTCACACTGGTGAGTTTTTACTCACTCAAGTAGTCTCGTAGGTTTCATTTGAATTACTACTATGAGTAAAGAGATCAGTCAGGCTCACCGTAATTTAGTGATAGGTATGCTGCTAGGAAAAAATTTAAGGGCCAGTTTCTTATACATTTTTGCAGGATAATAGCAAACATAAATTTACCTGCAATAATTCACACTTTCAAATTAGACATCTAAGTCCTTAATTTGTGAATGTAATCAGGTATTCAGGGCCTGATGCAACATCCACTGAAGTTAAGGAAGGATTCCTGTTAGCTTCAGTGGGCTTTGGATGAGGGCTAAAACTGACCTAAATTGCGGGTGCAAATAGTTGCAGACACAATTATGTGCCTTCAGAAATGGAGACCCTGTCCAGTTTTGTTTATGTACAAGAATTGCTAGCTGTTGTAATAGGAGGACTTGAATAGGATGTGTGCCTTTAATCAATTCATCTCTTCTTGTTCACACAGTGTACACAACCACACCCCCAAGATTGGAGAGCTTGATACAAGGAGAGCCATTCGTCAGGCATTTGATGTTTGGCAGAGAGTGACGCCACTAACCTTTGAAGAGGTTCCTTATCATGAGGTTAAAAGTGACAGGAAGGAAGCAGATATTATGATATTTTTTGCTTCTGGTTTCCATGGAGACAGTTCTCCATTTGATGGAGAAGGTGGATTCCTAGCCCATGCTTATTTTCCTGGACCAGGAATAGGAGGAGATACTCACTTCGATTCAGATGAGCCATGGACTTTGGGAAATTCTAATCATGATGGTAAGATTGCAGGTCAAATTTTTAAAACAAGAACAAGCTGAATGTAAACTCAACGACAGGCTTTTAGTGGGGGAAATGGCAGGTTAGTGGAGCCCTCTTCTTCCACAGATTGGCCCCAATTAAAAAAAAATGCACTCCATCTTAAATGCACAAGTCCCTGGGGTGTGTGCACAAATTGGAGGCTTATGCACCTTCTCACCTATATGCACATGAATAAATGTATTTAGGAATGAGCAAAAATGTGTGTATACTTAGCTGTGCAGGTCTTTGAAGATTTGGGCCACTATCTCTGCAGAGAAAATTGTCCTTTAGGGGAGGAAGGTGGTATGAGTGCTGAAGAAACAGAGGCAAAGTTGGCATCCCTATCCCAAGCCGACTGAGATGCTGAGTGTGCTCAGCAAAGACAATGATGCAGTTGCTCAGCAGGGAGTGCAGAGGTAAGACAGCAGAAAAAGGTTTCAGTTGCAAGTTTCATAATTTTTTACTTAATTTCTAATTTCCCAAATATTATTTTGGCCTGAAATTTCCCATGTTGAGTTTCAGGCCAGAAGAGAGGGTTTGTTGGCTACTTTAAAGATGCTTGTTGGGAATCAGGAAAACTATATTTTGTATATTAAACAGTGAAGAGATTTTGTGTGCTTTTGGGTTTTATCTTCCCTTCCAATAACCCCAAACACTTGCTTTTTTATTTTCAGACCTTTTCTTCAGTGGGAACATGGGTCTTTCACAAGTTTGAAAAAGAGTGTTAAGTTATTTTAACTGAATGCTAAATGAGACATAAGACTCCAGTTACAGATCCATATGCATGGAGAAGATCATGGATTCAGAACAATTCCTAGAAAAAAATGCATTGTCAAGATAAAGTTATGCTTGTAAATAAAGATTAGTTAATTTTAAACACTATTAGAGCATTGTAGCTTAAAAGAAACATGTTTAATACCAGGAATTTGGAGTTCTGTGAAGGGTCATCACCATGGTATCAAAGTGCTTGAGTTAAGGTGTAATGTCCCCTCGGTGCAGGATCTGTTCGCCTTTAAAGGGTAGTCTGTTCCTTCCTTATTGTGTCACTCAGTTGGTATTCCCCTTCAGTGTAGGCCCTCTCTTTTGGTATGTTTTCTTCATAAGTGCTGTTGCCAGAGTTTGGAGAAATTTCACCATGGTAGGGGCTTTCTCCCCTGTGGCTGAATGTTATCCCTTTCATTGTAGATGATGTCCTTCAGCTGGGATATTATTACCTTTTGCTTCTAGATTTGTTTCCTAAAGCGTGTTCTTTGTAATTAGTGTTGTCTCCATCCTGATGGCAGGGTTGGCTGTTCATTTTGGAACTGAAATAGACTCACCAAAACAATAAAACCCTACCAGCAGTAGGTCAGTAGCAAAGCTCTCTTTCTATATTGTGCTTTTCTACATAAAAAGGGAAAGATTTTAGAATAGCTGCTGCCAATTTTATGATTTTTAAATATCCTAAAACAGACAGACAAAGTGGGCTACTCAGTAAAAAGCAGAGCTACATAGACTAATGAATATCTAAGACATTCTACCCCGATGGGAATGTTTTTTAACACAACTATATAGAAAACTCAGGCAAACTATATCTCAAATGTTTGTTTATCCTTACTGTGAAGCATTGATGTTTGCAGAACTGTTATTCATTGAATGACATCAGCAGTGCAGGGCACTGAAATTGACATTGTAGATCCTGCTAAAAGCTCTCAAAATATTTCTGGCATGTGAGACTATTCTCTGTATATGATATTGATCCTTTCTTAACACTGACTACAGGAGGAACCCATTTAGTCCATGTAGTATTGTTAAGCTAGTGCCCATGAGCCTGGTTTAATAACTGTTTTTGGCTGGCGTACCTGTAGCTTTTTTGCTTTTCACCTGTCTCACCCTCAACAGTTTTGGCAAGTTGACAGTAACATGCAATTGTTGTCCAACCAGAAGAAATGTGGGGAACTCTTCAATAAGAGTGCAAACTGTGTTTCAAATTCAGTAAAGAAAGAAAACAGGAGTACTTGTGGCACCTTAAAGACTAACAAATTTATTTAAGCATGAGCTTTCGTGAGCTACAGCTCACTTCTTCGGATGCATAGAATGGAACACACAGACAGGGGATATTTATACATACAGAGAACATGAAAAGGTGGAAGTATGCATACCAACAGGCAGAGTCTAATCAATTGAGATGAGCTATCGTTAGCAGGAGGAAAAAAACTTTTTGAAGTGATAACCTTCTATGGGCCATCTTAATTATCACTTCCTCCTGCTAACGATAGCTCATCTCAATTGATTAGACTCTGCCTGTTGGTATGCATACTTCCACCTTTTCATGTTCTCTGTATGTATAAATATCCCCTGTCTGTGTGTTCCATTCTATGCATCCGAAGAAGTGAGCTGTAGCTCACGAAAGCTCATGCTTAAATAAATTTGTTAGTCTTTAAGGTGCCACAAGTACTCCTGTTTTTTTTGCGGATACAGACTAACATGGCTGCTACTCTGAAACCAGTAAAGAAAGAATTAGTCATTTCTGAATAGATGACATTCCATGTGAAGAACACAAGACTTCTTTGGTTTTTCTCACAGGACACAAGAACCGTGGTCCATTTTAATTAATTAGTTATTCTGGCACACCAGGACAGCTAAACATTTAATGCAGTTTCTGGATATTTCACTTGCTAGGTGTAGGGGTTGTCAGACAGATACCAGATTCTGGCCACTATGGCTAAGCATTTAAGTCCATTCAGAACATGAGTCCCTCAAAAAACCCAGTAAAAATCCACACAGAAGTGCTTCCATGTTTTCTCAGATCATGACTGTGAATATTGGGGTGCCCAGTATATTCTTTACCCTCTAACATGAAGATCAAGCCTTCTTCTCAATAGCATGAGCCAACCTAGGCCATCAAAAGTGACTGAATATTTTCCTTCATGGTCACCATTCCATATTGTGTAACATGAGGCTTTAGAGTCATAAAACCGGAGGGAAATATACATTGTTCATCTTATTATTTTATCATGTGTTTATCTTGATGTCAGCCCTTCCCATTCACACTGAAAAGTGACAACATAATTAAGAATTGTATTTGGCAAGTTAAAAAAACTGAAGTGAAGAGGCATACTGTGGTAAGTCCCTAACACAAGGGTGGTTTAGCATTTTCCAGTGTTAAGCTGTTTTATGGGCTGCTGTTTTTCCTTAATTTGATGGCAACATACTACAACGAGGGTACACTGGGCTCAAACCAAAATATAGTTGTTTAATCATATTGATCTTACATTTTTATTACTGATTATTTCCTTATTATTAGTGTTAGTGTTGCGGTTATAGGACTACTGCCCTCTGTCCCATTTCTGATTTCTCTGAGTTAATCCAGTTCAAGTCTTGAGGTGGAATCTCATGATTCTTCTTCGAGTAGTGTCTCTGTGGGTGCACCACTGTAGGTGTGCTTGCGTTCTTACGCTGCTGATCGGAGAACATCACTAGCAGTGTCCATGAGGCCCGGCTAGTTAGTGTGTGCGGGCTAACCCCCCTCAGTTACTTCTCAACCACTCCTGGCTAGAGACAGAGCTAGTCACAGTCCATTACCATCATTTTCTCTTTTTGCATTTCTATAGTTAGTCTCCTTGTACTTAGTTGTAGTTTTGACTCCTTTCTTATCAGCAGGCACAACTGTGATACCACATATCAGGCTTCTCATGTGAACATGTGGTTCAGCTCAGAGACAGACTGGACAAACCCCTGTCACTATCCATCAGGGTCAAAAACTCCTTAGACTGGTGGAAGGACCCAGCCAATGTTTGCAAAGGGATCCCCTTCTCACACCCTCCCCCCATCATTGCTTCTCACCACCGACGCATCACTCATGGCGGGGCACGCCTCTAAACAGCCTCATGACACAAGGCAGGTGGTAATCCATGGAGATATCTCTTTACATCAACCTCCTCAAGCTAAGGGTGGTCAGGAAAGCCTGCGCCCATTTCCTCCTGCTGATCAAAGGATCACACATGAGATCCTAAGAGACAACATTAGCCTCTATGTACTACATCAATTGACAAGGGGGAGCCAGGCTGCCCTCCGACTGTGTAGAGCTGATAAGATTGTGGAACTGCTGTTTCTCCTATGATGTGTCACTGTCTGCAGCTTACATGCCAGGCACACAAAATTTGATAATGGACAGTCTCAGTCACAAATTCACATACAATCACGAGTGAAAGATAGACCTGGCAGTACTTCACAATCTATCCAGGCAATGAGGGACACCGTCCACAGACCTGTTTACCACACATCTGAACAAGAAATGTCTATGCTACTGCTCCAGAGCAAGGATAGGACAACACTCCCTGGGTGATGTTGTCCTGGGACAGGGACCTTCTCTATGCCTTTCCTCCCTTTCTCCTACTGTTGATGGCCCTATTGAAAATAAAAAGAGAAGGAGCACACATCATACTGATTGCTGCCACTTAGCCGAGATAACCTAGTACCCTTCCCTGTCACAGCTTGTGATGTGCCCGCCAATCTCTCTCCAATCCAATCCTCTTCTCGCAGAACAAAGGCGTACCCTATATCCCAACCTGGGATTCTTCGTCTCAAGGCATGGCTCCTTCAGGGTTCCAACTCCTAGAGAACTCCTGTTCGAAGTAGGTACAAGATGTATTTACTACACAGTAGAAAGTCCATGACATGCTGTACTTAGGTCCAGGTTTCGCATTTGGTGTACCTCCCAACAAATCTCCCTGACATCCACGGCCCTTCCAAAGATCTTAGACTATATAATAACCCTAAAAAAATCAGGACTATCTCTCAGCTCTCTCAGAGTCTGTCTGGTGGCTACAGCAGCCTTCTGTCAGCCAGTAGAGGGATACTTGGTGCTATCACACCTGACCACTAAAAGATTCCTCAGGAGTATAGTAAATCTTTCCCCCAACCTGTGTTCCCTCTAAGCTGCATGGTCGCACAGCCACCCAGGAGTGAATCAAGTGCCGTGCACTTGACTAGCAGAGCCACACACATCTGGTAGTGTGCGTTCAGGTGCCCCAACCCCTGCTGCTCTGCAGTCACGTTGCTCCTGCCCTCTGCCTTGGAGCCCTTGGCCAGCTGCTCCCAGGACCCTCCCACTTGCTGTGCAGAGCTGAGGGGAGGGGGCACTGATGTCAGGGAGTCCCCCTGCAAAGGTTCTAAACAGGCATAATGGTTTTGTATGAGGATGGTTAGGCTGTTGGGGCTAAAACGCAGGTGAGAGCCATGTGAAGTCTGCAGTGTAGACATACTCTTAGACAGCACTAGGGGCTTTTCTAAGTTACAGGAGCCTCCAGAGGCCATCTTATGGGCCACTGCACTTCCCAGAAAATCCATAGTGCATCCCTACCCTGACATGCCTACGTAGCCCCCAGACTAGCCCCAATGCTGGGACTTGTGAGGGGGCCCTTGGGAGGCAGCCAAACAGCTATCTTGCACAGTACCTTTGCCAAAGGAATCCTCCCTTGGTTTTGAGAGCCCCTTTTTGTTGCTCTAGCCCTTTAAAGTGGAGTAATGGGGATGGAGTGCAGGGGAGGAGTTTCTCTATTATGCCATAGCTCTTTGTTGAAGACAAATTGTGATCCAAAGGAAATTATTGGGAGTTTTAGGGACTGCATTGCTGTATTTTCAGTACCTTTGCTTAAGACTTTTTGCTGATAAATATTTGAATAAATCACAATTGATCTGACTTTTAAGGAAACAAAAAATCTATATTCAGATGTGGTCAATAGAGGGAATACTTGCTGGACTCTCTAAACCAAGAAAAATATTACATATCCCAAAAAGGGTGGGTTTTTTATTTGTTTGTTTTAAATCACACTGTTCTTTGAATACATGTCAGTGGATCCCAGCCTAGGTGCACATGTGTCTCGTACGTGCAGGACTAGATTTTTTTGGCCAGCAGTGTCTGATGGTGTCACAGCTGCACCCTGTGCCTCTTCATGCCACTGTAAGAGGCCATAAAGGGTTTAGTGGACCAGCCATAAAGGGTGGGGTGGCTGAGCCCCTTAGTCAGTTCCCAGATCCTTCTGACCACCTGTGACAGCGAATTGGAACCTAGGAGTGTCCAATCACCTGATAGAACTCTAGCAAGCTTTTTTCTAGGTAAACCTCTGAAAATCTTCAGAACACTTTTCAGCACTTACCTTTATGTATTTGCATCATAAAATCCCAAATTGGATTGAAATCCATCAAACAGACACCTTGTACCGATGTCCACCCCACATACAGTACCCCCTGTATAACATGGCGGAATCTAAGGAGGGATTTAATCCTTGTCCATCCTCTGGCAGACTCATCTAGAGCAGGAGGGATAGCTCAGTGGTTTGAGCATTGGCCTGCTAAACCCAGGGTTGTGAGTTCAATCCTTGAGGGGACCATTTAGGGATTTGGGGAGTGGTCCTGCATTGAGCAGGGGGTTGCACTAGATGACCTCCTGAGGTCCCTTCCCACATCTCTAGCAGGTGTTCCAGCTGCTTGTCGTTCTCAGCTGAGACCAGGAATTCACGACTGAAGCTCCATCTCTCAAAGCAGTTGATGAGGTTGACATTTGACCCAGAAATCCTGGGACTGAGCTCTCCAATACTGTGGAAACCGACACTATCCCAGCATACCATCAAGCATCCAGGCTGCATCCAAGACTGTGTCAGGGAAATAACTGCAGAGCAAACCACTGGCACCATCTGGAGCTTCAACATTGGCTGTGGCACCAGAGTCGCTTCAGCCTTGATATTGAGAGAGGCTGCTCAAGCATCACAGCAGGTTGAAAACAGACAATCAGAGCACCAAGGTCGGGCCTCTAAGAAGAGATCAGTGTCCTCCCACACTTGGAGACATAAGAAGACTTCCAAGGAAAAGTCCTCCAACACTCACAAGGCATCACCTGGTGAGGAGCAGCCTGTAGTGCAGCACACTCCATTGGTGCTAGGACCAGCACTGGAATCATTGGTGCTAGCATCCATATCACTGGTACTGACAATTATCTCATCCTCTGGACTGGCACGGGATAGGACACTATGGCCAATGAGACAAACTGTGAGAATGGTTTTGACATAGATATGCCTGTGAAGACGGACCTTGGCACAGAGGGAGAGCTCCCATCAGCACTGCCTATAGAAGAGAAACATTCTTCATCCACAGGACACACTTTCTCCCTAGCATTGAACGGGGAGCCATCTCTTATATGGTCCCTGTCCCGCACTGCCAGGCTGGAAGAACCTTTTGTCCCATGGGCCAACATGCAGCACCTGTATCATTATGGAGTTATTTGGAACAACAGACTAGAGCTCCCAGGAGCTGCCTGCCCACAACACGGAAGAGGAGATCCCCCCTCTCCTGCAGCAATGTTGTTGAGACCCAGACACCCAGTTACCAGGAGGAGCAAGAACCTGAGGTGCAGACACGTCAGCATCCCATTTCATGACCCCTCCAGCCTTTATTCCTCATCACCAGATGAGGCCATTACCTCGGCACTGGAACCGTCACCAGCACTGAACACTGTGACAAAGTTCCTCCTCTACCTTGGTGGGTCTTGCGCTTATTGGCAGATTTGCTCACCTCAGTGATCTTCCCCACAGTCTGGGTCAACTCCTCCTGTGTCTGATCAGGAGTTGGGAGGTTTGGGGGGAACCCGGGCCCGCCCTCTACTCCGGGTTCCAGCCAGGGCCGTGTGGATTGCAGCTGTCTATAGTACCTCCTGTAACAGCTGCATGACAGCTACAACTCCCTGGGCTACTTCCCCATGGCCTCCTCCAAACACCTTCTTTATCCTCACCACAGGACCTTCCTCCTGGTGTCTGATAACGCTTGTACTCCTTAGTCCTCCAGCAGCACACCCTCTCACTCTCAGCTCCTTGTGCCTCTTGCTCCCAGCTCCTCACACGCACTTCCTCTCCTTTTTAAACCCAGGTGCCCTGATTAGCCTGCCTTGATTGGCTGCAGGTGATCTAATCAGCCTGTCTGCCTTAATTGGTTCTAGCAGGTTCCTGATTACTCTAGAGCAGCCCCTGCTCTGGTCACTCAGGGAACAGAAAACTACTCATCCAGTGACCAGTATATTTGCCCTCTACCAGACTCCTGTACCCCACTGGTTTGAGTCTGTCACAACACATATAAGGCATTTCAAGGCCTCTTATTGAAGATAGCAGACGTCCTTGTTGAAGTGGTGACTTCTGTCATAGTGGAGAAGTCACACAAACTCTTTGATAGTTTGTCTGCTGCAGGCCCGGAATGCATTGCCCTTCTGATAAATGAAGGGCTTCTGGACCCTGCCAAGGCACTATGGCAGACACCAGTTACTGCCCCTCCACATCAAAAAAGGATAAATAAATGCTACATCTGGATTAGAGTATTTTTACTCCCATCGTAATCCTGGATCACAGGTAGTTTCAGCCATATAAAAGAAGTCCCACTCAACCAAGAGTACTCCCAAGGACAAAGATCCAGTCATGTTTTTTGGAGGAAATCATACAGGTTGGCTTCACTTCCACTCAGGATGACTAAGTATCAAGCCCTGTTAGCTAAGTATAATTTCCTCACATGGGCCAGAGTCTTTCCATCAGTTGCAAAGCTTCCCTATAAGGCTAGAAAGGAGATGAAGGACATGGTGCAAAAGGGACAATTGGTAGGGAAGATGTCCTTTCAGGTGCTATGGACGCTGCTGATACTGCATCCAGAACCATGGCCATGGCTGTGACCATGAGGAGGGCATCATGGTTCTAGGCCTCTGGTATTCCCCATAAAGTTCAGGCCACCATCAAAGAGCTGCCATTTGAAGGATTGGAGCTATTTAGTGAAAAAACAGATACCATGTTACACTTCCTCAGACTCTATCTCAGTCCTGAGATCCTTAGGCATATTCACATCTCCAGCATCTCAAAAAAGTACTGCCCACAGCATCATCAGCAGAATCAACAGATGCCCTCATACCATAGACATCTGGACCGTCAACCTAAGAAATGGCTTCATTACAGCAGAGGGCATCAGCCCTCTAACCACTCAACGTCACACCCTGCTTACTCCTCATGGCAGCAGGTTTAACACATCAGCTGAGAGCTACATTAGAAGCAGTCACTCTAATATGCTCTTCAGAAACTGCCTTGCTCCATCCAGCACATGGTTGGACATTACCCCAGACAAATGGCTGTTAGACACTACTACCCATGGGTACACCCAGGGCCGGCTCCAGACCCCAGCGCGCCAAGCAGGCACGTGGGGCGGCATTGTCCCGGCAGGGCGGCATTTGGCTCTGGCGGACCTTCCGCAGTCATGCCTGCGGGAGGTCCACCGGAGCTCCGGGAGGAGCGGACCTGCCGCAGGCATGACTGCGGAGGGTCCCCTCTTCCCGCGGCTCCGCTTGAGCTCCCGCAGGCATGACTGCGGCGGGTGCGCTGGTCCCGCGACTCGGACGGAGCTCCCGCAGGCATGCCTGCGGATGCTCCATCGGAGCCGCGGAACCAGCGCACCCGCCGCAGACACTTCTGCCCCGGCCGCGGGACCGGGGAAGGGCGGCGAGCGCGCTGCCCTGCTTGGGGCGGCATAATTTCTAGAGCCGCCCCTGGGTACACCATCCAGTTTCTTTCCTCCCTCCTTTCTTCCCCTTTCCTCATTCCTCTTCAGAGACCCTTCTCACAAGGGCCTTTTATAAGCAGAAGTGGCCTTGTTGCTCCAAAAACAGGAACATTAGAAGTTCCACAGGAATACAGGGGAAGCAGATGCTTCTCAGAAACCAAGATGTGGCGGTCCAAGCCTAGTGGTTGGAGCAGTGGCAGTCAGATTTAGTGGTCAGTGTGGTGTCAGCTGGGCCAGGAACCAGAGCCAAAGGTCGGAGCTGGATTCAGGCATCAAGATCAGGTTCAAAACAAAGCAAAATACAGCTGGGAGCTAAGCTGGAGCAAGAGATGGGCTGAAGCAACAAATCCTTTAAATGTACAGAAAGGGTTCCCTTTGAAGTCCCCTTCCTAGCCATGTAAGAGATGGGCTGGGATGCTCATTTGGGTAACCTCAAGATACAAGGTGGGAGATCCTCAGACGACTTGCAAATCATAGATTCCAAGGCCAGAAGGGAACATTGTGATCATCTAGTCTGACCTCCAGTATAGCACAGACCACAGAACAAAATAATTCCTATATAAACATCCAATCTTGATTTAAAAATGGTCAGTGATGGTGAATCCACCACGATCCTTGGTAAATTGTTCCAATGTTTAATTACCCTCACTATCAAAAATATAAGCCCTATGTCCAGCCTGAGTTTGTCTAGCTTCAACTTCCAGCCAGTGGATCTTGTCAGACTTTTCTCTGCTAGACTGAAGAGCCTGTTATTAAATATTTGTTTATCATGTAGGTACATATAGACTGTAATCAAGTCACCTCTTAACCTTCTCTTTGTTAAGCTAAATAGATTCTCACTGTTAGGCATGTTTTCTAATCGTTTAATCATTTTCATGACTGGAACCCTACCCAATTTAAATTCCATATAACATCTTAGAGCTGAAAGCCACCAGGATATCCGTTATAGCTTTTCAGCTTGTTCTCAAGGACTCAGTAGTGCATATCATAATAGACAACACATCGGTGATGCAGTACAGCAGCAAACAGGGCGGCACTCAGTTATGTTGGGAAGCCACTAAATTCTGGGAATTGTGCCAGTTGAATACAGTAAGCCGAGTGGCCTTTCGCCTCCCAGGATCAACAACAGTGATGCATGGTTCCTAAGCAGGAACAACATGTTTAATCATGAGTGGTCATTATGGGACACCATATTACACCCCATCTTTCAGATGTGGCAGAACTTGGCTGTAGATGTTTTTGCATCAGCATAGAATGCCAAATCCAAGGTGTTCTGCTCCAAGGGAGCATGAGTGCTGAATCCCAACTGCACACATTTCTCCTCCATTGGTCCAAAGGTCTCCCCAGTTTGCTGATCCCCAGGACAATAGCCAGAATCAGTCAAGATAGAGCCACAGTGATTGTGGTAGCGATTTCTTTTCAACAGTTGTCAAAGTGGATCACTCAGTGTATCTCCACCTGTAACCACCCTTCCTACAAATATCAGAACACACTGCACCAGAGCTCAGATGACAACTTTGGCCTGTTTCACAAATGTACCAGTTGCTGGGATCAGTAAGGCAGCTACTTAGAATAACCCAATTACCTTTGTGAAGCACTATGCACTTGGCATAGTAGCCAGAGCATCAGCTAGTTTCAGAGGGGCTGTTAATTTGGTTACTGTTCTACTCTTATGGCTGACTCTTCTCCCACCTCCAAGGAGGATACTGCTCATCAGTCACCTAGAGTGGGATCCACACTGACACTTACTTGAAGAAGAAGAAGAAAATACGATTACTTACCCTACAGTAACTGTGGTTCTTGGAGTGATGATGTCAATGTGGATCCCAGACTGTTCTCCTTCCCATCTACCACAGGGTTTGAAGTGTGAGAGAACTGAGGGAGGGGGTGGGGCTACCCCACCCTTTATATCCTGGTATGGGAGCATGCTGAGGCACAGAGTGCAAGCGCAAACCTGTCAGGCACCACTAGCTAAAAACTCTAGTCTCGTGTGTGTGATGTGCATGTGCACCTAGAATGGGGTTCAACATCTTGAAAAGTTACTGTATGATGAGTAACCATATTTTGTTGCAGGGAGATTTAAATACTAATTTCAATGCACTCCCAGCCTGAGCCCTCCCCCCTTGCCCCCCAACCCTCTGCACCAGCCCTGAGCCCCCTCCCACACTCTGAACCTCTTGGCCCCATCCCTGACACACATCATCTCTTTGCTAACAGTTTCCTCAAACCTGCTTCCTATGAGCATTGCTTGACAAGCACTCATGTGTGGAATATACATGGAGACCAGCACTCGAAGAAGTGGAAGTTACTTACTGTAACTGGAGGTTCTTTGAGATGTGTGGTCTCTATCTGTATTCCACTATCCACCCTCTGCTTCAGATCCTGTTGGATTTGCAGTAAGAAGAGGAATGGGAGAGGCATCCAACTGCACTGCTTCATATAATCTCAGGAGCCGGAGGAGAGCTACTGCACATATGCCAGCCAATGGATACTGCTTGGAAGAACTTTTGGACTCAGTGCATGGTGTGCATGTGTACCCACATGTGGAATACAGATTGGGACCACACATCTAGAAGAATCTCCAGTTCTTCGAGTGCTTGCTCATATCCATTCCAGTTAGGTGTGCGCGCGCCGCGTGCACGTTCGTCAGAAGATTTTTACCCTAGCAACATTCAGTGGGTTGGCTGGGCGCCCCCTGGAGTGGCGCCGCTATGGAGCCGGATATATACCCCTGCCGACCCATCCGCCCCTCAGTTCCTTCTTACTGCCCATGATGGTCGTTGGAACTGTGGAGCGCGGCTTCGCTGATCTCCACATCCCTAGCTACTCGTAGTTCTGTACAGTTAATTGTATTATAGTTCAAAGTTTTATAGTTACATTTAGTATTAGTTGTTGTATTGATAGTTAGTGTATATAGTTAAACGGGGGATCGGGGTTAGCCCCTTTTCCCCACCCCGGTGTGGGCTCATGCCCAAGGCATGCTCGGCGTGCCAGAAGCCGATGCCAGTAGGAGATCCCCACGACTCTTGCCTCAAGTGCCTAGGGGAATCCCACCTTACGGACAAGTGCCGCATCTGCAAGTCCTTTAAACCAAGGACAAAGAAGGAGTGGGACATTAGATTGAAGCAGCTCCTCGTGGAGTCGGCACTCACTCCTGCAGCGTCGGTACCGGGCGCCCAACAGACTGCTTCGGTAAGGAGCGCCCCTTTGGCCCCGTACCGCTCCGGTACCGAGAAGGAGCCCCGGCACCGACCTCTGCCGGCACCGACATCTGCTCGGCACCACTCCCTGTCCCCGAGACCCAGTAAGCAGCAGAGTGCTCCGACTTCTGCAGCGCAACAGAAGGAGCACCCTTCGAAGACGGCTTGCCCGGCACCGTCCTCTGCCGTGGCACCGTCACTCGTGGCACCGCCACCTGCGACTCCGCTGAGCTCGGCACCATCGATTCCGGTCCCACAAGGGCCGTTGAATCCGGTGCCTGACAGCTCCCCAGCTCATGCTGTGGTTGAGCTTGCCCTGCCTTCTACACCGGAGACTTTCTCCATGGCACGGGAGCGCATTGCCATGGCGGAGTTGACGCGGCCTCAACCCCCGGCTCCGCCGGTGCGGGTTATTCAATCAGTGGGGAAACCGACACTGATAAGGCCACCTTCCGTTGCCCCAACGGAGAGGCGTTGTTCAAGATCGAGATCCCACAGACTCTCTCGTTCGCGACGTTCCCGCTCCCGGCGCCGCTCACAGTCCCGGTACCGCTCTCCATCCCGGTACCGGTCGCACTCGCGTCACCGGTCGACATCTCGGTCGCTGACCGGATACTCCCGGTACCGATCCGACTCTTGGCACCGATCTCGGCACCGTGCTTCCCGCAGTCGCTCCAGACGAAGGGACTCGAGGTACCGGTCGACCTCCCGGCACCGATACGGTAGAAGGTCCCGGTCTCCCTCGCGGTACCGTTCCGGCTCACGGTACCGCTCTCCGGCACCGACCCGAGAGCGCACATCCGCATCTGTGGCCCCTCCCTGAGATTTCTCGGCACCGCCGTGGCCCTCCAGACACACGTCGGTGTCTTCTCAGGCCTGTAGTGCATCCTACCACCAAGATAGGGATGCTGACATCCCCAGCCAAGGTCCTCATCACTGGGCCTTCTGGACACCGTGGGCGTACCATGAATCCCAAGGTGCAACACCAGTGCCTCCACGGTCGGTCCCGTCACAACACCGGGCACCGGAGGCGATGATAAGCCGTCCTCCACCTGCGGGCACGGACGAGGCTGCGATTCCAGCGGTGGACACTGAGACTCCACCTGACGCAGAAGATGTTCCGCAAGTACAGGAACCCCTACAGGACCCATTGGTACCGGGCCTCTCCTTGTCCTCCTCGCCTGATGAGGCGGTGGCGGGAACATCCTCCTCGGGCCCCCCACCGATGGATCTCAGGGCCTATCAGGACCTCTTGAGATGAGTGGCCCTGAATATGAGCCTACCGGTGGAAGAGGTCCCTAAGGTAGAGGACCCTGTTGTGGACATCCTCTCAGCTGATGCACCCACTAGGGTAGCCCTGCCTTTTATCCGCACCATCCAATCCAATGCGGATAACATCTGGCAGTCCCCGGCCTCGGTTCCACCTACAGCAAGGGGAGTGGAGAGGAAATATATGGTCCCCTCAAGGGGATACGAATACCTCTACACTCACCCACCTCCTTGCTCGTTAGTGGTTCAGTCGGTGAATGAACGGGAGCGCCATGGCCAACACGCCCCGGCCCCTAAGTCAAAGGAGGCTAGACGCATGGACCTCCTAGGCCGTAAAATATACTCTGCTGGAGGCCTCCAGCTTAGGGTGGCGAACCAGCAAGCCCTCCTAAGCCGGTATAACTTTAACACATGGGTGTCCATGGGGAAGTTCACGGAGCTTCTTCCGCAGGAGTCCCGCCAGGAGTTTACCGCTCTCCTCGAGGAGGGTAAAAAGGTAGCGAGAACCTCCCTCCAGGCTTCTCTGGATGCAGTGGACTCTGCAGCCAGAACTTTGGCGTCAGGCGTGACGATGCGTCGCATCTGTTGGCTCCAAGTGTCCGGCCTTCCCCCTGAAGTGCAACAAACAATTCAGGATCTGCCCTTCGATGGCCACGGCCTTTTCTCAGATAAAACTGACCCCAGACTGCAAAGTCTGAAGGACAATCGCGTTATAATGCGCTCGCTGGATATGCACACACCAGTGACCCAACGCAGGACCTTCCGACCACAGCCACACCGCCCTTGCACCCCACCTAGACCGCGTCAGGACTTTGGCAGACGGCGTGGCAGGGGCAATCGTCGAAGGCAGTCTGGCCCTCAATGAGGCCAAAATCAGGCGCCCCCTAAACCACCAGCGGGGGCTAAACAAAACTTTTGATGGGACGCCCGACGGCAGCCCACCAGTTACTTTCCCGGATCCTTTTCCTCCATTCCTCAACCGTCTCTCTCATTTCCTCCCTGCCTGGTCCCAGCTCACTTCCGACCGCTGGGTCCTGCACATGGTGGAATTGGGATACCACCTCCAGTTTGTTTCAACCCCACCTTCCCACCCTCCCTCCCCGTCCCTCTTCAGGGACCCCTCTCACGAGCAATTCCTCTTACAAGAGGTCCAATCGCTCCTAACTCTAGGAGCCATAGAGGAGGTACCAAAAGACATGAGGGGCAAGGGGTTCTACTCCCGCTACTTCCTAATCCCCAAGGCAAAGGGAGGTCTGCGACCGATCTTAGACCTGCGAGAACTCAACAAATTCATGATAAAGCTGAAGTTCCACATGGTAACCCTGGGGACCATTATTCCCTCCCTGGATCCGGGAGACTGGTATGCCGCCCTCGATATGAAGGACGCGTATTTCCACGTCGCAGTTTACCCGCCGTACAGATGGTACCTCCGTTTTGTGGTCGGCCATCAACATTTTCAGTTTACTGCACTCCCGTTTGGCCTTTCTACAGCTCCGCGTGTGTTCACGAAATGCATGGCCGTAGTCGCCGCCTCCCTCCGCCGTCGTCGCATACACGTATACCCGTACCTCGACGACTGGCTCATTCGAGGAATGTCCCAGTCGCAAGTGTCGCAGCACCTGCGCATAGTCAAAGACCTCTTCGGGAGTCTCGGCCTCATGATCAACGCAGAAAAGTCTACTCTAACACCCACACAGAGACTAGACTTCATCGGAGCAACTCTGGACTCCAATCTGGCCAGAGCCTGCCTCCCACAGTCGTGGTTTCAAGCAGTGGCTTCCATTATTCGAGGTCTTCAGACCTTCCCGACGATGTCGGTACGCAACTGCCTCCGCCTGGTAGGGCACATGGCCTCCTGCACCTTCGTGACCAAGTACGCGAGACTACGCCTCCGCCTCATTCAAACTTGGCTAGCTTCGGTATACAGGCTGCACAGAGACAGCCTGGACTCCGTACTCACCATTCCGCAGGAGGTCCTGGGCTTCCTAACATGGTGGCTGAACCCCACGATAGTTTGCGCGGGGATGCCATTCCACCCACCGCAACCCTCGATGGCCCTAACCACGGACGCATCATCTCTTTGGCCTGCTAAACCCAGGGTTGTGAGTTCAATCCTTCAGGGGGCCACTTAGGGATCTGGGGCAAAAATCTGTCTGGGGATTGGTCCTGCTTTGAGCAGGGGGTTGGACTAGATGACCTCTTGAGGTCCCTTCCAATCCTGATAGTCTGATTCTATGTGGAGTACTGCATAAAGAGCTGCATGGGTTGGGGTGCCCACCTCGAGGGCCTTCACACTCAGGGTCGCTGGTCACCTCAAGAGCTGTCTTTGCACATCAACGTGCGGGAGCTGAGGGCGGTCCGTCTAGCATGCCAAGTGTTTCGAGACCATCTCCAAGGCCGTTGTTTATCAGTATTTATGGACAACACAACGGCCATGTTTTACATAAACTAGCAGGGCGGAGCGCGCTCCTCCCCCCTTTGTCGAGAGGCCGTTCGCCTCTGGGACTTCTGTATAGCCCAATCGATCGACCTGGTAGCGTCCTTTCTCCCTGGAGACCAGAACACTCTGGCGGATCACCTCAGCAGATCCTTCCTGTCTCACAAGTGGTCGATCCGCCCGGACATCATCTATTGGAGGAGAAGATTCAAGGTCTGGAGAAATGAATATCAACCCTGCGTTCCATAAAAGAAAATGAGGATTTCCTGGATAGACGTCAGGATCAGCTTCAGTGGGCACAATGTTCTGAAGATTCAAAGCAGGCTACACAGCGGGGACAGAAGGCCAGTGAGGATAACTGGCGGCATGTGACATCCAGAAGAGGATGAGGGCGTACCAGAAACGTCCATGTACCAGAAACACAGATACAGGTGAGCAACCATTTTCATGTTCTCTCCGCAGGTACTAGTGCAGAGAGTGGAGTGGATGACACATCTGAGGGAACAGAGCAGAAGGAGACTCCACTGATTGGAAGGCATGAGATGCGCCGTCCTAGGGATGGGGGTTCCACGACCACCACTCCCAGGAGGAGGAGGAGGGTGGTGGTGGTCGGGGACTCTCTCCTCAGGGGGACTGAGTCATCTATCTGCCGCCCTGACCGGGAAAACTGAGAGGTGTGCTGCTTGCCAGGGGCTAGGATTCACGATGTGACGGAGAGACTGCCGAGACTCATCAAGCCCTCGGATCGCTACCCGTTCCTGCTTCTCCACGTGGGCACCAATGATACTGCCAAGAATGACCTTGAGCGCATCACTGCAGACTACGTGGCTCTGGGAAGAAGGATAAAGGAGTTTGAGGCGCAAGTGGTGTTCTCGTCTATCCTCCCTGTGGCAGGAAAAGGCCAGGGTAGAGACCGTCGAATCGTGGAAATCAACGAATGGCTACGCAGATGGTGTCAGAGAGAAGGGTTTGGATTCTTTGACAATGGGATGGTCTTCCAAGAAGAAGGATTGCTAGGCAGAGACGGGCTCCACCTCACGAAGAGAGGAAAGAGCATCTTTGCAAGCAAGCCGGCTAACCTAGTGAGGAGGGCTTTAAACTAGGTTCACCGGGGGAAGGAGACCAAAGCCCCGAGGTAAGTGGGGAAGTGGGATACTGGGAGGAAGCACAAGCAGGAGACTGCAAGGGGGGAGGACTCCTGTCTCAGACCGAGAAAGCGGGACAATCAGCGAGTTATCTTAAGTGCCTATACACAAATGCAAGAAGCCTGGGGAACAAGCAGGGAGAACTAGAAGTCCTGGCACAGTCAGGGAATTATGATGTAATTGGAATAACAGAGACTTGGTGGGATAACTCACATGATTGGAGTACTGTCATGGATGGATATAAACTGTTCAGGAAGGACAGGCAGGGCAGAAAAGGTGGGGGAGTTGCGTTGTATGTAAGAGAGCAGAGCTCCGGTATGAAACTGCAGAAAAACCTGAGAGTCTCTGGATTAAATTTAGAAGTATGAACAACAAGGGTAATGTCGTGGTGTGAGTCTGCTACAGACCACCAGACCAGGGGGATGAGGTGGACGAGGCTTTCTTCCAGCAACTAACAGAAGTTGCTAGATCACAGGCCCTGGTTCTCATGGGTGACTTTAATCACCCTGAATTCTGCTGGGAGAGCAATACAGCGGTGCACAGACAATCCAGGAAGTTTCTGGAAAGTGTAGGGGACAATTTCCTGGTGCAAGTGCTGGAGGAACCAACTAGGGGAAAAGCTCTTCTTGACCTGCTGCTCACAAACAGGGAAGAAATAGTAGAGGAAGCAATAGTGGATGGGAACCTGGGAGGCAGTGACCATGAGATGGTCGAGTTCAGGATCCTGACACAAGGAAAAAAGGAAAGCAGTAGAACAGAGACCCTGGACTTCAGAAAAGCAGACTTCGACTCCCTCAGGGAACTGATGGGCAAGGTCCCCTGGGAGAATAACATGACGGGGAAAGGAGTCGAGGAAAGCTGGCTGTATTTTAAAGAAACCTTATTGAGGTTGCAGGAACAAACCATCCCGATGTGTAGGAAGAAAAGTAAATATGGCAGGCGACCAGCTTGGCTTAACAGTGAAATCCTTGCTCGTCTTAAACACTAAAAAACAGCTTACAAGAAGTGGAAGATTGGACAAATAACCAGGGAGGAGTATAAAAGTATTGCTCAGGCATGCAGGTGTGAAATTAGGAAGGCCAAATCACACTTGGAGTTGCAGCTAGCCGGAGATGTTAGGAGTAACAAGAAGGGTTTCTTTAGGTATGTTAGCAACAGGAAGAAAGTCAAGGAAAGTGTGGGCCCCTTGCTGAATGAGGGAGGGAACCTAGTGACGGAGGATGTGGAGAAAGCTAGTGTACTCAATGCTTTTTTTGCCTCTGTCTTCACAGACAAGGTCAGCTCCCAGACAGCTGCACTCTGCAGCACGGTATGGGGAGGAGGTGACCAGCTCTCTGTGGAGAAAGAAGTAGTTCAGGACTATTTAGGAAAGCTGGACGAGCACAAGTCCATGGGGCCGGATGCGCTGCATCCGAGGGTGCTAAAGGAGTTGGCCGTTGAGATTGCAGAGCCATTGGCCATTATCTTTGAAAAATCATGGTGATTGGGGGAGGTCCCGGACGACTGGAAAAAAGCTAATGTAGTGGCCATCTTTAAAAAAGGGAAGAAGGAAGATTCAGGGAACTACAGGCCAGTCAGTCTCACCTCAGTCCCTGGAAAAATCATGGAACAGGTCCTCAAGGAATCAATTCTGAACCACTTAAAGGAGGGGAAAGTGATCAGGAACAGTCAGCATGGATTCACCAAGGGCAAGTCATGCCTGACTAACCTAATTGCCTTCTATGATGAGATAACCGGCTCTGTGGATGAGGGGAAAGCAGTGGATGTGCTATTTCTGGACTTTAGCAAAGCTTTTGATACAGTCTCCCACAGTATTCTTGCCAGCAAGTTAAAGAAGTCTCGGCTGGATGAATGGACGGTAAGGTGGATAGAAAACTGGCTAGATGGTCAGGCTCAACGGGTAGTGATCAATGGTTCCATGTCTAGTTGGCAGCCGATATCAAGTGGAGTGCCCCAAGGGTCGGTGCTGGGGCCGGTTTTATTCAATATCTTCATTAACGATCTGGAGGATGGTGTGGACTGCACCCTTAGCAAGTTTGCAGATGACACTAAACTGGGAGGAGTGGTTGATACGCTGGAGGGTAGGGATAGGATACAGAGGGACCTAGACAAATTAGAGGATTGGGCCAAAAGAAATATGATGAGGTTCAACAAGGACAAGTGCAGAGTCCTGCACTTAGGACGGAAGAATCCCATGCACTGTTACAGACTAGGGACCGAATGGCTGGGCAGCAGTTCTGCAGAAAAGGACCTAGGGATTACGGTGGACGAAAAGTTGAATATGAGTCAACAGTGTGCCCTTGTTGCCAAGAAGGCTAATGGCATTTTGGGTTGTATAAGTAGGGGCATTTCCAGCAGATTGAGGGATGTGATCATTCCCCTCTACTCAGCACTGGTGAGGCCTCATTTGGAGTACTGTGTCCAGTTTTGGGCCCCACACTACAAGAAGGATGTGGATAAATTGGAGAGAGTCCAGCGGAGGGCAACAAAAATGATTAGGGGGCTGGAGCACATGACTTGTGAGGAGAGGCTGAGGGAACTGGGATTGTTTAGTCTGCAGAAGAGAAGAATGAGGGGGGATTTGATAGCTGCTTTCAACTACCTGAAAGGGGGTTCCAAAGAGGATGGATCTAGACCAGGGGTCTCAAACTCAAATGACCCCGAGGGCCGCATGAGGACTAGTGCATTGGCCCGAGGGCCGCATCACTGACACGCCCCCTTGCTGCCCCTGGCCCCACCCCCAATCCACCCCTTCCATGAGGCCCCGCCCCTGCCCTGTCTCTTCCCGAAGATCTGCGGCGGGGGGGGGGTCCCCGCCGCGGGTCTTTGGGGCACTTAGGCGGCGGGTCCCGGAACGGAAGGGGCCCCCCGCCGCTGAAGACCGGGCTGCGCTTCGGCGGTGGTGGGTCCTCTTTCCCCACCCGGGTCCCGCTCCCACCTCGCCCCGGCGGTCTCGCTCTCCCACCCCTCGGCCCGGCCCGGCGGGTCTCGCTTCCTTCCCGCCCCGGCGGGTCCCGCTTCCCCGGCCCGGCCCGGCCCCCGCGGGTCCCGCTTCCTTCCCCGGCCCGGCCCGGCCCGCGGGTCCGCTTCCTTCCCGGCCCGGCCCGGCCCCGGCGGGTCCCGCTTCCCTTCCCCCGGCCCGGCCCGGCCCCGGCGGGTCCCGCTTCCCTTCCCCCGGCCCGGCCCCGGCCCCGGCGGCTCCCGCTTCCCCCCCCCCCTTACCCGAGCGCGTCTCCGGCGAGGCCTGAGCTTCGTCCCACTCAGAGCCGCGTGGTGAGGGGGCGGGGCTGTGAGCTCCACGCCGAGCGCAGCGCTCAGCCCAGAGCTCCCAGCCCCGCCCCCTCCCCACGCGGATCGGGGCGGGGCTCAGGCCCCATTGGAGCTCCCAGCCCCGCCCCCTCCCCACGCGGATCGGGGCGGGGCTCAGGCGCTCGGACGGAGACTCGGCGCTCTATGCGCCGAGGCTCCAGGAGAGGGGCGGAGGCGGGAGCCTCCGCTTTTCTCTTGGGGGCCCCTGCGGAGCCCGGGGCCCGGGGCAAATTGCCCCCTTTGCCCCCCCCTCTGGGCGGCCCTGGGGAGCTCCGCGGGCCGCAGGGAAGAGCTCCGCGGGCCGCATGTTTGAGACCCCTGATCTAGACTGTTCTCAGTGGTAGAAGATGACAGAACAAGGAGTAATGGTCTCAAGTTGCAGAGGGGGATGTTTAGGTTGGACATTAGGAAAAACTTTTTCACTAGTAGGGTGGTGAAGCACTGGAATGGGTTACCTAGGGAGGTAGTGGAATCTCCTTCCTTAGAGGTTTTTAAGGTCAGGCTTGACAAAGCCCTGGCTGGGATGATTTAGTTGGGTTTGGTCCTTCTTTGAGCAGGGGGTTGGACTAGATGACCTCCTGAGGTCCCTTCCAACCCTGAGATTCTATGATTCTATGATTCTATTCCGGTTTTCCCCACGTCGACCTCTTCGCTTCTCGCGAGAACAGGAAGTGCCAGAAGTTCTGCTCATTCCAAGGCCTCTCCCCGGGCTCAATGTCGGACGCATGTCGGACGCATTTCTGATGCCGTGGTCGAGCCGACTGCTGTACGCTTTTCCGCCGTTCCCGCTGGTTCACAGGGTCCTGCTAAAACTCCGCAGGGACAGGGCGCACCTGATCATGATCGCTCCAGCGTGGCCCAGGCAGCACTGGTACACCATGTTGCTCGACCTGTCGATAACCAGCCCCATTCCCCTGCCTCTCCTCCCAGACCTTATAACACAGGATCACAGCAGACTTCACCACCCAGACCTGCAATCTCTGCACCTCACAGCATGGCTGCTGCATGGTTAAACCCATCCGAGTTACGTTGCTCTACCTCAGTACACCAAGTACTACTGGGTAGTAGGAAGCCTTCCATTCAGTTAACATATCTGGCCAAGTGGAAGCGTTTCTCCTGCTGGTGCAAAACGCACAACGTTACTCCTACCAAGGTCCCGATCCATTCCATCTTGGACTACCTCTGGTCTCTCAAACAGCGGGGCCTGGCGGTATCGTCATTGAGGGTGCACTTGGCAGCCATCTCTACCTTCCACCCAGGGGAGAGTGACTGCTCCGTCTTCTCGCACCCTATGATTTCTAGGTTCCTCAAGGGCTTGGAGCGCTTATACCCACAAGTTCGCCACCCCGCCCCAACCTGGGACCTCAACCTGGGACCTCAACCTGGTTCTAACCAGACTTATGACTGCCCCATTCGAGCTGCTGGCGACTTGCTCGCTGCTATACCTATCCTGGAAGACAGCTTTCCTCATAGCCATTACATCGGCTAGACGAGTCTCTGAGCTTCGGGCTCTCACGGTGGACCCACCGTATACGGTATTTCACAAGGACAAGGTGCAGTTGCGGCCACATCCGGCCTTCCTCCCTAAGGTTGTATCGACCTTTCATATCAACCAGGATATCTTCCTTCCGGTCTTCTTCCCGAAGCCACACTCTTCACGATGAGAGCAACAGTTGCACTCCCTAGACGTCCGTAGGGCGCTCGCATTTTATATTGAGCGGACAAAGCCCTTCCATAAAACGCCCCAACTCTTCGTCGCAGTGGCAGACCGAATGAAAGGCCTACCTGTCTCCTCCCAGAGGATTTCATCTTGGGTGACGTCGTGCATCCGTACCTGCTATGACCCATATTCCATCGAGCCACCTTACCGCTCATTCCACCAGGTCTCAGGCTTCTTCTGCTGCCTTCCTGGCTCATGTTCCCATCCAGGAGATATGTCGCGCAGCTACCTGGTCTTCGGTCCACACCTTTGCCTCACATTATGCACTGGTCCAACAGGCCAGAGATGATGCAGCCTTTGGCTCGGCAGTTTTGCTTTCTGGAACATCTCACTCCGACCCCACCGCCTAGGTAAGGCTTGGGAATCACCTAACTGGAATGGATATGAGTAAGCACTCGAAGAAGAAAAGACGGTTACTCACCTTTGTAACTGTTGTTCTTCGAGATGTGTTGCTCATATCCATTCCAAACCCGCCCTCCTTCCCCACTGTCGGAGTAGCCGGCAAGAAGGAACTGAGAGGCGGATGGGTTGGCAGGGGTATATATCCGGCACCATAGCAGCACCACTCCAGGGGGCGCCCAGCCGACCCACCGAGTGTTGCTAGGGTAAAAATCTTCCGACGAATGTGCACGCAGCGCGCGCGCACACCTAACTGGAATGGATATGAGCAACACATCTCGAAGAACAACAATTACAAAGGTGAGTAACCATCTTTTACATATGTAACATCCACTTTTCATTTATCCATTATCTTCTCCAATTTTACATTGCCCTATTTGGTCTAGCACTAGTGGCATATTGTGGAATTGCCAAAAGTAAATGAGATCCCCAGGAAACCACATACAATTGACACATTGGTAGGAGGTGGGGGGATAAATTCAAGAAGACTTTTAGCCTGTGAGCTCAGGGTTGAGCAAATTTCAAAGCCGAGGTAACTCAACCACTTTCTGAACCAGTATTTGCTTGAGATAGTTTTGCTCTTGTATTATTTAAATGCTTTGAAATGTTCACTCCAGGTGGTGTAAAAAAATCAAACTGTCATCAGCAATGATATAATATCTTTCTTTGCCATTAGGAAAAGATTGAACAAAGTGGTTATACTCACATGGAGAAATGTTTAATACCTGATACATTCTTTTCCAAATGAATTGCGTTCTTCAGAAAGCTTCCAGAACCATATTTAGGTCCAAAAACAATTTGCAATATCCAGGTTTTTAAATATTTCTTTCAATTCAACTTGACTAAGCTTGTATCTGTGAAAGTCATTTGCCATTAATCCATTTGCATTTGTTTATTCAATTGTCTGTAATCAAATGCTATATGCCATTTGGCAGTGGATTTGAGTGCATTGTTCAGAGATGGCATTTCTTTATAATCTTTCTCTCCATCAGAGTCCAAAGTTTCTAGCACTGATTCCTATACAGACAATGTGAGCATACCTGGGGTTGAACCTGTTTTAGTTTTTAACAAGATGAGGATGTCCATCTTCCATACAGGCTGCATTTGGAAAACAAAGACTAATATTTTTTCATCGAGACTGGCAGTTCCATTTTCTCAGAAGCAAATGCATCTGAAATTTCTCTTCATTTCTCGACCTGCTTTAAGTAAGATGCAGCTTCTATAGAAGGAAATTTGATGTTTTTCCTCCACATTATGCAAATTGTCATACTGTTGCAGTGAATTAAACAAAAGATAAAATTTTCCAGAGCACCTAAGTAACTTAGACACCTACGTCTTGCTGACTTTCAGTGAGACATAGGCTCTTATGGACCAGATTTTCAAAGGTATTTTGGTACGTAAAGATGCAGATAGGCTCCTAGTGGGATTTTGAGAAATGCCTAAGCATGTTAGGCACCTGACACCCATTGATTTGAATAGTTTTTGTAACAAGACATATGCATTCCCTTCTGTAAAGTACGCTATACAAATCTATCCTCAGCTAACAGAGCATTAAACCTGACCTTTAGAAGACTTGAGTGGGAAAGTAGCCTATGACAGTGCTATGTTTGGTCCCTCTGGACTATCATCCTAATAGGGAAACTTCGTTGACAAGTAGATGCAGTATCACCTTCCAAATGCTTAAAAACCTTAACTTCAGGTATGTTCAGAATCTAAAACATGGCACTTTCAAACAGTGAAATAACTTTTTGTCTCATTCTTGTGTAGGGAGACTTACTGCTCCCAAGATTCTCAAGCTTTTCATTTATTTGAAAATGTCTCTAATGAAGGAGAATTTCTTAACGAGCTTGTGTTCTGGAACAGTCCTTTGTAAGCATGTGTATATTTGTCAAGGCTGTTAGAGAGAAGAGAGAGGCAGGTATAAAAATATCAGTCTTCAGTTTTCATTAATGATGAACACCTGCATGTATCCCTGTCAAAATGCAGTGGATTTAAATCATTAACAGCTCTTAGGCTCAGAAAACTCATTGTCAGCTATAAGAACAGAAGCAGAAAAAGCAGGGGAAGGAGAGGTGTAAGGGGGAGGGAGGAATGTGGAAGAACAGATGTTGAAGAGGGTGGGGAGAGGAAGGGTGGATTGGAAGGGGGAAGGAAGATGGGAAAGGGATGTAACTGATTAGAACACTCAATCAGAGGCTGAGTTATTCCCTTTACTTGTTTCGCTCTATGCTAAGGAGGTACTGTGACATTCCCCAGGGTTGAATCATTATTCCAACACTTGGAATGATTATGCACTAGTAAGTAGGATGAAATTCAATAAGGACAAATGCAAAGTACTCCACTTATGAAGGAGCAATCAGTTGCATGCATACAAAATGGGAAGTGACTGCCTAGGAAGGAGTACTGCGGAAAGGGATCTGGGGGTCATAGAGGACCACAAGCTAAATATGAGTCAACAGTGTAACACTGTTGCAAAAAAGCGAACATCATTCCGGGATGTATTAACAGGAGTGTTGTAAGTAAGACACGAGAAGTAATTCTTCCACTCTACTCTGCGTTGATTGGGCCTCAACTGGAGTATTGTGTCCATTCTGGGTGCCACATTTCAGGAAAGATGTGGACAAATTTGAGAAAGTCCAGAGAAGTGTGTCTAAAACATGACCTGTGAGGGAAGATTGAAAAAATTGGGTTTGTTTAGTCTGGAAAAGAGAATTCTGAGAGGGGACATGATCAGTATTCCCCTCTAATTTTTTACATCCATGTGCGGAATGTTTTGTTATGTGCACCAATATGGAGGTGATGTTTGGTGGGGATGGGGCTGAGGGGTTCGGCGTGTGGGAGGGGGCTCAGGGCTGGGGCAGAGGGTTGGGGTGCGGGGGATGTGGGCTCGGGTGGGGCCAGGGATGAGGGGTTTGGGGTGCAGTCTGCCCTGGGGACCGGGGGAGAGGTGTCTCTCCATGGCAGCACCAGCTGGGCTGGGCTGGGCCGGGTGAGGCCAGGGGAGAGGCGCTTCTCCTGGGCTGCAGAAGTTCCGGCAGGGCTGGCCCGGGGGAGGGGCTCCTCTCCCAGACAACTCGGGGAGGGGGAGGGGTTGGGCTGGGGGAGGGGATCCTCTCCCTGGCAGCTCAGGCTGGGCTGGGCCGGGGGAGGGGTGCCTTTTCCCACCTGCGCGGCCCTTGATAGCCTGCTGCACGGCCACACAGCTTAGAGGGAACTTAGGACATAACAGTTTTCAAGTATATAAAAGGTTGTTACAAGCAGAAGAGAGAAAAAAAAGTCCTCCTTAACCGCTGAGGACAGGACAAGAAGCAATGAGCTTAAATTGCAGCAAGGGAGATTTAGGTTGGTCATTAGGAAAAGCTTCCTAACTGTCAGAGTGGCTAAGCACTGGAATAAATTGTGTAGGGAGGTTGTGGAATCTCCATCATTGGAGATTTTAAAGAGCAGGTTAGACAAGCACCTGCCAAGGACGGTCTAGATAATACTTAGTCCTACCATGAGTGCAGGGGACTGGACTAGATGGCCTCTCGAGGTCCCTTCCAGTCCTATGATTCTTCTCACTAAGGCCATGCCTTGACTAGAGATTGTTGTCATGTTGTAACTCAGTTGTGCCCTCGATACACAAAAGACTCCAAAAGGATTGGAGGATGTGCTTCAAATCTTGCTATGTAGCCTATGGCCCCCACTAGACTTCAACTCAACTGTCACTGTCGGCATAGACTATACTAAACAAGTGAGATCAGTCCTCTCCTGGCTGTTTCATGCTGTCCTCTGGCCAGGTAATTAAACTACTGCTGCGGGGTCAACCCAGTCAGAAGTCACCTAACAGTTCAAAATTCCCAGTGCAAATGCATGGCTCCTATTTGTGACCAGCTGCTCATGGTGAACATCTTTCTTTAATGAACCTATTCATGCTTCCTGATATTTATCCCTAGACCCCAGCTGAGGTGCTGCCAGCATGCTTCCTCCTGCCGAGCCCAAGATGTCAGTGCTCTGGTTAGCTTTGGACCGAGGCATATGCAATGTGGGACCCCCATGACTCCCAACAGGAATCATCAGGTCTGTAGTAGGATTTTGGGGCAACTCACATAGCTGGTAATTTATGGATAGGGGACCAGTACCATGAAAAATTATGGCTATGAAGGTGGCCTCCTGGACGGTCAAGGACAGTAGCAACAGGTCCAGGTGGGCACCTAGGCACATTCCTTTTCTGAGGAATTGGAGAGAATTATGACAAACCCAGACTGTGTGATGGATACAGAGAGTGGCACCTGCAAGGGTTCTGAGAAAGGAGGAAATGGCTTATCTGCAGACCCAGTCCTCTGAGCTCCAGGAGACCTACAATTCATAGATTCCAAGGTCAAAAAGGGGACATTTTGAACATCTAGTCTGACCTCCTGGCATCTGAATAACTCCTTCCTGAGTCTCATGACCTGTCTGGAGACACACAGGCCAACCCACGCCAGATGACAGAGATCAAGGAGGTGACATTGGAGGAGATGCCCTCACAGCCTGGTAAGGGATTGTTTTTTTTATTTACTTGGTGTGTGGGTAAAAACCTTTGTGGTGTTATGAAGGCTGCCATTGCTGTTGTTGAAAGGCCTGTACACGTGGGAAGTACCCAGTTCTTCCAAATGCCCCCTTCTCCTCCATCTTGGAAAGCTGGGAGCAAGGGGAATTCAGAAGTTAACTGCATAAGCGCAAGTTACTAAGATTTAACCAGGAGAAGACTTTATTGCTGTAAGATGAGAAGCTGACAACTGCAGCTGTATGGGTACTGTCACACAAGCGGCAGACAGCCTAGCATTTTTCAAACTTGTAAAAGCAGCAAATCAAAGCACGCAATTTCATGAAAGTAGTCAGTAAAAGTCATTTTAATCTGACACATATAGCTCAACTGATAATGCACGGTAGTACACTTGTATCTTGTGCATCTTGGGTAAGAAGTAAATGAAAACTTTTGTATCAGAGGGGTAGCTGTGTTAGTCTGGATCTGTAAAAACAGCAAAGAGTCCTATGGCACCTTATAGACTAACAGACGTATTGGAGCATGAGCTTTCGTGGGTGAATACCCACTTCATCCATGCATCCAACGAAGGACTCTTTGCTGTTTTTACAGTTCAAAAGAGCTTAAAAGTGGCCTGTAGCTAAACCAATTCATTTGCACATAACAGAGCATGCAGTTACATGAGCAACCCTTCATTCAGGCCAAGGTGGACACACTGATATTGGCTGTGGAAAGTATCAAAAATACTCTACTATAGTAGGCTGTTAATTTTAGATCTAATTTTTTACTCATTCTTCTGGGTCAATATCTGAGGGTGTTTAATGCAGCCAATATTCTAATCAGTTTTTAATAATTTTCAGCCCTCCTTCCCTGATAGCAGAAATGCCCTCTCCACATATCAATCAAGTCGCCTGTACCTCAGTTCTGCTGCATAGTCAGTGGGCTTTTGGTTCTAGTGTCTGTAGCAAGTCAATATTATCCAGAGTCAGGAATTAAGGCTGTCAAGTGATTAAAAAAATTAATCACGATTAATCACATTGTTAAACAATAATAGAATACCATTTAAATATTTTGAACATTTTCTACATTTTCAAATATGTTGATTTCAATTACAACACAGAATACAAAGTGTACAGTGCTCACTTTATATTACTATTTTTATTACAAATATTTGTACTTTAAAAAACAAACGAAATAGTATTTTTCAATTCATGTCATACAAGTACTGTAATGCAATCTATTTATCATTAAGGTTGAACTGATAAATGTAGAATTGTGTAAAAAAAAACTGCATTCAAAAATCAAACAATTCAAAACTTTTTTAGAGCCTACAAGTCCACTTAGTCCTACTTCTTGTTCAGCCAGTGACTCAGACAAAAAAGTTTGTTTACATTTGCAGGCAATAATGCTGCCCACTTCTTGCTTACAATGTCACAGGCATTTGCATGGCACTATTGTAGCCAGCGTCACAAGATAATTACATGACAGATTCGCTAAAGATTCATATGTCCCTTCATGCTTCAACCACCATTCCAGAGGACATGTGTCCATGCTGATGACAGGTTCTGCTTGATAATGATCCAAAGCAGAGTGGACCGATACATGTTCATTTTTACCATCTGAGTCAGATGCCATCAGCAGAAGGTTGATTTTCTTTTTTGGTGATTCGGGTTCTGTAGTTTCCGCATCAGATTGTTGCTCTTTTAAGACTTCTGAAAGCATGCTCCACAACCTTGTCCCTCTCGGATTTGGAAGGCACTTCAGATTCTTAAATCTTGGGTTGAGTGCTGTAGCTATCTTTTAGAAATCTCACATTGGTACCTTCTTTGCGTTTTGTCAGATCTGCAGTGAAAGTGTTCCTAAAACGAACAACATGGTGCTGGGTCATCATCCGAGACTGCTATAATATGAAATAGATGGCAGAATGTGGGTAAAACAGATCAGGAGACATACTATTCTTCCCCAAGGAGTTCAGTCAAAATTTCATTAACGCATTATTTTTTTAATGAGCGTCATCAGCATGGAAGCATGTCATCTGGAATGGTGGCCAAAGCATGAAGGGGCATACGAATGTTTAGCATATCTGGCACGTAAATACCTTTCAATGCCGGCTACAAAATTGCCTGTTCTCACTTTCAGGTGACATAAATAAGAAGCCGGTATCATTATCTCCCATAAATGTAAACAAACTTGTTTGTCTTAGCGATTGGCTGAACAAGAAGTAGGACTGAGTGGACTTGTAGGCTCTAAAGTTTTACATTGTTTGTTTTTGAATGCAGTTATGTAACAAAAAAAATCTACATTTGTAAGTTGCACTTTCACGATAAAGAGATTGCACTACATTACTTGTATGAAGTGAATTGAAAACTACTATTTCTTTTATAATTTTTACAGTACAAATATTTGTAATAAAAATAGTAATATAAAGGGAGCACTGTACACTTTGTATTCTGTGTTGTAATTGAAATCAATATATTTGAAAATGTAGAAAAACATCCAAAAATATTTAATAAATTTCAATTGGTATTCTATTGTTTAACAGCAATTAAAACTGCGATTAATCGTGATTAATTTTTTTGAGTTAATCGCGTTAGTTAACTGCAATTAATTGACAGCCCTAATATGAATTATCAGTATCTTAGATCCTGTCTGCACAGGTGACAACATTGTTCCCTTGGCCCTTTTTGAAGATGAATAATATCTGAATGTGAAATGTCACTTTCAAAAAGTTCAGCTTTCAAGACTATTAGTCATTTATGAGAGAGAGAGTTACCAGGATGTATGCTGCTTTTCTTGCTGCACATGGGAGAAAGTTGGACTGTGAATCTGTGTGCAAAGGTTCCCATAATTTATAGCTGTGGATACTAACAGCACACTTAATTTTTTTATCCTCCTACAGGCCCTTCCACTTTCACCGCTGCTGGGCTAGAAGACCCATGACAGCAATGGAGAGGCCACAGAACTCTGACACAAGGAAGGGAAGACATGCATCAAGACCTACAGATTAACACTAGCCAGAGATCTGACCATTCATTCAGATATCAGTCTACGCTGGAAGAGGAAGACCAACACTATGACTGTCAGACTAGTGCTCAGTTATCTGCAACATGATAAAGAGATGGAAAGGGAAGGCAGGGAATTCCAGAGATAAATGTTTGAGAGATTTTTTGAGGTGACTGGAGAGAGATTCTCAAGCAAGTCTGCTGTCCCTGTCTGTGTCCTGTGCAAGCTATGCCTGCTCCCTCATGTCTGCACTACCACATACTCCAGAATTTGAAGAACTCTACCATTTGGGGAGAGAAAGAAGCAACTGTTACCCTATATACTAGAGTTCTGTGCAGAGGAAAGGGAAAGAAAAACGCCATGCAACTGAGATGAATTTCCATTACCTTTAAAGAATCTGATGTTCCTTATGGGTGAAAAAAATGCATTTATAATTGAGGGGATATGCAATGTTTATACTAAGTTGTTCTATAAGCTAATGCATTTGGATTACACTGGTAGTACTGCACTGTTTGATTATGTGAGTTTAAAAGAGTGGATGCCTTTTGAAAAGTACAACCTTCTCTGTGTTGTTCTGTTTTGCTCTAAAGTTTGTGTTTTTAATAAAGTTTATGTTCAAACCAGAACTCAGTGTGATACTTGCCCTTGTAAATACATTGATAGTAAGGCAAATAATTCAATTAAAAATTCCCTGTCGATTCCTTATGTAAGTTAAGCATGGCAGCATAGAAGACATCTCTTACACGGTGGGCGGAAGTGTTCTCAGCTTGAATTCGAAGAGGTCTGGCTTCTGAAAGACAGAGACTAGTGGTCCTACTTCAGCACTCAATTCAGGTCTGAAAATTTTACGTTTGTTTATATTATTATTACAAAAATGTAAAAGCCAGAAGGGATCATTATGATCATCTAGCCCGATGTCCTGCATAACACAGGCTAGGGAATTTCACCCATAGATTCCTGCATCAAGTCCAGTAACTTGTAGTTGAGCTAGATCAGATTTTTTAGAAAGGTTTTTTGAGTTTCACTCCAACTAACAGAGAATCCACTACATTCCTAGGTAAGTTGTTCAATGGTTAGTTACTGTCCCTGTTAAAATGTGTGCCTTATTTCTAGGCTGGGTTTATCTAGCTTCATCTTTCAATTATAGCAATCACATTCTCCACAGAACAGACACTCTGAGTAAGCAGTCATCTCCAATGCCCTTTCAGCCTTTCAAAGGCACTCTGCAGTACTATTCTACATCTGCTGAGGGTATAGCTAATCCTTCTCCCAGGCAGCCTCACATCTGAGTTAGGCCCTCAAAAGCCAGTGGTCATGCTGGGTCCCCGAGAACAGGCATATGCCCATAAACTCCATTGACTTCCATATTACTTTGTGAGAACAGGGTCCTGGATTGTCCAAGCTGGAAATGTGGACCTCGTGAGCACCCTCGCATTGTGCACTTTGCCAGTGCATTCTGTGCATAAGTACATCAGTCTCCCACAG
The DNA here is from genome assembly GCF_016161935.1 of Mauremys reevesii. Lineage (NCBI taxonomy): Eukaryota > Metazoa > Chordata > Testudines > Geoemydidae > Mauremys > Mauremys reevesii. The sequence goes on along the minus strand of NC_052635.1, from coordinate 17,960,759 downwards.
TAGTCAACCAAAGTCTGCATCACGAGGGAGTAGTAGCCCTCAAAGCTGATATACTCCCCTGTGCCCAGGGGAGAGCATAATATGGGGATGTGAGTGAGTTCAGGGACCCCTGATGCTGACATCCCTTGTGAATTTCAGGGATTTTGCCCACCTTCAGAACTCCAAGCTGCAACACAGCATTGATGGCCTCACAAAACTCTACTATCAGGAAGCCCATGGTGGATCTTCTGAGCCTGAGTGGGTTCCCAACAACCTGTAAAATCAATGATAGCTTCCAAAGTGCAATCGCCACACACTTATCAATAGGTATTGGTGTTCCGGTGCTCCTGACAGATTTCATGAAGCGTGGTCTTCCTCGTCCACTGCTGATCATCCCACATCTGAGGGAAAACGTAGTCCTACCCCTCTGTACTTATTGGTGTGCACCAATGAGTGCTTCATCTGTTAAGAACCCACCCATCCATTCTCAGAACTGTACTATGTGTATCATGTCCTCCTGCTGAGTGCCCCACAGGCAGATTCTCTCCTGGTACTGACAGCACCACTGCCGTTGTTTCCTCTTAGCTCCTTCTATAGCTCCTAATATCCAATATCAGTTCTCTAAAAATCCACTCTTTGGGATGTTAGAAATCCATGCTGGAACAGAAGATCAAGAAGTATTTCACAAAAGAAGCAGATAAGTGTAGAAACATGTAGCAGTTTATATACTTTCTGCACAGAGAAGCAACTTCTGGAACTTGGAGAAAATCTGAGGGGCTGACCTGTACTTCCATAATTCCCTGTGCACATGTTGTCTCCCCGAATGCTGTTTGCAGTGACCCCAAAAACATTGCTGCTAACATGACTGAGTGCATCAGTAGTGTGGATGCAAGGGCTTTCAGCATGTCCACTGAACACAGGAGGACTGATCCTCGTCTCCACAAAGGCCCACACATAAAAGTTGCACTGATTAAGAATGTCTCCTTATTTCCATGAGAGCTGGTGTATATCCACACACACACGTCTGTTTCCCATCAGTAGATCTGTGTAGTTAAATCAATATATTTACTCTATTTTGGTTGGTATTAAATTGAAATAGTGGCAATATATTTCTATGTATAACAAAACCCGTGTGAGGCATCTTCCCACTGCTATCCAACTCTGCACCGGTCATCGCAGAACTCACTTGACTGTTTATTTTCTGCACTCCACTGCTGATGACTCAGGATGCCCAGAAGTCACTCCTCAGTCTAATATTCTTTTTACATTGAACCATGATTAAACCAACATGTATCTGTCTGCCACTATGAATCATTTTAAATAAAAAAAACTTTTCTGTGACTCAATAATTTAAATTTCATGGGAAGGGAAAATTAATGAGAAATTTCTGGAGGCACAACAGCATGTTCCAATTTCTATATCTAACAACAATGGACATGCAAATCAAAAGTCAAGGACTTTGACTGAAGAGACATGTCTAGAGAGATGGAGCTCCAGATGGTCTGTGAAATGCTGGACAGTGAAATGCAGGAAGGTGAGGGAACCTCCCAGAGGTGATTAGGGGACAGTAGTAGTATGTGGGATAAAAAAAGGCTTTTGCATTGCCTCCAGGCAGTGCTGCTAATAAAATGGTCCTTATAGAAATGTTATATAATGTCAAATTTAGGGTCAGGTGGAGATTTGATACACAGGCCAGGTGAAGGTAAGGGAAGATCTTTAGACACAGCAGAAGGGAGACTGGCTGGCAGACCAGGGGGAAATGAGAGAAGGAATTTTTGAAGCTGTTCCATGCTGTATAAATATGTAAAGAGTCATTGGGCCAGAGAGAGAGAGAGAAAATGACTCTGTGGCCTGGTGCTTAGGGAACCGACCAGGGAGGTCCAGTTCTCCAGCTCCAATCATTCTTTAATTTCTTTATCCAAAGTGGAACAGCTTGAACAGGGGAGACTGAGGGCAATTCACATCAGTGTTTTCCATAGCTCAGTGGTTAGAGCACTCTCCTTACAGATGGGAAACTCTGTTCAAATCCTTTCTTCCCATCAGGCAGAGGGAGGAATTGAACCACATCCCAAGTGAGTGCTCCAACTGCAGGGCTAAAAGTTACAACATGGCTGGTACCACCACCACTTCCTTCTCCAGCTGTTTGTAGGGAGCTAGCTGTTCCCCTAACTCATTCTTATAAGACGTGGCCAATGTGCCTGATTCCAGGAGACCGGCTCCCATTTGTGAATCGCTAGCACATGTAGGTGCTTCCCTGCAGCCCATACTTAGGAGCCTATCTTCGCAAGAGGGGTGAGGTTTAGCATACACTCCTCTTGTCAGTATCTCCCACTGGCTAGTTTAGGTGGCTCCCTGCCACATGCTGGTTGTTGTGAATTGCATTCTCAAGCACCTGTCTCTCCCCATTCATTGTATAGGGACCCTAGGCACCTGACTCAGGCTTTGTGAATCACAGAGATGTTCTGAGTGCCTAAAGCCTAGGCACTGCAATGCTCTGCATCACAGCGCCTAAGCACCACTGTGAATCCAGGACCAGGTTTCTATGTTTAAAATTCCATGCACTAAACCCTCTTTTTTTTTTAAAGTCTCTTGCCAAAATGTATTGCACATTGTAATTGTCTCTAATAGTTTAAATCAGTGAAGAGTTGTTAATTATTCTGATAGTTTCTTCTCACCTCCCCCCCTTGTACACCTGTGTAAGGATCAGGCAGAATCTCCCCCTAAATTAGAAGTCCAGGTTCATTTTTTTCAAAAGAAACTTGAGACTTGAAGGTGGCTGCTGGATCAGAAGCTGCTGCTGAACAGGCAGCCAGACTCACAGGCCACAGGAGGAGAAGGATGGAGGGCCAGATGCTTGGCTCTGCTGAGTCTGCATTGTGCTATTCTAGAGTATAAAACTAATTTAAATCAAGCTCAGATGGCCAGCCGAGGATTTCTCTGGTGTGGAGGAGTCCCTAGGTGGCACAGAGCTGATGTAGCAGCTCCTGTGTTACACTCCTCCCAATCCCCAGTGCAGATTGTGACCAGATACTATATGTTGGCAATCCCTGGATGCCAGAATGGCCCCTGTGGGACAGTGGATGTTGGCATAAGGTGGAACAACCTTCAGGCTGCTCTTCCTCTTGATGGAACCAGGGTTGTTGCAAACCAACTACAGGAGCTGCAAAGGGGGCTTACTGCTATCTTCTTTCCACCCAACCCTGGACTCAGGCTGAACACTGCTCAGATAATCTGGAGGATATACTCTTGAGTCCGTAAACTCAGGATATCTTAAAAACGAGGTTTTAAAATTATTAATAACAGTAAATATAGCCACATTTTTTAAAGAAAAAGTGCCAAATTCTCTGCTGGTGTAAATTGATGCAACTCCATTGAAGTCAATGGGAATGCATGGGGGAGTGAGTGAAGGTACAAAGGCTTTATTCATGAATTAATCCTGATTTCTATGAATATATTGTTATTTATAAGTATGCATGAATAGTTTAAATGAACATATTTTAATCTACTGGTTATTTGTGAACTGTTGACAGACTATTTAGTTTTCATGTTGTGGGTTTGGACGCTTAAATTATGTAGTATTGTTCCTGCTCCATGACTTGAAGTTTTTATAAACAGTAATGAATGAAGAACAACAAAGTGGCATTTTATCATGAAATGTTCAGAATTTGCAGTTATTTTTACAGATACTTGGCAGTCATCCAAATGCTTGTGAAAAATGAGTAACAACCTCACAAATCATAATGAGCAAAATTCAGAGCTTTTCTTCACAACAACATCTGCAAATCATAGACTCATAGGCTTCAAGGCCAGAAGGCACCATCATGATCTAGACTGACCTCCATATTGCAGGCCACAGAGCCTCACCACCCACTCCCGTAATAGACCCATAACCTCTGGCTCAGTTCATGCCAGCAAATGAGCCGTGCCCCATGCTGCAGATGAAGGCAAATAAACTCTAGGGTCTCCACTAGTCTGACCTGAAGGACAGTTCCTTCCCAATCACAAATATGGCAGTCACTTAGACCGTGAGCATGAGACAGCTGTCTTGTCTCCCATCTGCAGCTCTTGGAGATATTTGCTTCTAGCAGTCACGGATGGGCCACATGCCATTTTAGGCAACCTCACCATCAAGCACAGTCTTGAAACAAGTTATGTTTTTTGCCCGCACTACTCCCCTTGCAAGGCTGTTCCAGAACTTCACTCCTCTGATGGTTAGAAACTTTCTGTGATGGGTTGGATCACAGAAACGCCCTTGGGAACTGCCAGTGCCAAGACTACTTCTGCCCCTGCTTTCCCTTCCAGCTTGGGGCTCCAGCACCCTGTCTTGTTGAGCCAGACACACCAGTCTGCTCCAACACAGACCCAGGGTCTGAACCACGTGCCCCAAAGCTACAGACTTAACTGAAAGCCACTTACAGAAGTGTTCCTGTCTTTAACACTCAGGTGCCCAACTCCCAATGGGGTGTAAACCCCAAATAAATCCATTTTACCCTGTATAAAGCATAAATTGCTCACCCTCTATAACACTAATAGAGAGATATGCACAGCTGTTTGTCCCCCAAGGTATTAACACATACTCTGGGTTAATTAATAAGTAAAAAGTGATTTTATTAAATACAGAAAGTAGGATTTAAGTGGTTCCAAGTAGTAACAGACAGAACAAAGTGAATTACCAAGTAAAATAAAATAAAACACACCAGTCTAAGTCTAATACAGTAATAAAACTGAATACAGATAAAATCTCACCCTCAGAGATGTTTCAATAAGTTTCTTTCACAGACTGGACAACTTCCTAGTCTGGGCACAATCCTTTCCCCTGGTACAGCCCTTGTTCCAGCTCAGGTGGTAGCTAGGGGATTTCTCATGATGGCTGCTCCTTTTGTTCTGTTCCACCCACTTATATATCTTTTGCATAAGGCGAGAATCCTTTGTCCCTCTCTGTGTTCCCACCCTTCCTTCTAAATGGAAAAGCACCAGGTTAAAGATGGATTCCAGTTCAGGTGACATGATCACATGTCACTGTAAGACTTCATTACCCACTTGCCAGCACACACATATACAGGAAGACTTACAAGTAAAACAGAGCCATCTACAGTCAATTGTCCTGGTTAATAGGAACCATCAAGATTCCAAACCACCATTAATGGCCTACACTTTGCATAATTACCATAAGCCCTCAGCGTTATAGTTCATATTTCTAGTTTCAGATACAAGAATGATACAAGTATCAGAGAGGTAGCCGTGTTAGTCTGGTTCTGTAAAAGCAGCAAAGAATCCTGTGACACCTTATAGACTAACAGACGTTCTGCAGCATGAGCTTTCGTGGGTGAATGCCCACTTCGTCGGATGCAAGAGTGGAAATATCCAGGGGCAGGTAAATATAAGCAAGCAAGAAGCAAGCTAGAGATAACGAGGTTAGATCAATCAGGGAGGATGAGGCCCTGTTCTAGCAGTTGAGGTGTGAAAACCAAGGGAGGAGAAACTGGTTCTGTAGTTGGCAAGCCATTCACAGTCTTTGTTTAATCCTAAACTGATGGTGTCAAATTTGCAAATGAACTGAAGCTCAGCAGTTTCTCTTAGAAGTCTGGTCCTAAAGTTTTTTTGCTGGAGGATGGCCACCTTAAGATCTGCTATTGTGTGGCCAGGGAGGTTGAAGTGTTCTCCTACAGGTTTTTGTATATTGCCATTCCTAATATCTGATTTGTGTCCATTTATCCTTTTCCTTAGAGACTGTCCAGTTTGGCCGATGTACATAGTAGAAGGGCATTGCTGGCATATGATGGCATATATTACATTGGTGGACGTGCAGGTGAATGAACCGGTGATGGTGTGGCTGATCTGGTTAGGTCCTGTGATGGTGTTGCTGGTGTAGATATGTGGGCAGAGTTGGCATCGAGGTTTGTTGCATGGATTGGTTCCTGAGCTAGAGTTACTATGGTGCAGTGTGCAGTTACTGGTGAGAATATGCTTCAGGTTGGCAGGTTGTCTGTGGGCGAGGACTGGCCTGCCACCCAAGGCCTGTGAAAGTGTGGGATCATTGTCCAGGATGGGTTGTAGATCCCTGATGATGTGTTGGAGGGGCTTTAGCTGGGGACTGTATGTGATGGCCAGTGGAGTCCTGTTGGTTTCTTTCTTGGGTTTGTCTTGCAGTAGGAGGCTTCTGGGTACACATCTGGCTCTGTTGATCTGTTTCCTTATTTCCTCATGCGGGAATCAGATATTAGGAATGGCAATATACAAAAACCTGTAGGAGAACACTTCAACCTCCCTGGCCACACAATAGCAGATCTTAAGGTGGCCATCCTCCAGCAAAAAAACTTTAGGACCAGACTTCTAAGAGAAACTGCTGAGCTTCAGTTCATCTGCAAATTTGACACCATCAGCTCAGGATTAAACAAAGACTGTGAATGGCTTGCCAACTACAGAACCAGTTTCTCCTCCCTTGGTTTTCACACCTCAACTGCTAGAACAGGGCCTCATCCTCCCTGATTGATCTAACCTCATTATCTCTAGCTTGCTTCTTGCTTGCTTATATTTACCTGCCCCTGGATATTTCCACTCTTGCATCCGAAGTGGGCATTCACCCACGAAAGCTCATGCTGCAAAACGTCTGTTAGTTAGAGGTGCCACAGGATTCTTTGCTGCTTTTAAAGAATGATACATTCATACAAATAGGATTAACACATTCAGTAGATTATAAGCTTTGTATTGATACCTTACAAGAGACCTTTTGCATGAAGCATATTTTAGTTACATTATAGTCACACTCATCAGCATATTTTCATAAAATCATATAGAGTGCAACGTCACACCTTCATCTAATTTCACACTTTAACTTGTTGATGGCCAGTCTAGATCTATTTGTTCTTGTGCCTTTAATGTAAATAACTCCTCCCTCTCTAGTGTTTATCCCTTTGATGTATGTATAGAGAACAATCATATCTTCCTTCAGCCTTTGTTATGTTAGGCTAAACAAGCCAAGCTCCTTAAGTCTCTTCCTTAAGTAGGTTCCTCATTCCTCTGATCATACTAATAGCCTTTCTCTGCACCTTTTCCAGTTTGAATTCATCTTTCTTAAACATGGGAGACCAGAATTGCACACACTGTTGCAGATGAGGTCTCACCAGTGCTGTGTATAATGGTAATCACACTCACTTATTGTTACTGTGCCTCAGTGGGTCACAACCGAGAATACCAAATTCAGGACAAGTTGCTGAGAAATAGGGCAGAGAAACCCCCAAACTGGTGGTTATTCTTCCATAAGGTACACCAATCCAGGAACAAAAGTAAAGTTCTGTCTCACCACACTGGCTAACAAAAAGTCAGAAATGCAGCCTCTTTGGGTATTCCAGCCCTGGATTCAACACCCGGAAACTAGAGTTAATGATGAGTGGTTATTTAAAACTAATTTAATCAAACAAAGGGTTTTTCTGATCCCAAAGGACCAGCTACCTACCAAGGTCAATATATAACTCAGATCTTACCAATAATCACTCTGTTTCCAATCCTTTAGTATCTAATATCTAAAGGTTTATTTATAAAAAGAAAGGAAGAAAGGTGAGAGTTAAAATTGATTAAAGGAATCAAATACATACAATAATTGCAAAGTTCTTGGATCAGGCTTGAAGCAGTGATGGAATAAACTGCTAGCTTGTTAAGTCTCTGGTTGCTCCAAAATCATTGGAAAGTCCTCAGTCCCTTGGTTATAATGCTCCCATTAGTATAAGTTCATAGTCCAGAGGTTTGAGCAGGAAAGAGGCAAAATGGAGATGTTTCCAGGGCCTTGTATAGCTTCGGCTATGTGGAGAGAAACTCATTGCCTCAGTTTGTGGGTGGAGTTTAGAGTCACATGAGCAAGTCACATGCCCTTGTGTGCTTTGATGAGTCATAGCAGAGGCCACTACCCATACTCTTGTTAGAATGTTTACATGTATGTCCATCAGGTGTGGATAGGCTTCTTCCAGGTCCAGTGTGTTCATTGATGAGCCATCAACTTGAATATTCCATTCACAATGTGCTGGCCAGACTGGATACAAATTACTCTGGGGGTGCTATCACTGGAGCAAACATATTTGAAATACAGGTACATAGTCAATATTCATAAGTTCAGATACAAAAATGATATATGCATGCAAATAGGATAATCATATTCAGCAAACCATAACTTTTCCATTGACACCTTACTTGACACACTTTGTACAAGATTTGTTGTGATTATATAGCAGTGGTAGCAACAATGATCTACATGGTCATATTTTAATCATATAATGTCACACCTATCTCTACTGGAAATACCGTGCCTGATGGAGTAAATATATTGATGCATCCTAGAATTGCATTAGCCCTTTTCATGGCCACATCACATTAGCAGCTCATAGGCATCCTGTGATCAACCAATACACACAGGTTCTTCTCCTCTTCTGTCATTTCCAGGTGGTAAGTCACCAGTTTATTGCAAAAATTATTGTTGTTAGTCCCTAAGTGCATAACCTTGCACTTTACACTATTAAATTTCATCCCATTTCTATTACTCCAGTTTTCAAGGTCGTCCAGATCTTGTATGATATTCTGGTCCTCTGTATTGGCAATACCTCCCAACTTTGTGCCATCTGCAAATTTTATTAGGCCTCTCCCACTTTTTGTACCAGGGTCATTAATGAAAATGTTAAATAAGATTGGTCCCAAGATCGATCCCTGAGGAACTCCACAAGTTACCTCCCTCCAGCCTGACAGTTCACCTTTCAGCATGACCCATTGTACTCTCCACTTTAACCAGTTCCTTCCCCAACTTTTGATTCCTCTCCAGTGTAACTAATAATTTCCATGTGTAACTGTATCAAATGCCTTACTGAAATCCAGGGTTTGACCCCCAAGTTTATGGATTCATTAAAAATCCTTGCTGTAGGGCTTGCAATTTCATGTGCCATTTCCTTTAATATTCTTGGATGGAGAGTACCCAGGCTTCTCAGTTTGGATCCATTAAATTGTCCGAGTCTGGCTTGTGGTAATTTCTGTTTCCATATCCTTGTTCCCATTAGCCACCTTGCCATTGTCCCCAAGCTCCTCATTACTCTTATTAAAAATTGAGGCGAAGTATTCACTTAGGTGTTGAGCCATGCCTATATTATCTTTAATCTCCTCTCCATCCTCAGTGCTTACAGATCCCACTTCTTCTTACAATCATAGAATATTAGGGTTGGAAGAGACCTCAGGAGGTCATCTAGTCCAATCCCCTGCTCAAAGCAGGACCAAACCCAACTAAATCATCCCACCCAAGGCTTTGTCAAGACAGGCCTTATAAACCTCTAAAGAAGGAGATTCCACCACTTCCCTAGGTAACCCATTCCAGTGCTTCACCACCCTCCTAGTGAAATAGTGTTTCCTAATATCCAACCTAGACCTCCCGCACTGCAACTTCAGACCATTGCTCCTTGTTCTGTCATCTGCCACACTGAGAACCACTAAGCTCCATTCTCTTTGAAACCCCCCTTCAGGTAGTTGAGCTGCTTTCAAATCTCCCCTCACTCTTCTCCTCTGCAGACTAAATAACCCCAGTTCCCTCAGCCTCTCCTCGTAAGTCATGTGCCCCGCCCCCTAATCATTTTCGTTGCTGGACTCTCTCCACTTTTTCTACATCCCTTCTGTAGTGGGGGGCCCAAAACTGGACACAATACTCCAGATATGGCCTCACCAGTGTCGAATAGAGGGGAATAATCATGTCCCTCGATCTGCTGACAATGCTTCTACTAATACAGCCCAATATGCCGTTGGCCTTCTTGGCAACGAGGGCACATTGCTGACTCATATCCAGTTTCTCGTCCACTGTAATCCCCAGGTCCTTTTCTGCAGAACTGCTGCTTAGCCAGTCGGTCCCCAGCCTGCAGCGGTGCATGAGATTCTTCCTTCCTAAGTGCAAGACTCTGCATTTGTCTGTGTTGAACCTCATCAGATTTCTTTTGGCCCAATCCTCCAATTTGTCTAGATCACGCAAAACCCTATCCCTACCCTCCAGTGTATCTACCTCTTCCCCCATTTTAGTGTCATCTGTGAATTTGCTGAGGGTGCAGTTAATCCCATCATCCACATAATTGATTCTTGCCTTGTTTTATTTTTATTTATATGGCTAAAGAACCGTTTACTGTTGGTTTTAATTTTCTTTGCAAGGTCCAACTGTGCTTGGCTTTTTGGCGGTTCTCACTTTTTCTCTATACTTTCTGACCTCCAACAGGTAGCTTTCCTTGCTGATCCATCTCTTCTTCCATTCCTTGTAGGCTTTCTGCTTTCTCTTAATCACCTGCATGAGATGGTTACTTATCCAGTTTAGTCTGCATCCCTTCCCTGTGAATTTTTCTATGTGGTCCTCGCTACTTACCAGTACTAAATCTAAAATGGCATCCCTGGTCGTAGTTCCCTGGTATTGTCTTAATGCACGTTAAGGACAGCGTCTGTCCCATTTTTGACTGGAGATAATTTTAAAGTCTTCTGAAGCTGGAGAATGAGTTCAGGCTGATATAGGCACAGTGAGGATTCTTATGAATTTGCACTACTCTGGAAACATAATTCTTCCAGAGTACTGCAAATGACTCCTAAATCTCTTTCTTGATGGGTAACAGCTAATGTAGACACCATCATTTTGTATGTAGTGTTGGGATTATATTTTGCCATGTGCATTACTTTATTTCATTTAACATTGAATTTCATCTGCCATTTTGTTGCCAAGTCACCCAGTTTTGTGAGATCCCTTTGTAACTCTTTGCAGTCTGTTTTGGACTTAACGATCTTGAGTAATTGTGTATCATCTGCAAGCTTTGCCACCTTACTGTTTACCCCTTTTTGCAGATCATTTATGAATATGTTCAACAGCCCTGGTCCCAGTACAAGCCTCTGGGGGACACCGCTAGTTACTTCTTTCCATTCTGAAAATGGACCATTTATTCCTACCCTTTGTTTCCTATCTTTTAACTGGAGTGCCTGGGAATGCTTTCAGTATCATCTAAAGATCCTTAATTTAATTTAATGACAAGCCTTTTGTTATCTTAATCACCCTGCCTCTGTTTATAAGCAAACTCCCTGCCCCAAGGACAGAAGTTGTTAGCAGCACAGAACTCGTCACATTCTACACTCAAGCGCTGGCTCCTGGGTGCTGAGCACCCACTATTTGTTTCCATGATTGCTTGAGCCCCAGAACACCCCTGGAGTCCTATGTCCCCACTTGTTGCTTCAATGACTGGTGAAGAAATCTGTCAGCTATCACATCCAGGGATAGCCAGGCCCTATCATTATTAGTAGCACTGGCCTGTATCTGGGAAATTAAAGTATCCCATAATCACATAAATCCCTGTAATATTTTATTTAATTAAAAATATTCAAAAGGTCTCTATCCATATCCAAATTGTATCCTGGGGTCTATAGCAGACCCCAAACACTGACCCAGTGGAGCATTCGCTACCTTTCTTCCCCAAAGTGATTTTGACCTGAATAGATTCTGTTTGATCCATTCAGTCACTTCTAATTTCTTCACAGTCTACCTTTTCATTAATATACAATGCAACTTCACACCTTTACCTTTATTTCTGTCTTTCCTGAATAGCACATACCATTCAATACCTGTACTCCAGTCATGACTACTAGTCCACCATGTTTCTGTTATCCCTATAATATCTGGTTTCACTTCCTGCACCAATAGTTCTAGTTCCTCTATTTTATTTCCCAGGCTCCTTGCATTGATGTACAGATTTTGTAGTTGTTTTTGCTTGTCTTTGCTCAGATTCCTTGCCTGATTAGGTACAGTTATCTACTGCCAGTGTCACCTACCTGACTGTTACTGTCATTGGCACTGTCTTTCCTCTCCTTGTTCGCCTTTGTACTTTGAAGCTCATAACATTTCCCAGAATTTACATTAGCCAAGTCTTCTCCCTAGAGACATTACATACAAGATAAGTTCATGGAGGATAGGTCCATCAATGGCTATTAGCCAGGATGGGCAGGGATGGTGTCTCTAGCCTCTGTTTGCCAGAAGCTGTGAATGGGCAGCAGGGGATGGATCACTTGCTGATTACCTGTTTTGTTCATTCCCTCTGGGGCACCTGGCATTGGTCACTGTCAGAAGACAGGATACTGGGCTAGGTAAACCCTTTGTCTGACCCAGTATGGCTGTGCTTATGTTCTTATGTTCTCTTAATACATACACATTTGCATTTTTAATACAATGAACTCCTAAAAACCTGACACTTAATTCAATAAGGTTTAACTTAATAAGATTTGCAAGACAGAGACTATTAGTGTAATGGCCATTACTGGATAGAATCATAGAATCATAGAATTCAAGATCAGAAGGGACCATTATGATCATCTAGTCTGACCTCCTGCAAGATGCAGGCCACATAAGCCGATCCACCCACTCCTGAACTAATTCTCTCCCTTGACTCTGCTGTTGAATGCTCCAAATCATGATTTAAAGACTTCAAGAAGCAGATAATCCACCAGCAAGCGACCCCTGCCCCATGCTTCGGAGGAAGGCGAAAAACCTCCAGGGCCACTGCCAATCTACCCTGGAAGAAAATACCTTCCCGACCCCAAATATGGCGATCAGCTGAACCCCGAGCATGTGGGCAAGACTCTCCAGCCAGACTCTCTGGAAAAGGCTAACAATATCCCAACATTGACCCTTTGTACTAATTACCAGTGTGGCACGTTATTGACCTATTGACTAAACCCGTTATCCTATCATACCATCCCCTCCATAAACTTATCCAGCTTAATCTTAAAGTCATGGAGGTCCTTCGCCCCCACTGTGTCCAGGTTTTGTATACACACTTTTAAAAGGATGTTGAAAAGTTGGAGATGGTTCAAAGAAGAGTCCCAAGAATGACTTGAGCTCTGGAAAACCTGCCTTGCAGTTACAGACTTCCTCAGGCTCCTTGGAAAATCCCAGCCTGAATCTATTTAGTTTATCAAACTGAAGGTTAAGGCAACTTTTCTCATTGACAGTCTCTCAGATACTTTCTCCCTGCAGGGGAACTGTTACCCCTTTTCATCCAAGCAGCTAATCAAAGTTTGGGCCCTGTAGGTTGTTCCACTCAGAAGATAAGTTGATGAGACAGGTATTTCTTTGATCTAAAGATCCTGGCCTTGTTCACAGAGCACAGATACAGCCCTCCCAACAGTAGTAAATCCACTTTAGTATTTAGACAATACATTTCTAAGCTGTCTCACTTATCCCTTTGTTTTGGATGGTAACCTGTGCTTAATTTAGGGTTGCCAGATATCCGGTTTTCGACCAGAACACCCGGTCCAAAAGGGACCCTGGAGACTCCGGTCGGGACATTAAAAGTCCGGTCAGTGGTGCAGTGGGGGCCCAGGGCTAAGCCAGGGTCCCTGCCTGCCCTAGTTCCACGGGGCTCCCGGAAGCTGCCGCCAGGTCCCTGCAGCCCCTAGATGCATGGGCGGCCAGGGGGGCTCTGCACGCAGCCCCCGTCCCGAGGGCCAGCTCTGCAGCTCCCATTGGCCAGGAACCACAACCAATGGGAGCTGCGGGGGCAGCACCTGTGGGCACATGGGCAGCGCGCAGAGTCTCCCTGGCCACCCATGTGCCTAGGGGCTGCAGGGACCTGGTGGCCACTGCCTGGTAGCTGCAGAAAGCGCCGCGGTAAACCTGCACCCTGAACCCTTTCCCACACTCCAACCCCCTGCCCCAGCCTGGAGCCCCCTCCCACACGCAAACTCCCTCCCTGAACCTGCACCCCCCTCACCTGAACCCCATCCTGAACCCCAGCCCTCTCATCCCCGGCCCCACCCCACAGCCCACACCGCCAACCACAGCCCACAATCTCTGCCGCACTCCAAACCCCTTGGCCCTATCCCCACACTCAGGGCTCAAGTAAGGTGTTGGCACTCTAGGCTCATGCCTAGGGCCCTTATTCCTGGCATTGCAGCAGAATCTCAGTTTATATTTTTTAAAAGTACATTTCTAGCCCTCTTGGTTATGAAGAAAATGGGAGTGCCGTGCAATACAGCAATGTCTGCCTGGATCAGCAGAGAGCTTGTGACCACAGAGGTGTCCAAAAAACAAAAATTTCCTTTCACAAAAAAAATTGAGGTTTCAAAATTTGTTTTCATTTCACATCAAAATGATGACTGAGACCTCTAGAAAAACTGAGTGAGAAACACACACACAGTCAGTGCTGTCTAGAATAGCCCATAACCTGGTGGCTAGGGCACTCATCTGGGATGCAGGAGATCCATCTTCCTGCTCTGCCTGCATCTCTTTTTGGCCGAAAGAATATTTAATTACTTATACAAAGTGGAACAGCTCTAACAAGAGGAGGGGAGAGAGAGAGTGTAAGTCCATAGTCCCGTAGCTAGGGCACTCAGGCTGTAGGAAACCCAGCTTTTAGTCTTCTTCTTCCTTTGAATCAGGAAGAGAGAGTGCCCTAACCACTGGGCAACTGGCCATTGTCTCTCTCTGGTTTTGACCAGGAAATTCCATCCTGGACCTGAGAAACCTTCCCAATGGAAGTTTTGTCAAAGCCAATACATTTCCACAGGAAGTTTTGGGTTTTGATGAATCAGCATTGGCTGGCAGAAATTTCTGCCAGAAAAATGTTTCATCGAAAAATTCCCAACCAGCTCTACTCATGATATAGTTACAATGTGAATTAAAGTTACTTAAAAAAATAGAGGAAGTAGCCCAAAATAACCCCTAAAATACAAAGCTGTTAAAATCTAGCTTACTCAGCACACACTCTCCTAATAAGAAGTACATTTGTAGATTCCCAGATTTATACATTTTAAAGCTAGAAGGGACCATTATGATCATCTAGTTTGACCTCTTGCAGAACATGGGACAGAAACCTCATTCAGGGGTTCCTGCAACAGAGATAATTATTCATTCCCAATACATGAGTGAACAGTATCAAGCCCAATGAAGCAAGGTGGAACTATCTCTTAAGAAGACATTCCAGTTTCTCTTTAGAGATTTCAAGTGATGATGAATTTCTCTCTTCTTCAGGGAAGCTGTTCTAATGATTACTCACTGGTAAGAATTTACTACTTATTTCCAAATTACAGTTTCTAATTTTGATTTCCAAGCTTTGGATTTTGTTACACCTTTATCTTCTAGATCAGGGGTTCTCAACCCCTGGGGTTGTGACCAGATTTCAAGAGGGTCATGGTGTACCTCTCTTTCTCCCATTCTTTCCTTTCCCTCAAATAAAATAATTTTTCTAAAGCTCATACTTGTGGAGATAAATTTGAAAATGTGAAATGAACATAAACTGATGCAGTAATGCTTGCCTGAATCCTCAGAGAGCTTTTGAGAGGTGTGAATGGCACCATCCATCACAGTCAAAATCCTGTGGACTCTGCCAGTTGGAATTTAACATTTTCATTACACCACAGAATTCAAGATTATTGCCATGGAATTTACTGTTTTGCTGCAGCTAGGCACCCAACATTTTGTTTTGTCCCCCTGACCTGCTACCTTTTGCTCTCCAGCCTCCCCCCCACCTTCCAAGGGGGAGTTAACTGGATTCCAGCGCATGCTCCCCACAGTGTTCTGTGGCATCAAGCAGCAGAGGAGGGCCACATCCATTCTCCTTTTGTGACCTTTTCATCACTCTTCTATGATCTGCCACTTGAAACCTGACTTTCCTCTTTGGGAGACACAAAACAAAACACATCTGTGATGGGGCAGAGATGCCCCGCACCAGCAATGAGGGAGTTAAGGAGGCTGTCAGGCTCTCCACTGGCAATGAAGGGTTTGGGGAAAGCCTGAAGATCCAGTTGACCCGCCCTGCTACACCTCCCTTCCCAGCTAGTATCGGGCATGGGAAGGGAGATAAAAGAAGAGAGTCTAGCCCAGTTCAGGACTGAACAGGAAGGAGGACAAAAATCTGCTTCTCTTGGTGAAATTGAAGCCTGGTTTTGGCCCTGGGATGGATCTCGCTTGCTGGCCGGATCAACTCTCCTGGAAGGGATGAGTAGATCCTGGGAAGGGAATTGGCTGAAGAACAAACTGGGAGACCAGCCCTTAATAGAAGGGTGGGGCCCCACCAAAGGTTAGTGGGATGCCCTGATTTTGTTCCTGATTAGCTTTGAATCTTAAACACCCCCAAAAGGGTGTTTAAACCCATTAATGCCAGACTGAAGGTTGCTTTGGCTGGAGGACCAAAGCACCACTCTCTTGTACCTTATTGGGACTGAGACATACCAGTGGAGACCCACAGCTGGGTGAGCTGTGCACAGAAGGGCTACAAGGGGGAAGTACCTCAGAAGCCCTATTACAATATCCTAGCATGACTCTCAGTTACTGTAATACAGTAAAGAGGTTTTCACAGTAGTGGTCAAGGGATTCTGAGAGGTTCATATGGCCTTTAAAGACCAACTTTACAAAAGTAACCATTGAATTCTTCAAGTGAAAATGTACAGACTTACAGAATCAGAAGACTATTTTGTTGATGTCAGTGCTGTAAACATCAGACTTAGTGTCACAGTAAATTGTGAAATCTGCCAAGACTCAGAGAATTGAGAATCTACTGATTGTGTCCTGAGCCTCAGATGTCATCAGTGTTATGTTGGGACTTGCTGCTAGCAATCAATATCACAGCCTTCTCCTCTCCAAAGATGCAGTCAGACAACAAGTTTGTGATGTGGCCAATGTTCAGGAACAGCGGAGTAGAAGAGTCTGGGAAAGCCACTTCTCAGTACAATAGGAGGACACTACAGATATGTCTTCCTGTGCACAGCTTTTATCTGTTGTCCAATCTGAGTGGGAGCTGTTTCACCTTCCACTGACAGTATGTGCTATAGGGACACAACATCTTTGACACTATCCAACAATCAGTTCTTCCAGGTGAGTTGGATAGGCACTGCTGGGTTGATATTTGCATTGGTGGTGCCTGACTTATGATAGAAAAACACAGCACCTTGGACTAGACTCCAAAGGACAAGAAGAGATGAAATTCTTGAATTACCTATACAACAATGCTAGGAGCCTGGGTAACAAGGAAGAGGAATTGGAATTGCTGATTTATGAGCATAAGTTTGATCTAGTTGGTATTACTGAATCCTGATGGGATAATTCATATGAGGTGAATGTCAAAATAAATGTTTATAACATAATTTAGGAAGGATCAAGCAGGATGGGGTGTAGCAGTGTTATACCAATATAATAAAAACCAGCAGGATCTTATTAAGAAGGATAAGGCAAAGATGCCACATTTATTGTAAATATAATAATAAAGCAAAAGATAAAAATAAACGTTGTTTGACTACTTATTCCTATTACTACTTATTCCTTACACACACACACACACACATATATTCATTCACACAATCATTCATTCAAGTTCTGTATAGGTGTTATAGTTACCAGCCTAGAAGTTGCTCATGCCAAGTTACTGGCCAGGTATCTTGGTCATGAGGATGGAGCCAAGTCTGTGTCAGATGCACTGATGCTCCTGGATGTTGGCAGCAGAATCAGAGACTCAAAGTCATCAGTCTTTGGAGTTCATTTTTATAGGAATTAATTCCTATGTTAGTCTATGGGAGCTGTTTCATCCTGCTGTTGCAGACTCAATCAGCAGATGGCACATTCCTGGTGGCGCCACACTGTCCAAAGTTTGTGTTTTTCATCCTTCCAGGTGTTGGGGTGGATCCCAGTTTACTCTCCGGGGGTTGTCTGGTAGTCTACTTGACACATTTTTCAGCTGATGGATACTCCCTTTCTAGGCTGGCACCTCCCTAACCATCCATGTACATCAAGCATTCATCAACATACATTCCATATCTTAACCATATTTTAATTTACTGTCTCCACCACTTTCGGGATACTACTGACCGTCTGACCAGGATGGTGATAGTGACTGTGAAATGCTCAGGGAGATTAAAGAGGCTATAAAAATAAAAAACTCAACAATAATGGGGGATTTCAACTATCCCCATATTGACGGGGTACATGTCACCTCAGGATGGGATGCAGAGATAAAGTTTCTTGACACCTTAAATGACTGCTTCTTGGAGCAGCTAGTCCTGGAACCCACAAGAGGAGAGGCAATTCTTGATTTAGTCCTAAGTGGAGCACAGGATCTGGTCCAAGAGGTGACTATAGCTGGAGCGCTTGGTAAGAGTGACCGTAATAAATTTAAATTTAACATCCCACTGGTGGGGAAAACACCCCGGCAGCCTACCACAGTAGCATTTACTTTCAGAAAGGGGGACTACAGAAAAACAAGGAAGTTAGTGAAACAGAAATTATAAGGTACAGTGCCAAAAGTGAAATCCCTGCAAGCTGCATTGAAACTTTTTAAAGACACCATAGTAGAGACTCAACTTAAATGTATACTCCAAATTAAAAAACATAGTAAGAGAACCAAAAACATGCCACTGTGGCTAAACAACAAAGTAAATGAAGCAGTGAGAGGCAAAAAGGAATACTTTAAAAAGTGGAAGTTAAATCCTAGTAAGGAAAATAGAAAGGAGCATGAATTTTGTCAAGTAAAATGTAAAAGTATAATTGGGAAGATCAAAAAAAGATTTGAAGAACAGCTAGCCAACGACTCAAAAATTAACAGCAAAAAACATTTTTAAGTACATTAGAATCAGGAAGCCTGCTAGACAACCAGTAGGGACACTGGACGATTGAAATGCTAAAGGAGCACTCAAGGGCGATAAGGCCATTGAGGAGAAACTAAGGGTATGTCTACACTATGAAATTAGGTTGATTTTACAGAAGTTGATTTTTAGAAATTGATTTTATACAGTCACTTGTGTATGTCCCCACTAAGCACATTAAGTCGGCGGAGTGCGTCCTCACTACCATGGCTAGCATCGACTCATTGAGCTGTGCACTGTGGGAAGCTATCCCACAGTTTCCACAGTCTCCGCTGTCCATTGGAATTCTGGGTTAAGCTCCCAATGCTTGATGGGGCAAAAACATTGTCACTGGTGGTTTTGGGTACATGTCGTCAGTCTCCCTTGCCTCCCTCCCTCCCTCCGTGAAAGCAACTGCAGACAATCATTTTGCACCTTTTTTCCTGGGTTACCCTTGCAGACGCCATAGCATGGCAGGCATGGAGCCCACTCAGCTCACTGCTGCTGTTGTGAGCATTGTAAACATCTTGCGCATTATACTGCAGTAGGTGCAGAACCTGGCTAAGAGATGGCAGCACGAGGACGATTGTGAAGAGGACATGGACACAGACTTTTCTGAAAGCACAGAATGTGGCAATTGGGACATCATGGTGGCAGTGGGGCTGGTTAATACAGTGGAACGCCGATTCTGGGCCCGGCAAACAAGCACTGACTGGTGGGACTGAAGCGCAGGAATACCAAGATGAGAGCTGCCCTGACAGTTGAAAAGCGAATGGCGATAGCCCTGTGGAATCTTGCAACACCTGATGCTACCGGTCAGTCGGGAATCAATTTGGAGTGAGCAAATCTACTGTGGGGGCTGTTGTGATTCAAGTAATCAGTGTAATCACTGATGTTCTGCTATCAAGGGTAGTGACTCTGGGAAATGTGCAGGTCATAGTGGATGACTTTGCTGCATTGGGGTTCCCTAACTGTTGTGGGGCGATAGACAGAATGACTATCCCTATCTTGGCACCGGACCACCTTGCCAACCAGTACGTAAACCGCAAGGGGTACTTCTCAATTGTGCTGCAAGCACTGGTGGATCACAAGGGATGGTTCACCGACATCAATGTGGAATGGCCAGGAAAGGTGCATGACACTCGCATCTTTAGGAACTCCAGGCTGTTTGAGCAGCTGCAAGAAGGGACTTACTTCTCAGACCAGAAAATTACTGTTGGGGATGCTGAAATGCCAATAGTTATCCTTGGAGACCCAGCCTACCTCTTGCTCCCATGGCTCATGAAGCCATACACAGGCAGCCTGGACACTAGTAAGGAGCAGTTCAACTATAGGCTGAGCAAGTGCAGAATGGTGGTAGAATGTGCCTTTGGACGTTTAAAAGCTCGCTGGTGCTGTTTGCTGACTAGGTTAGACCTCAGCGCAACAGATATTCCCATTGTTATTACTGCTTGCTATGTGCTCCATAATATCTATGAGAATAAAGGGGAGATGTTTATGGTGGGGTGGGAGGTTGAGGCAAATCGCCTGGCTGCCAGTTTTGAACAGCCAGACACCAGGGCAACTAGAAGAGCTCAGCTAGGCACACTGCGCATTAGAGAGGCTTTGAAAACCAGTTTCAAGACTGGCCAGGCTATGGTGTGACAGTTGTGTGTGTTTCTCCTTGGTGCAAACCCGCCTCCTTTGTTGATTTTAATTCACTGTAAGCCAGTCACCCTCCCCCCTTTGATCACAGCTGGCAAAGGAAATAAAGTCACTATTGTTTTGAAATCATGCATTCTTTCTTTATTAATTAAAAAAAGGTGAGATAACGGATAAGGTAGCCTGGGTGGGGTGGGGGAGGAGGGAAGGACCTTCCTTAGAGGTTTTTAAGGTCAGGCTTGACAAAGCCCTGGCTGGGATGATTTAGTTGGGTTTGGTCCTGCTTTGAGCAGGGGGTTGGACTAGATGACCTCCTGAGGTCCCTTCCAACCCTGAGATTCTATGATTCTATGACAAGGCCACATTGCTTAGTGTAACCACACTACAAATCAAAACTGTTTGATTGACAGCCTTCTGTTGCTTGGGCCATCCTCTGCAGTGAAGTGGCTGGGTGCTCGGAGCCTTCCCCCTCCACATTCTTGGGTGTCTGGGTGAGGACCATATGGAACTTGGGGAGGAGGGCAGGTGGTTGTACAGTGGATGCAGCGGCAGTCTGTGCTCTTGTTGGCTTTCCTGCAGCTCCACCCAGTGCCTGAGCATGTCTGTTTGCTCCCCCATTACCCTCAGCATTGCATCCTGCCTCTGCTCATCGTGCTCACTTAATGCTTTCCTGGACTCTGCCACTGAATGCCTCCATGCATTCAGCAGTGCCCTATCAGTGCAGGAGGACTGCATGAGCTCGGAAAACATGTCATCACGAGTGTGTTTTTTTCACCTTCTAACCTGCAATAACCTCAGGGACGGAGATGATAGGGGGAGCACAGAAACATTTGCACCTGCGGGGAGATAAAAAGGGAGAGTAAAATTTAAGACGATACATTTCTGAGAACAAAAGGGAGACTCTTTCACAGTGAATCAAGCAATTCACAGCAGATAGTAAATGTGCTTTAGGTACAAGGTCGCATTTTGCTTTTATATTGAGCGCCTGCCGGTATGGTGGCATCTCACACATGGCTGGGCAACAGAATTCGGTTTCCAGGCAGCCATGGTAAGCCAAAGGGTACACGGGGTTGGCTTCTAACGCCTTCATAACATATGGGAATGTTTTCAAACTGCAGCGCCCTCCTTTCCCATAGCAAGCAATGCCGGTTAGGTTTGTCATTTAAAAGGGGGTCTGCGGTTTTTGGGTGGATGTGCAGCGCACACCTTCCCCACCATCCCTCTGTGTGGCTATTTGGGATGATCTCTTCATCCCTACCCCCTCTGCGTGGTTATTCTCAGGGATGATCCCTTTTAGCCAAGCACAAACAGCCCTCTGTTTGTCACTTGATGATTACCTATTCTGTTCATTCCTTCTGGGGCACCTGGCATTGTCCACTGTCAGAAGACAGGATACTGGGCTAAATGGACCTTTGGTCTGACCCAGTATGGAGGTTTTTATGTTCTCTTAGTATATACACATTTGCATTTTTAATACAATGAACTCCTAAAAAACTGACACTTAATTCAATAAGGTTTAACTTAAGATTTTCAAGACAGAGGCCATTAGTGTAATGACCATTACTGGATACTGTGTTCAGGTTTTGTATACACACTTCTAAAAGGATGTTGAAAAGTTGGAGACGGTTCAAAGAGTCACAAGAATGACTAAGTATGGCCGTTCTTATGTTCTTATGTATGTTTTTAATGTCCTAATAGATGAAGCACAAGATGGGATACTAGTTGGTGTCTGATACAGACCACAAAATAACATTAGGGAACGGGATGACCAGCTCCTTAAACATCTATCTATAATATGTAGGTAAAAAACATTCATGATCATAGGGGGCAGGGGTGGCTCCAGGCCCCAGCACGCCAAGCGTGTGCTTGGGGCGGCATGCCGCGGGGGGCGCTCTGCCGGTCACCTGGAGGGCGGCAGGCGGCTCCGGTGGACCTCCCGCAGGCATGCCTGCGGAGGGTCCGCTAGTCCCGCGGCTTCGGTGGAGCATCTGTAAGTATGCCTGCGGGAGGTCCACCGGAGCCGCGGGACCAGCGGACCCTCCGCAGGCACATCTGTGGGAGGTCCACCGGAGCCGCAGGACCGGCGACCGGCAGAGCGCCCCCCGCGGCGTGCCGCCATGCTTGGGGCAGCGAAATGGCTAGAGCCGCCCCTGATAGGGGGACTCAATTTGAAAGACATATGCTGGAAGTCTCATGCTGCCAGTACTAAAGAATCCTTGGAAATTCTAAATATTATTGATGACAATTTCCTAACTTAATGTATTGCACCAAACACAGGGAGATACTATATTAGGCCTCATCTTGACAGATAAAGAGAAATTGATCACAGATCTAAAAATTAATGGTAACTCAGGTACATGTTCATGACTTGATTACATTTATAATGTGCAAAGAGAATAAAGTCCACACCAGTGATATATATAATTAGTGCTTTAAAAGGGCCAATTTCACAAAGCTGTAAACAATTATGAGCCAAATCAGCTGGGAGGAAGAATTTAATCAGAAAAATGTGAATGATAATTGGGAATTGTTCAAGAACACTTTACTAGATGCCCAAAAAGCCACAATCCCATAAACAAGGAAGAAGGCCGTAGTAGTTAAAAAACTGACCTGGGGAAGTGAAAGCAGAGATAATAATATACAACAAATGGAAAAAAGGGGAAATTAATAGTAATTAATATAAATTGGAAGTTAGGAATTGTAGAAAATTGATAAGGTAAGTACAGGGACAGAAGGAGAAATCTGTGGCCAACAGGGTTAAGGACAATAAAAGGAGGGTTTTAAAAGTATATTAAGAACAAAATGAATCCTAACAATGATATTGCTCCATAACTAGATGGAAAAGGTAGCATTATCAATAATAATACAGAAAAGACAGATGTGTTCAGTTAATATTTCCGTTCTGTTTTTGGGAAAACAACATGATGTAGACATATCATCTGACAACACTCTTTCCATTCCACTAGTAACTCAGGATGATGCTAAGCAGCAGCTACTAAAGTTAGACCTTTTTAAATCATCAGCTCCTGATAACTTGCACCCAAGAATTTTAAAACAGCTGGCTGAGGAGCTCACTGGACTGTTAAGTCTTGAAACACCAGTTCCATAAGTCTGGAAGAAAGCAAATGTGCCAATATTTTTAAAAGATGAATGGAATAACCCAGTTAATTATAAGCCTGTCAGTCTGACATTGATCCCTGGCAGGATAATGGAGTGTTTAATACGGGACTCGATTAATAAAGAATTAAAGAAGGGTAGTACAGTGAATGCCAGTCAACATGAGTTTATGGAAAACAGACCCTGTCAAACTAACTTGATAGCTTTTTTATGAGATTACAAAATTGATTGATAAAGGGTATATCATTGATATAATAAACTTAGACTTCTGTGTGGCATTTGACTATATACTGGATGACCTTTGGACCAAAATTGGACACAGTACTCCAGCTGAGGCCTAACCAGCGCTAAGTAGAGCGGTACTATTACCTTCTGTGACTTGCATTCTATGCCTCTGTTAATGCAACCTAAAATTGCATTTGCTTTTTTTGCAACATCATGCATTGCTGATTCATGCTGAAGTTGTGATCCACCACAACTGTCAAGCCAGTTATCCCCCATTCTGTATTTGTGCATTTGGTTTTTCTTCCCTAAGTGTAGCACCTTACATTTGTCTTTGCTGAGTTTCATTTTGTTGCCTATAATCCAGTTCTCCAATTTATCAAAATCCCTCTGAATTTTAGCTTTATCCTCCAAAGTGTTGGCAAACCCCCTCCCCCTCCAGCTTTGTGTTATCTGCAAATTTGATCAGTTTGCACTCTATTCCTGCATCTAGGTCATTATAAAGATATTAAACAACACCGGACCCAGACCAGTTCCCTGTGGAACATCACTTGAGACCTCTCACCCATCTGACATCATTCCATTAAAAGCTAATCTTTGTTTGTGGTTGTTTAACCAATTATGTATCTGCTTAATGGTAGTTCCACCAAGCCCACATTTCTCCAGCTGACTTATCAGAATGTCATTTGGGACTGTGTCAAAAGCCTTGCTGAAGGCCACATATATTTTGTCCACTGCATTCCCCATATCCACCAAATCAGTTACCCTGTCAAAGAAGGAAATCAAGCTGGTTTGGCATGGTTTGTTCTTGTTAAATCCATGGTGGCCGTTAGCGGGATCACCCCTTCATCTGCCAGGTATTTGCAAAGTGAATGTTTTATACTTTGCTCTAGTAGCTTCCCAGGTATTGACGTCAGGCTGACTGGTCTATTGTTCCCCACTCTTCCTTTCCCCTTGTTTTAAAGTTGGGCACTACATTAGCCCTCCTCCAGTCTTCCAGGACCTCTCCTGTCATCCATAATTTTGCAAATATTATTGCCATTGGCTCTGACATTTCTTCAGCTAATTCCTTCAATACTCTCGGGTGAATAGCATCAAGCCCTGCTGATTTGAATTCATTCAAATTGGTCAGAATTTCTGTGAAATGTTCTTTACTTTGCCCGATCTGCATCCCTTCCCCTTTATTGTCTATGTTAACTTCACTTGTCATCCAGTCACATGTTATTTGTTGTGAGAAGACTGAAACGAAGTAGGCACTGAGCAGCTCCACCTTCCCATTCTCCATTGAGCAGCGGACCCACACCGTCATTGATCTTTCTTTTTTGTCTGTTATATTTGAAGAACCCCTTCTTATTACCTCTAACTCATTCTTGGCCTTGGCTTTCCTGATTTTGTCCCTACATACTTGCGCTATTCCCATGTATACTTCCTTGGTGACATGCCCCTCCTCCTATTTCCTGTATGTATCCCTTTGGGGTTTTAGATAGCTAAAAAGCTTCTTGTGCAGCCACATTGACCTCCTGTGGCCCAAGCTTCTTGTGCAGCCACATTGATTTCCTGTGGCCCTTCTTATCTTTCCTCTGCTTTGGAATAGCTTGATGTTCAGCATCCGGTATTACATCTTTTAAAAACTGCCAGCCCTCTTTGACGCCTTTTCTTCCTAATTGATCTTTTCATGGGGCCTTGCCTACTATTTCTGAGTTGGTTGAAATCTGCCTTTCTGAAGGCCAGTGTCCTTGTTTAGCTGTTCTCATGCCCTCCTTTCCACAGGATCTTGAATTCTATCAGATCATTATCAGTGCCTCCCAAGTTCCGACCACCTTCACAGTCACAACTAATTCATCCCTGTTGGTCAAAACCAGATCCAAAATGAATGAGCCCTAGTTATTTAATCAGAAAGTTGTCCACTTACACATGCTAAGAATGTGCAGGACATATTATGTTTTTTGTAATAGTCTTCCAATAGAGATCAGGAAAGTTAAAATCCTCCATTAAAACTAGCTCGTATGTGTTAGCTGTTTGTAGAATGACTCATCCACTATGGGCCGGGGGGAATGATCGTTGGTATGCTTTTTTATTTACAGAGGAGATGAACTGTGGATTTTAAGTATGAATCTGAAAAAATATATCAAGACTTTATGTTTGGATATGACTCCCAGATGCACCTTATCATGTCTTTATCCTTATTGTTTGAAATGCACATGCTATATGGTGTGATGCAGTGACGGTGATAAACTTTCTTAATGAATTCAAAGCTTTTATTTGTTAACATCACTGTATTAGAAAAGGACAGTATTAGAGAACTGACAGGCAGGCCAGCTGCCACGAAAAGACCAAAATAGTAATAAAATAAAGTGCACAAGTGAAAAGCAGTGAAACCAGTACAAAAAAAGAAAATTGAAGCTCCCCTCCTTCTGCATGTCCCCTGCCTCCATTCTTCTTTCCCTTCTAGTGCTTTTTCATGCATTTGGTGCTGCTGCATGGGCAGTGGAGGCCTGCATGGGATACCTTTGCCAAGTTCAACTAGATTAAGTCCTGGTTGCCTAAGCCATCCAACCACAGAACTTGCCAGGGTTCCTGGTTTACAGGATATAGTACAATGAAGGGGACTCAGGAGGTAGTGCTGGCACAGGACGTGCAGGTGGAGCAGGAGCCCGGTCTCTCACAGCCATTAGCACAAGCAGCCTCTCCACCATGTCTTGCTGCTGCACTGTATCTTATTCCCTCAAGCGACGTTCCTGCTCAAGAAACTGAGCTGCAAATCACTCCATGTGCCCTGCAGCTTCTCTTTGCCATTCAACTTGCTGTGAATCCTTCTCCCTTCAGTATTGAAGCTGCTGATTGGCTCTGTCCAGACTGTCCACCATAAGGTTGTCACAGACACACAGCCTCTTTGACCCCATGGAGTATGTCTACACTGCAGTTAAAAATCTGCAGTTGATCCATGCTATCTGACTCAGGCTCATGGGGCTCGGGCTGCGGGTCTGTTTAACTGCAGTGTAGACATTCAGGCTCAGGCTGTAGCCTGAGCTCTGGGACCCTCCCATCTTGCAGTGTCCTAGAGCCTGGGCCATAGCCCAAGCCCAGAAATTTACACTGCAATTAAACAGCCCCACAGTCCAAGCCCTGCAAGCCTGAGTCAGATGGCATGGGCCAGCCGCTGGTGTCTAACTGCAGTGTAGACAGATCCATTGTGATAGTGCAACAACTGCTGGACTGTGACTGGCCTGCAGCGGTGGAAGGGCCTGAAACCAGAAATGAAACCGTACGTTATTGTCTAAGTATTTCAGAAAAGGTTTAGTATAACATCAGCAGAAGGGCCTTTGGAATCTCAAAGCCAAAAAGTGTAAAATTCTGCTTCAGTATATTCTGAGAACAACAGTTCAGTGCCCAGATGCTCTGTGGGCACAACTGAGAGTTCAGCAGAGTGTGAAACCTTCACACATAATGGTAAGGTGAAATTTAGAATCGAGATACCTTTAAAAATTGCAGAGCATTTCAGCTGTGTGGGGGAGAGAAGAGGATGGTACACTTGCCGTGATTTACTGCTTTGGTTTCAGAACCCTTTCAGGCATTCAACATTTTGAAGGACATAATTCTGGCGATTCCTGAGTGGCAAAGAAATACTGTATTCTAAACTAACAGGGGCAAGCCAGCTATGTATGCTAAAGAGGTTTTCAAGTTTATGGTGACCAAGCAACACATCTATGAGTGAAGTGGGGTGGTGACCTACAGAGAAGGGCCCGGAAAGTACGCCCTCCCCTTCCTGCCTGAAATGTGACTATCCATCTGAGTTCCTACTATGGGAGAAGTTTGCAGCTATCAGCACCCAGGACTGGATCAAAATTAATGGGGGAATCAACAGGATGCAGCACCAGCTTCCACGTGGATTACTGTCTTCCTGTAAGCTACTGAAACTTTTCTGCATTCTTGCAGTTACCCCAGTACGGCCTACAATACAGCCTGCTTGCACTACATCTATCTATGGACTACAAGCAATTACCCCAGACAAAACAGACTCATGATACTGCACACATGAACTAGACACATACCACAAGGACTCATAATAAGGACTGCATCACCAAAATTACTCCCCCCCAAAAACACACACCTCCAAAGCACACTTCGGTAATAAAGAACTGAATAGCATTCCCACCCCCCTTCCTGGCACATTTCTGGAGTGCACACAACCTCCTGGTCCATTTCGGACAGTTAATTTGTTACCCATGAATTACATTCCCCTCTGGCCCCAGTACAGTTTACAGGCAGCTCATTATGGTGTGGCCTGGCCAATTTGTAGAGTGTGGCATACTAAAAGGGAAGACAATGAAAGGCTCCTACTTTTAACACCCCAGCATATCTTTGTAACTATGTGCGAGTATCTAGTAAAAATGTCTTTATAACTGCTTGTTTAACTGTTGTTTGCCCTTCCTGAAATCCATTTTGAATTCCACATCGTGGGGGAGATGCCAGAACTCTGGCTTGCATTCCACTGTAAGCAGATACATGTTGCTACCTAAGCTTGTAATTGCATTGGGTCATAAACCAGAAATCCCCCAAATTCGTACATTAATAACAACAAACTCGGAGCCAGAAACTTACCAGGCTCCAGGGCTACTTCTATCTCTTCTGTCCTGCTGCCAGTTCCATGGCGGGGTACTCCTTCATCATCAAACAGCTCCTCTGAGTATGGACGCAGGATGTGCTGTAGCTGCTTTAGCAGCGAAGCCTCCTGGGGACTGGCAAGAGTACAGAAGTCTCTTTGCTAACTTGATCTGGCAACTGTTGGCTCCCTGCCGTGCTATTTTAGACACGGGTCAGAAGGTCACCAGGCTGATCAGGCTGTCATGAACCACTGGGGGCTCGGGGCTCAGTGCAGTTCCCAGCACCTGGCCAAAGTCCATGTAAAAGAGGGAGGATGATGGGGAGCTCCCAAAGGCTACTCTTGATATAGAAAGGCCAAGAAACAGTGGTCCATGGGATTAAGGGATAGTGTGTCCCAGCAAACATCGAAATTGGTATATCTCCCTCCAAAAGTTTCAGTTTTGACAAATCGGCATTTTCCAATGAAAACAACATATAGTTGAAAAATTCCTGAGATGCTTTTAACTTCATGACCTCTAATGCTTCCACCCAGATTCACCAGCCAAAATCCCTTCTCTTCTTACCTTTACCAGCCACATCTGAAACTTAATTTATTATGAGTACATCAAAACTTAAGGCCTAAAATAAATGTGCACAGAAAGGAGACATGTACATGAATTTTTTTAATATGGTGGTATGTGAACCAATAAATTTTAGGAACCACTGGTGTACAGATCCCTGGAATTGCCATGCTGTAATTGTAAATTGATTTTATATTGCCACACATTGTACGTGCTATGCAGTAGAATCCCTTTTCAGTAACTGGTGATGTTGCTACCGGCTGCACAATATCCAAGGTTGATTCTTGTATTGAGAATGTCTAGGGTTTCAGCTATGGGTTACAGAGTTATTAACCTATCAGCTAGGAAGTTAATTGGCACATGTGTTTTCTCTGTAGGGAATGATCTCTTTCTGGTTGCCGTCCATGAGCTGGGTCACGCCCTGGGCCTAGAACACTCCAATGACCCCAGTGCTATCATGGCTCCTTTCTACCAGTACATGGAGACACACAACTTTAAACTCCCACAGGATGATCTCCAAGGAATTCAGAAAATCTACGGTGAGCAACATTATCCGTATGTTTATTTATACTGGGGCCCAAGTGTGCTGCTGGGTATCTTACAGACACACAAAGGTACCGTTCCTCCCCCACAGAGTTTGCAGACTATGAGCCAGATTCTCTCCTGTGGCAGGAAGGGTGAGGGACCATCAGGAAGCTGGTTACAGCTCCCTAGTTCTCATCCTGGCTCCAGCCCCAGGGGACTGCTCTAATATTCACCAGCTGACAGTTGTCACTAAGGTGCTGCCCACCAGCTGGGATAGCCAAAGCATTATGATCTGGCCACTCCTTATATTCCTATATTCCCCTTATACCAAGGGCTGTGGGAGTGAAATGTAGGAGCCAACTACACCAGCTGTATGCCTGCTGGGAACACCCCCCATACTTGGGTTGCTCCCTTCTTGTCACTCAGGTGGTTCAAAAGGGTGGAGCAGGCCAGAGAACCTGGCCATAAGATTAGACACAAGGACAAAAAGCTATATGAGGGGTGCTGGTGGGAGTAGGGAAAGGGTTAACTGGCAAGAATTTGTGGTTTCTGGATCTGCTTGTGGAATTTGGGCTCATTTCTTTAACATTTTAAAGAACTCAAGTTCTTCTTCGAATGATTGCTCATGTCAATTCCAATTAGGTGTGTGCACTGCGTGCACAGCAGCTGGAAGATTTTTCCCCCCTAGGGTTGTGCCTTCATGGTGCTCGGTATAGGGCCCTGCCAACCCGCCACCCCCTCAATTCCTTCTTACTGCTGGTGACAGCTGGCTGGAACGTCCTGTAGCTCTTGCCTTGGCAAGCGCTTTTTTGGCAGTGTCCACTTTTCGGTGTATATAGTTCTACTTAGTAGTAGTTTAGTAGTTGTAGTATTAGTACACTACTAGTACCGGGCAAGTCTAAAGTTGAAACAATAAAAAATAAAAAAACAATAAAAAACATAGAAAACATAAAACTCTGAAACATAAACTCTATGGTTTCTGTAAAGGGAAAGTTTCTGTAAAGGAATATTAGTCAGTCTTCTAAGGGGTCAACAAACAAGTGGACAAGGGGGATCCGTGACACTTAGATTTCAGATGTACTAAAGCCTTTGACAAGTCTTCCTCAAGGTCCTCACCAAAGTAAAAGCTGCTGGATAAAGGAAAAGGAAAAAAGGAAAAAGGAATTGAAACTGGAAGGAGGACAGGGAAAAGGGAAGGGAATTAATGAATTCTCAGAATGGAGGGGTAGAAAGGTGAAGAATGGAGAGGGGTGTCAGTCCTATCTAGGACTCAATTCTATTCATTCTATTCATAAAATGATAAAAGGGTAAACAGTGAGGTAAAGAGTGAGGTGGATGATACTAAAACTACTCAAGATAGTTAAAGTACTAAAAGACTCAAGATAAAAAAGAAGACTGACAAAAAGATCTCAACAAAACACAAAAACAAAAATGAAAATGAAAAAAATGTAAATGTATGTAAATGTGAAAAAATTTGGTAAAAAAAAATATACATACAACATATACATAACAGGTTTAATTTAGCAACGAGTCAAAGAAAGATGAGTTATCGTGGGAGTTCTAAGTGGAGAAAGATCTGCAGTGCAGTGGCGGTCAAAAAGCAAACAGGATGTTAGGAATCATTAAAAAAAAAAAAGAGAGAATAAGACTGAGAATATATTAGCCCTTATATATATATATGCATACGCACACAATATCTCGAATACTGTGTAGTGGTCTCTGTCTCTCAAAAAAAAAATTCACTCAAAAAAAAAAGAAAAGGAAAAGAAAAAAAAAAATGAAAGGGATTTTAGAGAAGTGAGGGGTGAGAAATGAGGAAAGAGAGAGGAGGACTTAAAGAGGCAGAAGAAAAGAGAAGAAGGGGGAGACATGATAGAGGTATAAATCATGATGGATGTTGATGAAAAGTGGAAGGAAAAAAAATTTATTTATTTACTTAATACAAGAATAGAAAGACCAAAAACCAAAAAAAATAGGCAGCAGGTAAAAAAAAAAAAAAAAGTTCTTTCTTCTTCGCAGCGCGCACTTCAACTTGTGAACTCTCTACCTGAGGAGAGTTGTGAAGGCTAGGACTATATATAACAATAAAAGGGGACTGGATAAATTCATGGTGGGTGGCTAAATGGCTAAATGGCTAATGGCCAATGAATAAAGAATGGTGTCCCTGTCTCAGTAGAGGATGATGGAGATGGGCAGAGAGAGAGATTTTGATCATTTTGCCATTGGTTCACTCCCTCAGGGCAGGGCTGGCATTGCCACTGTCGGGTAGCAGACAGATAATGGGCTAGATGGACCTTTGGTCTGACCCGGTACGGCCTTTCTTATGTAGTAGTTAGTTCACAAGTTTCCTTTGGGGAGGGTTTCTCCCGTGCCCCCCACCAACACTCCCCCAGCACCAGGGCATGCCTCGGTCCCTGGGGTATGAACTCAGGACTATGGCATATCTATGCCCAGGATCGACCCGCACACTTCTTGTTTGAAGTGTCTCAGGGAGAGCTACCAAAAGGAGAAGTGCAGGATCTCTGAAGGTTTTCCCTAGGACCTTAAAAGACCGAGAGCAAAGGCTCAAGATCCTCCTCACAGAGGCTACACTCCGGCCTCAATCCACTCCGCGGTTGGCAGATCCCATGCCAAACACCTCCTCAGCGGTGCAGAATGCATCGGCACCAACGCTGCATGAGCCGGTGTGGAGGAAGGACTCCAAGGAGACTTGGCACCGCCATGGCTCTGCCCATAGGCAGCCTTCTGTGAGGTACCAGTCTCAGTCCCCGGTGCCCCAGAAGAAGAGGAGGCCAGAGCGGGGCTGCTCTCCCCCATCCAAGCCCAAGGAGCCTGTGGCAGGGAGACCCAAACCGGGCCACGTTACCTCAGCCCCACTGCCTCCCAGGGTCTCGTCGACTCCTGCCCGGCTAGGGGTCCAGTCGAGTCTGGGCCCTCACCGCTCTCCAGACTGGCATGGCAGAGAGCTTTAGCTCCCTTCTATGCCGGAGGCGTTTGAGGGGGCTCGGGACCTTATACACCTCACGGTGCCATCCTCCCTACAGAGAAGGGACAAGTCGCCAGTGACTGCCCAACCCCCGATTCCGTAAAGACATAAGCCAGCGATGATGGCACACCGATCTGCATCTGCAGCATGCCTCTCCCCAGCATGGGCCACCTACATGGGGGAGCTGCACTGGTCCCCCAGCACCACTTGCCATCACCGTGGAACACCACTCCTCCGTGGTCCTCCTTCTCTGAGATCTTGGAAGCAGAATCCTACTGCTCCAATAGGACCAGGAGCAGAAGGTCCAGGTCCCGGCGTGATTGCCAGCCCTGTCTGGCACCAATGGCAACCTCTGGCGCAGAGGCCCTTTTGGATGCCCTGGGCTTACCATCAGGGCCAGGGACAGAGCCAGGGATCAAGATCCAGATCAATGTCAGTGGCATCGGCATCTTTTGTCCCTCCAGGGGCAGTGTTGGCACCGGCACCATCAGCAGCACCAACACCCCTGCCTTTGCCTGGAGCTCCAGCACCAGCATGGACACCGGCACTGTCGACAGCACAGTGGTGGCGACCTCAGTACCAGCGACTGTGGAGGCAGTGACACAGCAACACCAGGTGCCAAATGACCCCCTCGGCACCGAGGGGAGCGAGCAAGGCCATTACCAGGGCTTTCGTCCTTGTCTTCCCCAGATAAGGTGGGGACATCGACAGCCCCGGCCTTGGAGGACAGCAAGATTTTACAGCAGCTGCTGTGGTGGGTGGCCCAGAACCTGGAGATCCAGGCAGAGGAGGTGGTAGAGGACGCTGCGTGGGCCCGTATCACATCGGACCATTGGGTGCTCCACATGGTAGAGAGGGGATATTCGCTCCTATTTTCTGCCCTCCTGCACTTCCACCCTCCTTCCCCGTCCCTCTTCAGGGACCCTTTTCATGAGCAACTCCTCATACAGGAGGTGCATTCGCTCCTATTGCTGGGGGCAGTGGAAGAGGTTCCTCAGGAGCTCAAGGACAAGGGCTTCTATTCCCAGTATTTCCTAATACCGAAAGCCAAGGCAGTCTCAGGCCCATCCTAGACCTGTGAAATCTCAACACGTTCATGAAGAAACTGAAGTTCCTCATGGTCTCTTTAGCCTCCATCATCCCTTCCTTGGATCCAGGGGACTGGTACACTGTCTCGACTTGAAGGACGCCTACTTTCACAGAGCAATAACTCCATGCCCCAGAAAATATATCAGGTTTGTGGTGAGCAACAACCACTACCAGTTCACAGTCCTCCCCTTCGGCCTGTCGAGTGTTTACCAAGTGCAAGGCAGTGGTGGCCACGTTCCTGCGCAGGCAATAGGTACAGGTGTTTCCATATCTCAATGACTGGCTGATCAAGGGCCGCTCCAGGGCTGAAGTGGAGGCACAAGTCAACTTCATAAAAACAACGTTTAACAAATTGGGCCTTCTCCTGAACATGGGGAAATCTACGCTGTCCCCAGTTCAGTGGACAGAGTTTATAGGTGCGGTACTGGACTCTGCACAGCCCAGGGCATACCTCCCAGAATCGAGGTTCCAGACCCTGGGTGATATCATTCGAAGTCTCAGGCAGTTCCCCACCACCGCAGCAAGGAATTGCCTGAAACTCCTGGGGCACATGGCTGCTTGTACCCATGTGGTGCAACACGCCAGGCTCGGACTCCAGCCATTCCAATCATGGCTAGCCTTGGTGTATTGGCTGGTTCGGGACAGTTTGGACAGGGTCATGACTCTGCCTTGCCCAGTCCTCGACTCCCTCCTGTGGTGGCTTGACACACAGGTGGTGTGTGATGGGGTCCCCGTCATCAGTCCTCAGCCATCCCTCTAGCTGATGACAGTCACGTCAGCCTTGGGTTGGGGCATACATCTGGGAGACCTCAGGACACAAGGCCTCTGCCTTAGGTGGAGCTCAGTCTCCACATCAATCTCAGAGAGCTGAGAGCGGTGCACCTAGCATGCCAGACTTTCCGAGCCCACTTGGCAGGGAGATGTGTATCAGTTATGACAGACAATACCATGGTGATGTTTTATATCAACAAACAGGGAGGTGCACGCTCCTCTCCCCTGTGCCAGGAA
This sequence comes from Mauremys reevesii, assembly GCF_016161935.1. Classification (NCBI taxonomy): domain Eukaryota; kingdom Metazoa; phylum Chordata; order Testudines; family Geoemydidae; genus Mauremys; species Mauremys reevesii. The sequence goes on along the minus strand of NC_052635.1, from coordinate 17,926,436 downwards.
GCCTGCATGCTGTGGGACTTTTGTCTAACTCATGACATACCCCTGCAAGCATTATACAGCCCTGGAGTACAGAATGAGTTGGCAGACTATCTCAGCAGGTTGTTCCGGACATTGCAAATGGTGGGGTTTTCCCCAGATAGACCTGTTCACCATGCGACGCAAAAGGAATTGCCAGCAGTTTGCTCCTTTCTGAATCACAGTCCAGGCTCCATCTCGGTTGCGTTCCATCTCCCGTGGGGGGACCACCTCCTATACGCGTTCCCTCCCATCCCTCTCGTTTGCAAGGTGCTTCTCAAAGTACAGAGGAAAGACGTTTCAGTGATATTAGTAGCTCCCGGTCTGGTCCTGCCAGCACTGGTACACATCTCTCCTTGAAATGTCCATGGAAGCCCCGGTCACCTTGCCACTCTTCCTGGATTTGTTAACTCAGGATCACTTCTATCTCCAGCACCCGAACCTTGAGTCATTGCACCTCACGGCATGGAAGCTCCATGGTTGAACCCGATGGAGCTCTGTTCGGACCTAGTAAAACAAGTCCTTAGGAAACCCTCCACTGGGGCTACCTACCTGGCCAAATGAGAGGTTTTCGGTCTGGTCGGTGCAACACCATCCATCTCCGACGTTTGTGTCCATACCCCTTATACTGGATGACCTTCTCGATCTTAAGCAGCAGGGGCTGTCCATGTCATCAATAAAGGTTTGATCTTCCATCTCTGTCTTCCATGCAGGTGCAGGGGGATGGTCGGTCTTTGCTAACCCTATGGTCAGCCATTTCCTGAAAGATCTCAGAGGGCTATATCCATATGTCCAACAGCTGATCCCTGCTTGGAACCAGAATTTGGTCCTTTCCAGACTGATGAGGCTGCCCTTTGAACCACTGGTGACTTGCTTTCTGCTCTACCTCTCATACAAGGTGGTGTTTGTGGTAGCTATAACCTCAGCCAGGAGGGTGTCTGAGCTCAAGGTCCTAACATCAGAGCCTCTCTACACTGTATTCTACAAGGACAAGGTTCAGCTCAGGCCGCAACCAGCATTCCTCCCTAAGGAACCAGGACATCTTTCTCCCAGTTTTCTATCCTAAGCCGCACACTAAGCAGCAGGGAACAAAGGCTTCAGTCGCTGGACGTTCATTGGGTGTTAGCCTTTACATCGATCAAACCAAACCATTCCGGAAGTCCATTCAGCCATTCATCGTGATAGCAGACGGAATGAAAGGACTCCCAATCTCCTCCCAAAGGATTTCATCATGGATCACATCCTGCATCTGGGAATGCTACCACCTGGTGAAGGTGCCTGCCCCTCCACTCACAGCGCACCCCACCAGGGCACAAGATTTGTCAGCGGCATTCCTGGCACACATGGAAATATGCAGAGTGGCGACGTGGTCCTCCATTCACACATTCACATTGCATTATGCCATTATCCAGCAGGCCAGAGACGATCCAGCCTTTGGTAGAGCTGTACTTCAGTCAGCGAACATTTAAGCTCTGACCCTCTCCAAAATATAGGCTTGGGAATCACCTAATTGGAACTGACATGAGCAATCACTCAAAGAAGAAAAAATGGTTATTCACCTTCTTGTAACTGTTGTTCTTCGAGGTGTGTTGCTCACGTCCATTCCAATACCCACCCTCCTGCCCCTCTGTCGAAGTAGCCGGCAAGAAGGAACTGAGGGGGTGGTGGGTTGGCAGGGCTCTATATCAAGCGCCATTAAGGCACGACCCCAAGGGGTGCCCAGGCCGACCCTACCGATACTGCTAGTGGAATAATCTTCCGGGTGCTATGCACACGGTGCGCACACACCTAATTGAAATGGACATGAACAGCAACAATAGTTACGAGAAGGTGAGTAAACTTTTTTTAATAGGAAATGGTTCTGTATTTTCAGTGGGGAAAGGAGACTTGAGCAGGTGGGGTCTGGCACAAAAGAGGAATCTGGATGAGGAGAAGATGTTGTTGGAGAAAACTGTGGGGTGGGAAGATAATATGACCCCAGGGCGAGGGAAGGAGGGGAAGTGTGGTCAGAGTATGGGGACTGAGCAGGGAAATGAGCAGAGGTGAATGTTTGATGGACAGGTGAGAGGTGAAACAGTGAATGGCTGCATGAGGTGGGACAATATCAGGGTAAGGTCCCAACGGGAATGGGAGATTTAACTGGGGAATAGACATTCACTCATCCTTTAAGAAATGTATTTACTAGTTTGTGATCGGACCAAGATTTACTGTTAATCCACTGACGAAATGCTGGCATTGCTGATAAATGAACCCTTACAGACAATAATAATGGACCATAACATTCAAGAAATAATTGATAATTTAGAATTTCTGGAACCTGAGCATTCAAGGGACCCACACTGGTACTTTCTGATCATAATAAAACTCTTCTGCATTGTCTAAAGTAGCATTTACAGGTGACATCTTTTCCAGGATTCAGTATAATGTTTTGTACATCAGCAGAACACAAATGCTCAGCAGATCTCAAGATGCAATCACCCACATCGTCGAATTTAGTGAGCTCAGGTCGGAATGAAGTACTCATCCCTCTTGCTGAGTCAGCAGGTCTGGGTCCAAAGGCAGATGTTGAAATATTCCCCCCAGACAGATGCAGCAAATCCAGGAACCAAAGATGTCTGTCCCAAGCTGAGGCTATTGGAACCACAAAACTAGGTGACTGGGCAACAAAATGGCAGATGAAATTCAATATTGATAAATGCAAAATACTGCACATTGGAAAACATAATCCCAACTATATGCAGAAAATGACAGGGTCTAAATTAGCTGTTACCATTTGGTCATTGTGGATAGTTCTGTGAAAACATTGGCTCAGTGTCAAAAAAGCTAACAGAATGTTAGGAACCAGTAGGAAATGGATAGGTAATAAATAATTATTAACCTGTGGAACTCATTGCCAGGAGATGTTGTGAAAGCCAAAACTATAACTGGGTTCAAACATGAATTAGATAAATTCATGGAGGATAGATCCATCAATGGCAAAGATGATCAGGGAGGGTCTAGGTGTTCTGAGCCTCTAACTGGCAGAAGCTGGGAGTAGACGATAGGGGGTGGATCACTCGATAATTACCCTGTTCTATTCATTTCCTCTGAAACATCTGGAATTGGCCTCAGTCAGAAGACAGGATACTGGGCTTGATGGACCATTGGTCTGACCCACTATGGCTGTCGTACATTCACTCTGGCTCAATCCTGGCTGATCTTGTTGATTACTCTTTGGACTGGTGGAATGGAGGGAAAGGTGTCACACAGACCCTGGCAGTGTGCCCAGCATCCATCCAGTGCTGATGATGAAGCCAGTGGAGACTTTTGTGTTTGAGAACAGCAATTAGACTTGGCAAGTTTGTTTTCTCAGTTATCTTGGTGTCAGGAACGTTGGTTTCCCATTTGCTATTTAGATTACAGTGAAGATGGGGGTGCAGCATTTGTGTAGCTCTCGTAGCTGCTGTGGGTGGTACAGGTCTCACCACCATGCAGCAGTGTCTGGTAGACCCTTATCTTGGTGATCAGTGTTAGTTTCCTGGTATCTCACATGCTCTTGGTCAGTTGGCTGAAAATGGTAGTTGCCTTTCCAGTGTGAGAATTAAGCTCATATTTGAGCGGTAAGTTGATCCTAATAGCGGAACTTGCGTGTAACTTCTAGCACAATGTTAACTATTGAACCCTCTGCTGTGGTCAACACACCTTGTGCCACAATCATCGTCTTCCTTACACTGATGGCTAGTTCCAATTCACCACATGCTAGCGCAGAGCTATTGCAAAGTTGCTGAAGCCCTTCATCACTGTGTGCGACAAGCACTGTCATTAGTGAAAAGAAATTCCCTTAGCAGCAGACCTTGCTTTTTGCTTAGTTTAGGTGAGTTATCACAGCCAAAAAAGCATTATCAGAAAAGGTGTCAGTGGCTCACCTTTTTTTCAGATCCTCTTTAAAAACAAAAAAGCAGCATCAGATATGAAATTGGCATCTTTGTTTTTTAGTCGGTTGTTCATTAAAAGTTTCTGCTGGTTCTGTTTGACTCTGTCCTAAACCAAAGTAAGTTACTTGAACAACAACAATAGTGAAGATGATACAATGTTATAGTAATAAGAGTTAAGACAATACAAAATCAGCGGGTTTTCTCCATAGGAGATAAGATGAGGCTGTGTTTTAGGTAGAGGCCTTCACATACATAGCACAGTGTAATGTAGGACAATGTTGGAGCACAAACTGGGTTAGTGCTGTGTTCCCAAGCTCACTGTATGTTGATATAACGACGAACTCTGCGATATTCATTCACAGTGGGCAGTAGTGACACCAGAGTTAAAGCTGCACCACAGTTTTTGCTCAAGGAATGATGTTAAGCTTTCCCTACACTGTATGTCTGGAACCTTAAGGTTAATTTAAAATATTCCTTGTACTTTTTAATATGCTTGAATTTTTAAGTCCAGTTTGAAAAAAGAACAATCTGAGCTAATTTCTAACTGCTTCCAAAATCGCAGCACAAATATGTGTGAATGGAAGCAGCTTGGGGGCGGGAGGGGAAAGGACACCTTCTAGCCCCACCACCACTAACCGTCCTCCTCCTCCTCTTCTCCCAGCAACCCCACCACAGCCTGCCACTCCCCATACCACCCTGCTGTTGTTCAATGCACTACCCTGGTGCTCTGTCTTCCAGATGTGGGGAACTGGAATGCCTCTGTACCCCAACACCCCATTAGCCCTGCAAACCAAGGAGACTATTGAGCCTCCTGCACACAGTGGGTGAGGAAATCCTGTCAGGAGCAGTGCACCAGGCTATTTTTGGAACTGCAGGTCAGTGGTATTCATTTGGGGAGAAACAAAATAGCCCCCCCACCCATATTACACTCAGTGAGGTAACTGACCCTGTATAAAAATAACAAGGAAACTAACAACAGCAAACCCTGCAGTTAGTGACAGTTGATGTGCCCCACCCAAAACTTTGAAGTCAGGGCAATATCAAGGTAAGGGGAAAAAAAACAGCGTTCCTTGTCACCTTCACATGCCTATAATACTGGCCACAACAAACGTAGCATTCCTTAGTATCTCCAGCAGGTACTGGAAAGGTATGCACACCACAACTTCATCCAACTCTCGCTCTCTCACACAACCTAAGCCGTGACCTCTGCCGTGTTCAGGGAGGATAATGCTATGCGTGTGGACCGAGTGCCAGTGAGATGGGCCGGTCTGGCGATACAAGAGAACAGGAGGTCGCTGCTAAGGTTTTGTGTGAGAGCAGGATGTTGGAGTGCCTATGCTTGTTGGGATCCACTGGAGATGGCAGTGAATGTCTTAGGGAGTACTGGGCTCAGATACTGACCAGGTTGTTAGACCATTTGACACTGTTATACCAAGGGACACTGAGTATTTTCCCCTAATTACTTTGGAGAAGTTCTCTGGCCTGTGCTATACAAGAGGCCAAACTAGATGATCACAATGGTACCTTCTGGCCTTGGAATCTGTGAATCTATGAACTTTTATTGTCATGCTTTTAACAGCCCTCCAATTTAAACACGACAGGGCTGGTGGCAGGGCATGGTCAGTGTGGAGACCTTGCCTCTGGAACTCCCCATTTGGTCTGACACAGCCTGAGCACGGCTTAGCTATTCTCCCAGACCTTCAAAAGCAGAGTAGGTTGAGCAAGGTGGAAATGGGTTAAAGGTGATGATGAAAATTGTTAGTCCTGACTGAAGAGTGGATGAGGAGGAGTTGGTTACTGAGGGGGCCCTGGGGGTTCCATGAATCCCTCACCGAATTCAGCCCTTAACACAGAATTCTGCTACAGAAACATTTTTAATTTAAAATAATATATCTAGCTCTTATGGTTGCAAAGAAAACTTTCCAGACCAAGTGTAACTGAAGCAATGTAGCCTTCCTGAGTCTGCAGAAAGGTTGGAAGAATACCTGAGCTGACTAAGTTCTTGGTCTGTTGGAGTCAGTGAGATTTATTTTCGTAGGAGACATTAGCGCCCACTCAGATGATGAATTTTCTAGGTTAATTGACTAGAGCCATCATGACCATGATGAGTGAGTTCTGGTGGGGTGGGGATTGGAGGACAGAGCTGGCTTGGAGATCTCAAGGCTGCTGTTTTCCCTGGTCAGCAAAGAGTTACTAGGGTGCACAGTTTGATTCTCACAATTAACTGGGTGAATGAAGCTTTAGGCTGCAGATTGCCTGCCATGGAGCAGTTGGGACACCCTGGCAGGGGAGTTCACTTCCTTGGAGTGATCCTCTTGTCTTGCTTTGACAGACTGAGGTAGGAGACATTTTGTTCTAATCCCTCTATTGTGTTTAATTTGTGAGTGAATTCAGTGTCCCTTAAACTAAGGGGGGATGATCAAAACTATGCAGCCTTGTATTCTGTACAAGCTACATCACAGAAGGCTTGGCAGGGTTAAATCCAAGACCATGGATGACACATGGTCTATGAGAAACAAGTTTTTGGTATCTCATTCCTCAAGGTCATTTGCAGCTCCATCACTAACTGCCACCACAGCTGGCACTAACTGCCCCCACTTTGTCGATTGGATTATTTACCTGCCCGCCCTAAACTCGTCATACAAAACCTAAAACAGTGTCACGTGCTTTGAGGTCACATATATGGTAGGGCTAATCTGCATAGCCCTTGATAGACAAAAGGCGATGTCCTTTCTCCAAAGAGCATGTGGCCTCAGCTGGGACCAAACATTCTGAGAGATGGGGATAAGCACAAGGGGGGCTGGAAGGGTGGCCTTCAGCAATTGGACCATACCACTGTTCAGATCAGAGACACACGTCTCCAGGATTTTGTAATTTCTGATGATACTGTTGCTAAGTGGCAAGACTAGGCCTCAAGCAGGTCAAGGATGGGGCTTCCAGGAGAGTGTGGGCAGTAGACTCTGCTAGGAGGCCAGGGAATTAATGGATCCTGGAGACTGAACTCCCCTGTCCTCCCTATGTGAGGTTCCTTCAGGCCAGCACTGAGGCATGTGGCTGAGATGGAGTGTAGAGGAAGCTTCCGCAGCCTGTGCGCTGTGTGTTGTGTGGCTGAAGAGAACACTTCAATCTGAAGGGCTAGTTGCAGTGTGATGTGTATTAAATGTATACCCCAAATTAAAAAACATATAGGACCAAAAAAGTGCCACCATGCCTAAAAAACAAAATTAAAGAAGCGTTTAGAGCAAAAAAGAGATCCTTTAAAATTTTGGAAGGCAAATCCTATTATGGAAAATAGAAAGGAGCATAAACTCTGGCCACCAGTCAAGTTTAAAAGTATAATGAGGCTGGCCAAAAAGGATTGTGAAGAGCAACTAGGCAAAGACCCAAAAACTAACAGCAAAAAAATTTTTTTAAGTACATCAGAAGCCTGCTAAACAATCAATGGGGCCACAGGAGAGGAGAGGTGCTAACGGTGCACTCGAAGACAAGGTCATTGCAGAAAAACTAAATGAATTATTTGCATCAGTCTTCACTGCAGAGGATGTGAGGGAGATTCCCACACCTGAGCCATTCTTTTGGGGTAACAAATCCGAGGAACTGTCAAAAGAGGAAGTATTGGAACAAATAGTAATAAGTCACCAAGACTAGATGGTATTCACTGAAGAATTCTGAAGGAACTCATATATGAAATTGCAGAATTACTAACTGTGGTATGTACCCCATCATTTAAATCAGTTTTTGTACCAGATGACTGGAGAATAGATAATGTGATGTCAATTTTTTAAAAAGGCTCCAGAGGTGATCCCAGAAATTACAGTCTAACTTCAGTACCAGGGAAATTGGTTGAAACTATAGTAAAGAACAGAATTATCAGACATATAGATTAACATGATTTGTTGGGGAAGAGTCAACACAGCTTTGTAAAGTTAAATCATGCCTCGGCAATCTATTAGAATTTTTTGTGCGGGTCAACAAACATAGGGACAAGAGTGATCCAATGGATGTAGTGTACTTAGCCTTTCAGAAAATCTTTGACAAGCTCTTAAGTAAAGTAAGCAGTCATGGATTGGGGGGGAGGGATAGATCAGTGGTTTGAGCATTGGCCTGCTAAACCCAGGGTTGTGAGCTCAATCCTTGAGGGGGCCACTTAGGGATCAGGGGCAGAAATTGGTCCTGCTAGTGAAGGCAGGGGGCTGGACTCAATGACCTTTCAAGGTCCCTTCTAGTTCTAGGAGATTGGTATATCTCCAATTATTACCTTTAACTGTTAAAAGATAGGAAACAAAGGGTAGGAATAAATGGTCTGTTTTCAGAATGGAGAGGGGTAAATAATGTGATATCCTCCAGGGGTCTGTACTGGGACCAGGGCTGTTCAACATATTTATAAATGATCTGGAAAATCAGGTGAACAGTGAGGTGGCAAAATTTGCAGATGATACAAAATTACTCAAGATAGTTAAGTTCAAAGCACACTGTGAAGAGTTACAAAGGGATCTCACAAAACTTGGTGACTGGGCAACAAAAATGGCAGATGAAATTCAATGTTGATAAATGCAAAATAATGCATATTAGAAAACATAATCCCAACTGTACATATACACAATGATGGGGTCTAAATTAGTTTTAACCACTGAACAAAGGGATCTTGGAGTCATTGTGGATAGTTTTCTGAAGACATCCGCTCAATGTGCAGCAGCAGTCAAAAAAGTGAATAGAATGTTAGGAACCATTAGGAAAGGATGGATAATAAGACAGAAAATGCCATAATGTCTCTAGATAAATCCATGGTATGCCCACGTCTTGAATACTGTGAGCAGATCTAATTATAAAAAATTATTAATCTCAAAAAAGATACATTGGAATTGGAAAAGGTACAGAGAAGGGGAAAAAAAGTAAGTAGTATGGAACAGTTTCCATATGAGGAGAGATTAATAAGACTGGAATTTTTCAGCTTTGAAAAGAGACAACTAAGAGGGGCTATGATAGAGGTCTATAAAATCTTGATTAGTGTGGAGAAAGTGAATAAGGAAGTGTTATTTACTCCTTCACATAACACAAGAACCAGGGGTCACCCAATGAAATTAATAGGCAGCAGGTTTAAAACAAACAAAAGGAAGTATTTCTTCACACGACGCACAGTCAACCTGTGGAACTCATAGCCAGGGGATGTTGTGAAGGTCAAAAGTGTAAATGGGTTCAAAAAAGAATTAAATAAGTTTATGGAGGAAAGGTCTATCAATGGCTATTAGCTAGGATGGGCATGGATGGAACAACATACTCTGGGTGTCCCTAGCCTCTGTTGGCCAGAACTGGGAGTGGATGATGAGATGGATCACTCGATTGCCTGTTCTGTTCATTCCCTCTGAATGAAGCACCTGGCATTGGCCACTGTTGGAAGACAGGATACTGGGCTAGATGGACCAAAGGTCTGACCCAGTCTGGCCGTTCTTATGTTCTTACCTTCTCTGATAAGAGGCCAAGGATCACCTTTGCCACTGATTGGGTAGGAGACCTACAGTATTGGTCCACTGCTAGAGATTAATGGACCCATAGATTTTTCTGAGCTTTTTGAGGGAACATATTGTATAGATAGTGGACCACTCTGTCGATAACCTGGTAGGACAGTATGATTAATTTTGTCCCCAGCTATCGACACAGTGGCTCCTAAATGCCTCCTCTCTCTGTGTTATCTTCACAGGTCACCTTGATATTCAGATGGTCAGCAACACATGAAGCATGAAGGGAGGAGGCTAAAGTGCCAGTGATGGAAGTCACTCTCAAGGTGATCAGTCATGACACACAGACTTTTTGAAGTTTTATGCCATGGTTGTGATGGAGTTGAAGAAAGTTTTCTTCTTCCCCACGCAAGAAGTCTCAATCCAGGTTGCCTAATCGCATACACAGGGTTTACCATGTCTTGCTGTGATGAATTTTCTATCTACTTCACTGGTTAGGCTCAGACCAGATAAGCTGCTTCTGTAGTGGCAGGTCCATGTCATGCAAACAAATGCAATGTTTTTCTCTCATTCAGATTCAGCCGGTTTTGCTCATTGATGTTCTGAAAGTGCTTGGTGAACTTAGAGCTACAACCTGTGGTTTGGCTCTGATACCTTTTGGTTGGCTCTATCAGGCACTGGTTCACAATTGGTGGATATAGTCAGTGCCTGTAACAGAGGTTAGGGTGGCAGCATTTGTTAAATAAGCCTTTAAATAGTTTTTAAAGTTTATTAGGAACAAAAGAAATCCTAGGAATGATATCGGCCCATTACAAGATGGAAATGTAAATTGTTAATAATGATGCAGAAAAGCCAGCAGTGATCAATAAAAATTCCTGTTCTGTATTTGGAAAGGAGGATTATGTACTTGTATCCCATGAGATGATGTACTTATCAGTCCATTAATAACTGAGGAGGATACTGAACAGCATCTAGTAGGGCAGGGATGGGCAAAGTTTTTGGCCCAAGGGCTACATCAGGGTTGTGCAACTGTATGGAGGGCTGGGTAGGGAAGGCTGTGCCCCCCAAACAGCCTGGCCCCCACCCCCTATCTGCCCCATCCCACTTCTCACCCCCTCAGAACCCCTGACCCATCCAACCCCCCCTGCTCCTTGTCCCCTCACTGCTCCCTCCTGGCACCCCTACCCACTATCCAACCCCCCTGCTCCCTGTCCCCTGACTGCCCCAACCCCTATCCACACCCCCGCGCCCTGACAGTCCCCCCAGAACTCCTACCCCCATCCAACTGCCCTCTGCTCCTTGTCCCCTGACCACCTCCTCCTGGGACCCCTACCCCTAACTGCCCCCGGATCCCACCCCTTATCCAACCCCTTGCTCCCTGTCCTCTGACTGGCCTCCCAACCCCTATTCACATCCTTGCCCCCTGACAGGCCCCCTGGGACTCCCACTCCCAACCCTCCCTGTTCCCTATCCCCTGACCGCCCTCCCAGAACCTCTGCCTCATCCAACCCCCACCTCCTCTCTGCCTACCCCCCAGAACCCCCCACTCCCTTACCCAATCCCCCTGCTCCCCGCCTTCTTACCAGCAGCAGGAGCTTGCAGCCACAACACTCGGCTAGAGCCAGCTGCTCTCCCCACACTGCCCAGTGGGAACAGCGGGCCAGAGCACAGCCAGCGTGGCGGCGTGGCTGCGGAGGAGCGGGACAGTGGGGGAGGGGCCAGGGACTAGGCTTCCGGGCCGGGAGCTCAGGGGCCAGGCAGGACAGTCCCACAGGCCAGATGTGGTCCACGGGCCATAGTTTGCTCATGTCTGTAGTAGGGATATGCATTCTTAAATTAGAAGGCCCAGATAACTTCCCCCAAGAGTCTTAAAAGAATTTGCTGAGCAGATCTCTGGCCCGCTGATGTTAATTTTTAATATGATATTTTCTGTCTTCTTATCTATCCCTTTCTTAATGATTCCCAACATTCTGTTCGCTTTTTTGGCTGCTGCTGCACATTGAGTGGATGTTTCCAGAGAACTATCTACAATGGCTCCAAGATCTCTTTCTTAAGTGGTAACAGCTAATTTAGATCCCATCATTTTATATGTATAGTTGGGATTATGTTTTCCAACGTGCATTACTTTGCATTTATCAACATTGAATTTCATCTGCTATTTTTTTGCTCAGTCACCCAGTTTTGTGAGATCTCTTTGTAGCTCTTCGCAGTCTTCTTTGGACTTAACTATATTGAGAAGTTTTGTATCAGCCACAAATTTTGCCACCTCACTGTTTACCCCTTTTTCCAGATCATTTATGAATATGTTGAATAGGATTGGTCCCAGTTCAGACCCCTAGGTGACATCACTATTTACCTCTCTCCATTCTGAAAACTGACCATTTATTCCTAACCTTTGCTTCCTATCTTTTAACCAGTTACCAATCCATGAGAGGACCTTCTCTGTTATCCCATGTAAACTTACTTTGCTTTTGGTGAGGGACCTTGTGAAAGGCTTTCTGAAAATCTTAAGTACACTATATCCACTGGATCCCCCTTGAACATATGCTTGTTAAGTCCCTCAGAGAATTCTAATAGATTGTTGAGGCACAATTTCCCTTTACAAAAACCATGTTGACTCTTCCCCAACAAATGATGTTCATCTATGTGCCAGACAATTCTGTTCTTTATTATAGTTTCAACCAGTTTGCCCAATACTGAAGTCAGGTTTACTGACCTGTAATTGCCGGGATCAACTCTGGAGCACTTTTTAAAAATTGGCATCACATTAGCTATCCTCCAGTCATTTGGTACAGAAGCAGATTTAAACCAAAGTTAGTAGTTCTGCAGTTTCACATTTGAGTTCCTTCAGAACTCTTGGGTGAATACCAGCTGGTCCTGATGACTTCTTACTGTTTAATTTATCAATTTGTTCCAAAACCTGCTCTAATGACACCTCAATCTGGGACAGTTCCTCAGATTTGTCACCTAAAAAGAATGGCTCAGGTTTGGGAGTCTCCCTCACATTCTCAACCATGAAGACCAATGCAAAGAATTCATTTAGTTTCTCCACAATGGCCGTATCATCCCTGAGTGGTCCTTTAGCATCTCAATCATCCAGTGGCTCCACTGGTTGTTTAGCAGGCTTCCTGCTTCTGATGTACTTAAAAATGTTTTTTGCTGTTACTTTTTGAGTCTTTGGCTGGCTGTTCTTCAAATTCTTTTTTGGCCTTTCTAATTATATTTTTACACTTTACTCCTTTCTATTCTCCTTACTAGGATTTAATTTCCATTTTTAAAGGATGCCTTTTTGCCTCTCACTGCTTTGTTTACTTTGTGGTTTAGCAACAGTGGCACTTTTTTGATTCTCTTACTATGTTTTTTAATTTGGGGTATACATTTAAGTTGAGCCTCTGCTATCGTGTCTTTAAAAAGTTTCCATGCAGCTTGCAGGGATTTCACTTTTTGCATCTGATGAAGTGGGCTCTAGCCCATGAAAGCTTATGCCCAAATACATTTGTTAGTCTCTAAGGTGCCACAAGCACTCCTCGTTACTTCTTGCACTATACTTTTAAATTTGTGTTTAACTAACTTCCTCATTTTTGTGTAATCCCCATTTCTGAAATTAAATGCTACAGTGTTGGGCTGCTGGGGTGTTTTCCCCACCACAGGGATGTTAAATTTAATTGTATTAAGGTCACTATTACCAAGTGCTCCAACTATATTCACCCCTTGGACCAGATCCTGTTCTCCACTTGAGACTAAATCAAGAATTGCCTCTCCTCTTGTGGGTTCCAGGACTAGCTGCTCCAAGAAGCAGTTATTTAAGGTGTTAAGAAACTTTATCTCTGCATCCTGTCCTGAAGTGACATGTACTCCGTCAACATGGGGATAGTTGAAATCCCCCATTATTGTTGAGTTTTTTATTTTTATAGCCTCTCTAATCTCCCTGAGCATTTCACAGTCACTATCACCATCCTGGTCAGGCGATCAGTAATATATCCCTACTACTATATTCTTATTATTCAAGCATGGAATTACTATCCATAGAGATTCTATGGTACAGTTTGGTTCATTTAAGATTTTTATTTAATTTGATTCTAAGCTTTCTTTCACATATTAGTACAAAGGGTCAATGTTGGGATATTGTTAGCCTTTTCCAGAGGGTCTGGCTGGAGAGTCTTGCCCACATGCTCGGGGTTCAGCTGATCGCCATATTTGGGGTCGGGAAGGAATTTTCCTCCAGGGTAGATTGGCAGTGGCCCTGGAGGTTTTTCGCCTTCCTCCGAAGCATGGGGCAGGGGTAGCTTGCTGGTGGATTATCTGCTACTTGAAGTCTTTAAATCATGATTTGGAGCATTCAACAGCAGAGTCAAGGGAGAGAATTAGTTCAGGAGTGGGTGGATCGGCTTATGTGGCCTGCATCTTGCAGGAGGTCAGACTAGATGATCATAATGGTCCCTTCTGATCTTGAATTCTATGATATAGTGCCACTCCCCCACCAGCACGACCTGTTCTGTCCTTCTGATATATTTTGTACCCTGGTGTTACTGTGTCCCATTGATTATCCTCATTCCACCAAGTTTCTGTGGATATAATCAGGAGTGGCGCCAGAGTTTCTGGCGCCCTAGGCAGAATTCGGGGGGCAGCATTTTGTGCGCTCCCCACAGGGTGCATGGGAGCTTCCAGTTCCACTCCCATCGTGCTGCCGAAGAAGGATCCTCTGCTGAAATGCCACAGGCGACATCTGCAGTTATTGAGCTGCTCAATCGCCTGCCGCTGTTTTCTGTGGCACGTTGGCAGAAGGTCTTTCTTCGGCGGTGCGACGGGAGCGGAACCGGAAGCTCCCACGCGCCCCGTGGGGTGCGCATAAAATGCCGCCCCCCGAATCCTGGCGCCCTAGGCAACCGCCTAGGGTCACCTAATGGAAGCGCCGGCCCTGGATATAAGTATATTATATTATAGTATATCCATATCCTCTTAATATGAAGCACTCAAATTCACCCATCTTATTATTTAAACTACTAACATTTGTATATAAGCACTTTAAAAATTGTCACTTTTTAGCAGTCTGCCATTACAGGATGTAATTGAATGGGACTCTTTTTCATTTGACTGCTTCTCATAAGATCCTACCCATATCCATCCTCTTCTTCTTACTAGAACACAGATAATCTCCATGAATAGATCCTCCCCTAAGGGATGTCTCTGTCCGATCCACGTGCTCCTCTGCACCTGTCGGCTTTCCCCCATCCCTTAGTTTAAAAACTGCTCTATGACCTTTTTAATTTTAAGTTCCAGCAATCTGGTTCCATTTTGGTTTAGGTGGAGCTCATCCTTCATGTATGCCCTGTACTGCTATACAATACAAAAGCTATATTAGGTCCGATATTTCTTTGAAAGGAATAATATGCACACAGCTTGCCATCCCAAATTGAATTTCCTGGACACTTCAATTTAAAGACAAGGGATTAGATAAACAAGAGAGAGATTTTAAGTGAGTGCAAGGAATGAGGCATAAAAGTCAGAAATGGTTACACAAAAAATAAAGATAGAATAAAATGCATCTAGTGCCTAACATAACAAACTGTGTTAAATTTAATGCAGAGTTTTCTCACCACAGGCTTTCAACAGTCTCACTGACCATACTTTTTCTTTGAGTGCTTGCTCATGTTGATTCATTTCTAGGTGTGTGTGCACCAATGTTCGCGGCTGTCAGAGATTTTTGCCTTAGCGGTATCCATAGGGCTGGCTGTGGCACCCCAAGAGTGCTGCACTCATGCCGTGGTATATCAGGCATCGTGGGCCCCGCGCCCTCTGTTCCCCATGGTGGTCAGTCGGAGTGCCTCTGTCCCTTGCTTCACAAGTGGCCAGTGGTTCCTTTCCTGTCTCAAGCTTGTGCTTCCAGTTGTAAATAGTTCTGTTGTTTGTTAGTTAGGAGTTAAGTAGCTGTAAAGTGTTCAGTTAGTTAGGGTCCCAGCGGGGACTTTGCCCCGGCATGCCCTGTTCTCCGGGTTTTAAGCCCTGCTCCACGTGTAACAGATCCGCTTGATAGTTGACTGCAGTGCCTCAGGGAGTCCCACGTGAAGAAGCGTTGTCACATCTGTTAGAACTTTTGTCCTCGGACACAGTGGAAATGCGATGCAATGTACGACTTGGGGCATTCCCGGTCCCCTTCTTTGCGCCAAAGCTCTCCTAGGTGTAGTGGATCTCCCCAGCACGGTCCTCGTCATGTAGTTGTTCACCAATGCTGAGACCTTGAGGCCAGTCCCTGACATGACACCGCTATCCCTACTCCCAGCACCAGTCGGAACGCTCCTGGCACCGGTCACTGGCGTCGATGATTAGCTGCCAGACCCAGGCCTCGACAGCCCTGCCATGGTCACCGGAGCGTGATGACTTCTCCAGATCAGAGGCACAGTTCAGCCTCTCCCCCAGGCAGCAACAGGACTGGGCTCCGAGGGTGCATCTGTCAATGGCCGACCCTATGACCTTATTGCAATGCCTGGGAGGGTTCCTGTCATGCCATTAGTCCACTCCCGACAGCCCTCGGTTGCTGCATCAGACAGTCTGTAGTCAGCACCCTTGGCTCCAGTGACCATCGTGGGTGAGGAAACAGTGCCCACACCAAAGCTACCCTCCCCATCAGGGGAAGACACTGGCGGGCCTCCCACAGTGGTCCAATCATCCTCCTCCTCCCTGGAAGAGGCGGTGGTGGGCCCCTCCAGAGCTAGCTCACCGGACGATTTCAAGGAGCATCAGGCACTGCTCCGTAGGGTGGCTTTGAACTTGGCCCTCAAGGCAGAGGAGATGAAGGAGCAGATGGACACATTGTTCATTGTGCTCTCGGCAGCCACCCCAGCCCAGGTCACACTCCCGGTGCACGAGGGGGCCCTGAACATTGCCAAGTTCATTTGGCAAACCCCGTCCTCTATTCTGCCCACATCCAAGAGAGCGAAGATAAAGCACTTCATCCCTGTGAAAGGGTTTGAGTACTGGTACACTCACCCACTGCCGTGATCATTGGTCATGTCTGCGGCCAACGAGAGGGATAAGCAGGGTCCCACCAGTTCCACCCTTAAACATAAAGATGCTAAGAGGTTTGACTTGTTTGGTTGCAAGATTTATTCTACTGCCAGCCTCCAGTTTTGGGTGGCGAACCACCAGGCCCTCTTGGGCCACTATAATTTTAACTTGTTGGACTCCCTCCTCAAGTTCAAAGACTCCATTCCCCAGGAGGTGGCCCAGGATTTTGCAGCTCTGGTGGAGGATGGCACTGTCGGAGAAAAACTCAGTTCTCGCTTTTTCTTTGGGTGCAGCAAAATCAAATACTTTATTATTTCTCCAGTAATTACAATGGAGGGAGGGAGTGCCCTAGGACACAAGGTTGTCCCAGTCCTGGACAGGTCTCAACTGGTAAACAATTACAGCAAGCATTTATACCTTTGTTACAGACAATAACTAGCAATAATGCAGACAATAATGAGCAACAACTACATTTTGTTTATACATAAGCCATTCTGCTATCTTATTTTTCTCACTCCTAGAAAACACAAGCCTGCATATTTGGTTATCAGTACAAGGTCGTAATAACTTTTTACACAGTTCTTTTCCTCTCGCCTCACACTATCCATGCTTCTACAAATCTCATGTCATTAGGGTTACAGCTAGCCTAACTCTTGCTAACTGACTGACATGCAGTAAAATCCCCTTTAAATCTTTGTTAATTCTTTCCCTGCTTCCACACTCCCCCCTTTTGTACTTCTAGTACAGATATTTTCAAATCTCTATTTGCATTAAACCATGGATTTCAGATTCTACAGCAGATATGTCAACCTTAGGGGTTTTCATTGGATGTAATGAAAATGCATGATTAGCATGAACATGAAAGGTATTACTATTATTATGTTTTTTACAACAACAACATCCTAAGCCAACTAACAACACTACAAACAATAACATTCCCATAGGAATAATATAATGGGGTTGTTGTACACTTTTGGTTACAAAACACAATACATCATACTTAGTACATAAAGTAGACACTCTATAAGCTGTATGAAAGGTATTCTTTTCAGCTTGATATATATTCTGAAGCATGTGAATTTGCCCTTGCAATTCAGAGATTCTTTGAACCTCTGGTAACAATGAAAGCAAATTTTGAAACCGATCAGGCACTACTCTAGTCCAATTAAAATATACCTGAAATCTAAGAGCTACTTGCAACATTCTATCTGCAGGCCAGTAAATGATATGATTGCCTGCAGCAGTGGTAAGATTAATATGTATATCTTGCAATGTGGTGGCTTTAACGTACACACAGCTATCATTAGCTTGAAAAAGTGGATGTCCCGTCAGGGTAGTTCCTTGACCTCTACCCTCCCAGCAAATATTGTCATAAACAGTGACAACTTCCCCTGGCTTCAGTTTCTGTACACACTGAAGCTGTGGTGGTTGTAACGGCCAAAATGTCCATTGATTTTCTAACCCCATTCAAATATCAGCTGTAATCCCAGGAGCACTAACTAAAAATCGACTAGGAGAATCAGGCGGTCTCACTTCCCAGATCTTGGTGAATCACCCAATCCCATATGCATCCTCCCCATGGACCCGGTAGGATTTGGTATGTGGGAGCCCACACCCCCTTAACCGGCCCATATGCTTGGAAGGAGCACTGTGAACGTCCACACTTCCATCCAGAAAGTCTCCAAGTATGTCTCCATGGCCACAGATTAGATGTTACTCCTGATGTGTCTGTAAGGGCAGTGGGCCAAGCTTGGTGCTCAAGATCATTCCGAATGGCCATCAGCTGGTCATTCAGGAAATCCTGAATTTCCAAACATGCTAGATCCCACTGCAATGCCTTCCCAGCCTCAGTGATAGTCAATACCATCTCTCTCAATAACTTCTGGGTCATAGAACTAAGGGCGGAAATGACATGTAACTCACCCACCCCGGTTTGTACTTGGGTTAGCTGTGCCCCAGAAATTAGGCCGGTGGCCTTCTCTAGTTGGCCCAATTTCTCATCATGTTCTTGGTTCTTAAAAATATTCCAAACTGCTGCTGCACTATTGGCCCCATCCCATAAGTATCCGGTCAGGTCCCTCTTCTTTCTAGACGAAATAACCCAGGCCCGCTGTTGTGCTAATCTAATGGCAGTCCCTTGTGAACAATTTGGATATGTAGAGGTGATCTGAAAACTAGATAAAGGCAATGTAAACTTCACAGTCCCTAGTGTAGTGTTAATTGCAGTCCATCGATAGTCCGCTACATCTCTCCTTAGTGTAGGTCTATACCACACCTTTATATATTTCCGGGAGGCATTAATATTAATAGCATAAGAGGGAGTGTATTGCAATAAAGTACAGGTTACATTATCAGGTAAAATTTCCAGTAGCAGAACCCTTTGGGTATTCGTTTGATTATTCACTAATTGGGTAACCAAACAACAATAAGGGCCTCTTTTAGGTAACATAGCACAAATTCCAGGAATAACCATCATATCTACTTCACTATGGAACCCATCAATTTCATTTATAAATTTTTGGGGCTTATTTGCAGTAATATTATGGATCTGTATTTTCACTGATCCATTTGTTTTCCACTCAATTGTTCGCTCATATGAATTCTTTTGAACTTTAAAAAATAGTCTGAGCAATATTCTAATAAATCACTAAGATGGGAGGGCCTTGGCCAATGAATTTCATTAGAATATACAATTTTGTTTGTATCTGGATAAATTACAGAGGTGATGGCCAGGGTTGAGGGGCTAGTGGGGGTAACCTTTGTGGTAGCAAGGTGCTTTCGGTATTCATCATCTGAAAGCCAATTAGGGAGGGCAGTACATCTCCAGGGTACTTGTCCATAAGCACAGAGCCCTGCCCCTGGAAGAAATCCAAGCCACCATTCAACCCCACATTCCCAAGCACGTTCCCCACAGTTCCCTCCTTGCCAATTAACGATACTTCGTTTCTTCCACCAGGGACAGTTCTTAATGTCTCTTTTAGTCAGGAATCCCTGGACTCTGGAGATTTCTGCAGAACGAATGTTTCTTCTTTTCTTCTCCAAAAAGAATTGTGGTTTAGCATGATAAAGGGGAGAGGTCACCAGTACATCACCCTTTAATGTTGGAATTCCTTTAGAAAAATCCAAAGGCACAGTAGGTCTGTCAGAGGACAAGGGAGAGGTCGCTAGTACTTCACCTTGTCCTCTTTCTCTGCTGTCCAGAAGGTACAGCAGGGCTAGAAGAAGGAGTACGCTGATCATCAGTAGGAGTGTCCTCCTGAGGTGGAGGGGTCTTTTTGCAGTGAGATGCATGGGTCCAGGCAGGTAGTCCTTGACACTTCACAGCAGTGTTGGTGGTTAAAAGGACTTGGAAAGGGCCTTTCCAGCGTGGAGCCAAGGCAGTCTTTCCTTGATGGATCTTTATGTAGACCCAGTCTCCTGGTTCCAACGAGTGGCAAGGTTGCACAGAATCCTTCGGTAATGTTTCCTTCACCTGTGTATAAAAAGACTTAGACATTTCATTAGTGCCTGACAATACTTAAGCATTATGTCATCCATCAAATGAATGTCCATCTGAGCTAGGGTTAGTGGGGGTGCAGTTGGTAGTCGCATTGGGCGTCCTGTTAAAATTTCATGAGGGCTGAGTCCAGTCTTTCGATTGGGAATGGCTCTCATACTCATCAGTGCCAAAGGAAGGGCATCTGGCCACTTCAAGTTTGTCTCAGCACAAATCTTGGCCAGTTTATTTTTTAAAATCCTGTTTTGGCGTTCCACTGTCCCAGCAGACTGTGGGTGGTGAGGGCAGTGAAGGTTGTGTTGGATCTGCAAAGCTGCACATAACTCCTTTACAATCTGTCCAGTAAAGTGAGTTCCATGATCACTGTTGATACTCACAGGGATGCCAAAACGTGGTACAAAATCTTTAAGCAGAAGTTTAACAGTCCTGGCATCTGCTTTCCTGCAGGGAAAAGCTTCAACCCAATTGGTAAATACATCAACTAAAACTAATACATATTCATAACCACAACATTTAGACATTTGAATAAAATCAATCTGAATATTTACAAAAGGCCCCCCAAGGGGGAGGGTGGGCTACCCGCTTAGCTTTAACAGCTTTACCAATGTTGTGCTGTTGACAAATCACACAGTGTTGACAGTAGGAATGTGCTACAGAAGGGAAACTGGGTGCACACCAATCTCGGTTAACTGCAGCAACCATCCCCCCTTTGCTCACGTGTGCCATTCCATGGTATATGCGAGCAAGATAGGGCAGTAACATCTTCGGTGCCACCAGGCGACCATCCGGGGCACGCCAAAGATGATCAGTATGTAAAATGCATCCAGCAGCACTCCAAGAGTGTTTCTCGGTTCTTGATGCAGCCTCCTGGATCTTAGCCAGATCCTCAAGGGAGGCTAGTGAAGGCTGCTCTATCAGGACACAAGTATTTTCAGCCTGAGGTACGGAAAAGGCCGCTGCTTTGGCTGCAGAGTCTGCCAAAGCATTTCCACAGGTAACTACATCATGAGGGGTCTTGTGAGCAGTACATTTAACAACAGCAATAGCTTTAGGCAACAAAAGAGCATCCAAAAGAGCAGATACATAAAAACCATTCTTAATAGGAGAACCAGTGGATGTAAGGAAACCTCTATATTTCCAAAGCAACCCATAATCATGTACCACTCCAAAAGCATAACGAGAATCTGTATAGATAGTAACTGTTTGATCTTTAGCTAGAATGCAAGCTCGAGTTAAAGCCACAAGTTCAGCTACTTGAGAGGAAAACACTGAAGAAAGGAAAGCACTTTCAACAACAGCACAGGCAGTACATACAGCATAACCAGCAACCAATTTACCCTTAGAATCTCGTAAGCACGAGCCATCCACAAAATAAAGGAGATCAGGATTTTGCAAAGGCACATCTAGTAAATCATCTCTAGGACGAGTAAGGACAGATGTTACAAACACACAATCATGTGGTTCTCCGTCTTCAGGCCCAGGCAACAAAGAGGCTGGATTAAGAACAGGGCAACGAGCCAAAGTAATATGAGATGAAGATAGCAAAATGAGCTCATATTTTGTAAGACGATGTAAACGGGTCAACTCACCCCTGCGGCGCCTCCTGCTGGTAGCTCTCCGAATTTAGCTCAGTCCAGCCCTGGAGCACCCTCTGCAGGCCGGTGATCCACCTGTTCGTAGGCCCCCGTGTCCCTCCCTGGACCCGGTGCCCTTCTACATGGGGTGCTGCCCCCTAGCAGTAACCCCTTTCTCTGGGTCTCCCCTCCTTAGGGAACCCTCACCCTCTATCCCTACCTTGCCTCAGTTTTTGGCTACTGCCAGTCATTGTCTAGCCCCACACTCTGGGGCAGACTGCAGTCTCAGCCAACTCATCCCTGGCAAGGAGGGTTTGGACCTGCTGCTTTGTCCTACCCCTGGTCTGCCCTCTGCAACCCCCAGTACCTTTGGCCCACTGCTAGGCCGCAGCCTGGGGCTTTCTAGGCCGAAGCTCCCCGGCTCTTCAGCCTTCCCCAGCCCTGCTGCACTCGGGTATCTAGCTTCAAGCCCTAAGCAGCCAGGTCCATCTCTCTCTATCATCAGAGAGAGACTGTCTGGCTCCTGGCTTCCCTGCCTTCTTATAAGGCCCTGCTCCTCAGTTTGGGGCGTGGCCCCCAGCTGCAGCCACTTCCTCAATCAGCCCAGCTTTTTGGAGCAGCAGCTCTCAAGCCCTGCTAGGCCACTTTTAAACCCCTTAAAACCCCGGAGCAGGGTCCACCCTGCTACAGACGAGAAGTGGATAAATGCTGTGTCTTAGATTTCAACAAAAGTGCAGCCACAGCATGAGGAACAGCAACAATCAAAGGAGATCCTAAAACAATAGATTCAGATACCTGAACAGAAAGGGCTGCTGCAGCCACAGCTCGCAAACAAGGGGGAAATCCAACTGCCACAGCGTCTAGGGTAGTACTGTAATAAGCAATGGGACGGTGTTTATCTCTGTGCTTTTGCGTTAGTACAGCCAAAGCAAACCCATTACGCTCATGACAGAAAAGAGTAAATGGTTTAGTATAGTCAGGAAGCCCCAGAGCCGGTGCGCTGGATAATCTCTGTTTAATAGCAACAAAAGCTCTCTCAGCCTCTGGGGGCCAACGAAGTGGCTCAGGGGTACCTGACTTAGTCAGATCTTGTAAGGGTTTAATCACTGTTCCATAACCTAAAATCCACTGTCTGCAGTACCCAGTCATGCCCAGAAAAGTACGCATTTGAGAAATAGTACCAGGCCTAGGCATATTTAAAATAGCTGAAATACGAGAATTTGACAAATGACGCGTGCCGTGAGAAATATCATGACCAAGCTAATGAACCTTGGGTTGACACAGTTGGAGTTTTTTCTGGGATGCTTTGTGACCTTTGGCAGCTAAAGCAGTTAAAAGTGTCAAAGTATCAGTTTTACAAGATTCAAAAGAGAAAGATGCCAGCAAAAGGTCATCCACATACTGTATAAGCATTGATTTACCGGGGAAAACCACATCATCCAGATCCTTCTTTAGGATCTGGGAAAACAGGGATGGAGACTCAGTATACCCTTGGGATAATCTGGTCCAGGTATACTGACATCCTTTGTAAGTGAAGGCAAATAAATACTGACTATCTGGGTGAATTGGAATAGAAAAAAAAGCTGAACACAAATCCACAACAGTAAAATAAGTGGCTGACAGTGGAATACAAGAAAGAATTGTAGCTGGATTTGGAACCACAGGAAAAGAAGGCAAAACAACAGCATTAATCGCGTGGAGGTCTTGAACAAACTGATAGGTGTTCTTTCCTGGCTTCTTTACAGGAAAGATAGGAGTATTACAAGAACTAATCGTGGGAACAATAATACCCTGTTGTAATAAAGACTCTATGACTGGAGTCCTCTTTTTCAGGACACAGTGAGTCCTCTTTTTCAGGACACAGTGGGTATTGTGGAACTCCTGGCAAAGTTTTAGCAGGGTCAATAAGAATGTTAACCAGCTCGGCTGTCCTAATCTGTCCCACTTCATTTGCATGATGAGACCAGAGATGGGGGGGCACTTGTGATAACAAATGCACAAGGTCAGGGCTGAGAGGTGTCTTTGATTTAGCTGGCTCTGCTATATGGAGTGTGGCCAACACCAGGTTAGTATTCTCATCAGGAACTTGTAAGAATACGCCATCTGGTGTACAATAAATGGTACAACCTAATTTACACAACAGATCCCTTCCCAGCAAATTCACGGGAGAGGAGGGGCTGAGCAAAAACGCATGCTCATCAGCGAGGGGCCCTAGCAAAACAGTAAGGGGTTTTGTGACAGGATGCAAAACAGGACAGTTTGAAATGCCTACAGCATTAACAGACAACGCTGACAAAGGAACAGAGGGAAACTCTGAGGATCTCAAAGCAGATCTGCTAGCTCCGGTATCCACAAGACAAGTAACAGATTTTCCTGCAATTTTACAATTAACATATGGGCCTTCCTGATTAATAGGAATTAAAGGATTCATGATGCAGTTACATTCTCTCAGGCTGTCCTAGTAAGGGGTATTCTGTGGGGAAAAAGCAGGCGTTTCAGGATTTGGGAACAGAGGAGGGTTTTGAGATAGTCGGTTTGGACACTCATTTCTCCAGTGTCCCTCCTGACCACAAAAGTGGCATGCAGTGCTCCCAGTCGGGGCAGGATTCTGGGCAGGATACGAGGGACCCCTTCCCATACCTCGCCCATGACCTCATCCTCGTCCTCTGTTTATTCCCCCACGGCCCCTGTTTTGATAAGTTTGTAATTGCAAAGCTATAAGTTTTGTTTCAGTATTTTCTTTCTTCTGCTCTATGCAAGCTGTACAATGATTGGCAACTGTCACCAATTCTGAAAGGGGTTTAGTTTGCCAGCCAATACAAATAGTTCTTAATGGTTGCTGAATTTTTGGTAAGAGTCCCTGAACAAAAGTAGCTCCTACCGCTTCTCTGGCATTTTCAGCTGGATTAGCAATTCCCGAATGCTGTTCAAAGACCTTTGTCAGTCTATCTAGATAATCAGCAGGGGACTCTCCTTTGTTCTGTTTACAGTTAGTAATTTTTGTCCAATCTGTTTTCTTAGGACAAACCTCCGTAATAGAGGTTAAGAGACGGTTCCTAGCCTCTCTCAATTCACGCTCAATTCCAGGGTCGGCATCAGGCCAAGCTGCCTGTCTAATAAGCCGTTGTTGAACTTCAGCTGGCAGTACCGCTCGCAAAAGTTGATTAATATCTGCCCAAGATGGATTATAGCACTGAATCACTGTCTGGAGCTCTTCTCTAAACTTTTCTGGCTCCTCCCTGATTTTAGGAAATTCTTTTACCAAGTTTCTAAGATCTCCAGGTGTCCAAGGGGCATGCACCTTAACTAACCCCCCTACAGCTCCAGGCAAGTCTCTCAAAGGAGCCTGGAGTGTCTGTGCCGTGCTTCTAAGAAAGTAGTGGGCATTGTTATCAGAAGAACCAGGGTTGATTGGGCTACTGGGATCACTCAGTAGTGAAGAAGAGAATTCTTCCGAAGAAGGAGAATGAACAATTTGTGCAGTTGATACTTGCGGCGGCGATATTACCACCGCTGGCATAGCCTGAGTGCGGGGGCAGTGGTAGGTACTGGCTGTGGCTGTGGAATGCTGCTAAAAAAATCCACTATGTCCTCAGCAGTCTCCTCCTCACTTTCAGCCTTAACTAATTGGGGATAAAGAGAAGCAGAGGGATTTGCTCGAGCAGGAAGACATTTGGATGTCTTACATTTAAGTTTCAAATCCTGTACTTCAGTTTTTAATTTTTCCTGGGAGTCCTTTAGACTCCGCACCCGAGACTCATGGAGTCTCTTTGTTGCTTCCTCCCACCAATACATAAACTGCTCCCACTGCACATCAGAGGCTTGTGAAGTAAGGGTTCCTCTGAGGTATGTAAGTTTATCTAACTCAAAGGTACCTTCTAATGGGCATTGTTTAAATGAATTTTCACGCGTGTACAGATTCCAATCATTTAAATACCTGCAGGTTTTAGGACCATAATGTACGTACATGTAATATGCTGGGGTACCCTTAGGGGGTAAGGCGAAATGTTTAGACTGTCCCTCCCCCATTTTCCAATCACACAAACAGGGGGGGGGGTGCCCTGTCCGCGCTAGCGGCTCATAAACTGAGGATCTCTCCCTACAGGGTACTCACACAGGAGAGACTAACCAGGATGACCACAACTCTCCTACACCTCCCTTCAGCAAAGAGTGTCGGCTAGTCTCTGGGAGACTGCGCCGCTTACTCTGATTGCATCCAGTGAGATGATCAGACTGTCAGTAGCCCACACGGAAGGGAAAGGGGAGGGAAGATGGGTTCACACTCCTAGACCCAGGTAGCTTCCTCGCCGGACTATGCGAGGGTTGGATCCACCGTGGGTTGGATCTCCTAAAGATCCACTAGTTACCGGGCTTGCGTTAGAGTAGTCCAGGTCACGAGCTTTCGCTTCACAGGGTACTCTGGGCGTCTTCCGGTAACAGTCACTCACACAGGTGTACACACACACACCAAGGCCTCTTTTTTTCCTTTTTTCCTCTTTTTTACCTTTTTTTTTTTTTAACCACGATGCATCTTTACCTGGTCCGGACCAATACCATGAGGCGGTATGACAACCCCTCTTGAGGCGGTAAAAACCCCTCAGCACCGGTGCATTCTAATGCATTTACCTATGCATTACCTTATGCATTACCTTATGCATTTACGTTGTTGGCCAACTCAGCAGTTCCCAACACTGCTATAAACTAACCTTTTTTGGGGCCTTTCCCCAATACCACTCTGCATCTGATCTTGCTGCACAGTCAATAAGTTCAGATGGCGTGAGCCCAACAGAGACAGACGTCCCCACAGACAGTCCTCCTCTGACACCCCAATAGAGATTTCAAAAGGTCTCTTACCTCTATTGTGGCGCCATGGAGTTCGAAGGGGAACGATCCGTAGTAGCCATCTGTGGGTCCATGGGCGTTGCCATCCCGGACGAGTCCCCAAATTGTCAGAGAAAAACTCAGTTCTCGCTTTTTCTTTGGGTGCAGCAAAATCAAATACTTTATTATTTCTCCAGTAATTACAATGGAGGGAGGGAGTGCCCTAGGACACAGGGTCGCCCCAGTCCTGGACAGGTCTCTCAACTGGTAAACAATTACAGCAAGCATTTATACCTTTGTTATAGACAATAACTAGCAATAATACAGACAATAATGAGCAACAACTACATTTTGTTTATACATAAGCCATTCTGCTATCTTATTTTTCTCACTCCTAGAAAACACAAGCCTGCATATTTGGTTATCAGTACAAGGTCGTAATAACTTTTTACACAGTTCTTTTCCTCTCACCTCACACTATCCATGCTTCTACAAATCTCACGTCATTAGGGTTACAGCTAGCCTAACTCTTGCTAACTGACTGACACACAGTAAAATCCCCTTTAAATCCTTGTTAATTCTTTCCCTGCTTCCACACACACCAATGGCCTGTGCTCAGTGCTCCCCACAAATGGCCTGGGATGCGGTTGATTCGGCTGCCTTGGTGGTCGCCTCAGCAGTGGTTGTGAAGCGCAGTTCCTCACTCCAGACCACAGGCCTGTCCCAGGAGGTGCAGGCCTATATCCAGGACCTCTCATTTTATGGTGTTGGCCTTTTCTCCGACCAGACAGATGTGCGGCTGCACAGCCTTAAGGACACATGGGTGATTCTCAGCTCTCTGGGGATGCACACTTCTTGGATTTCGAGGCAGCCATTCTGGCCTCCTTTGCCACTGTGACAGGGGCAGCCTCGTCAAGGGCCTACAAGAAAAGGACCACCAGGTTTAGCCACCGCCGTGTGTCGTCGTCCCGCTCTCCTGTGCAGCCTGGCCCAGCTAAGCATCAAGGGGACCAGAAGCGCTCATTTTGAGGGTGCACCCGGGAGCGACACACCAGCCATCTGCCCAGATCCTTCCCGTCCTTTCCTCGACTGCCTCTCCCCTTATTGTCTGGCCTGGTCCAGGGTTACTTTGGACCGCTGGGTCCTGGACATAGTTGATTGTGGCTGTACTCTGCAATTCTTGGCCGCCCTTCCCTCCCGCCCCCCTTCCCCATCCCTCTTCAGGGACTCTTCTCATGAGCATCTCCTCATTCAGGAGGTCGAGAAACTCCTGGACTTGGGCGCTGAAGAGAATGTTCTTCAGGATATGGAAAGAAGAGGATTCTATTCCCACTGCTTTCTAATCCCGAAGGTGAAAGGGGGCCTCAGACCCATTCTGGACCTGCGAAGCCTCAACATGTCTCTCAAGAAGTTGAAATTCCGCATGGTCTTCCTGGCCTCCATCATCCCTTCCCTGGATCCGGGGGACTGGTTTGCCACGCTCAACTTAAAGAACTCGTACTTCCATGTCTCCATATTCCCAGGACACAGATGGTTCCTGCACTTCATAGTAGCCGGGCAACACTTTCAGTTCATGGTGCTACCTTTTGGCCTGTCCTTGGCCCCCAGGGTGTTCACAAAATGCGTGGCGCCAGTGGCAGCTTACCTCAGATGTCAGGGGGTCCAGATCTTTCTGTATCTCGATGACTGGCTCATCAAGGGCAGGTCTCCGGAACAGGTACAAAGGAGCCTTGATCTGGTGTGTTCCACCTGCAGTGGACCTGGGTTTGTTGATAAATGCGGAAAAGTCCATGTTAACACTAGTCCAATGCACAGTTTTCAGGCTATGGCAGGCTTAGTCTCCCACATACAAGCCCACCTGCTCGCCACGGCCCACACGTCTGCGACTATTGGGCTGCATGGCCACATGCACGTATGTGGTCAGCTATGCCCATCTTCATATAAGGCCTCTGCAAACGTGGCTGGCCTCAGCTTATGTTCCAAGCAGGCACCTCTAGACCACGTAGTCATGGTACCGAGCCATGTCCTACTGTTGCTGGACTCATGGCGGAATCCCAGGTCTGTGCTCCAAGGAGTTCCCTCTGTGTCTCCAACCCCATCTCTTACCCTGGTCTCCAGTGCTTCGGATTTGGGCTGGGGAGGCTACCTGGGCGAGCTCAACACCCAGGGTCATTGGCAACAACCCAACCTGACCCTCCACATCAATGTAAGGGAGCTCAGGGCAGTTCGACTGGCCTATCAGGCTTTCTTGCCCCACTCGAGGGGAAAAGTGGTGCAGGTCCTGACGGACAATACTACCCCGATGTATTACATCAACAGACGGGGCGACAGGTCTTCAGCCCTTTATCAAGAAGTGCTCAGCCTCTGGGACTTTTGCGTGAGGAACACCATTCACCTGGTGGCCGCCCACCTGCCGGGGACCAAGAATGTTTTGGTGGATCGCCTCAGCAGGACCTTCTCATCTCACCACGAATGGTCACTCCCTCCAGAGGTAGTCAGTCTGATCTTCTGCAAGTGGTGGAATCCCCAGGTGGACCTGTTCATGTCCAGGCAGAACTGGAAGTTCCATGTGTTCTGCTCTCTGCAGGGCAGGGACAAGGGCTGCCTGTCGGACACTTTTCTGAATTCATGGTCGGGAGTGCTGATGTACGCTTTCCTGACGGTGCCCTTGATCCACAGGTTCCTCCTGAAGGTGAAGCAAGACAGGGCCAAGGTCATCGTGGCCTCATCAACACTGGTTAGGCATGCTGCTGAGTCTGTCAGCAGCCACCAGCCTGCAGCTGCCTCTTCGGCTGGATCTGCTGTCCCAGAATCACAGCAATGTGCTGCACCCAAACCTGGCGGCGCTGCACTTGACAGCCTGGCAGCTGTGTGGGTAAGTGGAGAGAATCAACGATGTTCCTCTGGTGTCCAGCAAGTCTTGCTGGGCAGCAGGAAGCCTTCGACCCAAGCTACCTATGTGGCAAAGTGGAAGCGAATTGCGTGTTGGGCCTCGGATCGTCGCATCCATGTGGAGGAGGCCCCACTGCAGGATGTCCTGGACTATTTGCTGCACCTTAAGCTCCAGTGCTTGTCACTATCTTCAGTCAAGTTGTACCTGGTGGCCATTTTGGCATTACATCCTCCATTTCAAGGCAGGTCAGTCTTCACCCACCCTATTACGGCATGGTTTCTGAAGGGCCTGGAGTGCCTTTACCTGCATGTCCGGGATCCGGTACCCACTTGGGACCTAAATCTTGTGCTGTCACGGCTCATGGGTCCCCCCTTCAAGCCCCTAGCTTCCTGCTCCCTCTTGCTTCTCTCCTGGATGGTCTCCTTCCTAGTTGCCATAACTTCAGCTCCTCGAATGTCCGAAATCAGAGCGCTGTTACTGAAATATTGGGTCTGCCTAGCTGAGAGCCAATAACAGCCTGACAGGGATAAGGAAAAATGCTTTATTCTGCAGAAGAAAGGAGAGCTCTGTAATAGATACAGAAGACTCTACTGCACACAAGTTTCACAAGCTTTTTATACACTTTCAGACAAAGACCATGCTGTGTTAACACTTCATTGGTGGTTACTGAACCCCGTAAAACCGTTATCTGGTCAGGAAAAACTGGCTTGAAGCAGGATTCTTTTTGCCTTTGGCAGCAAAAGGAAGATTAATTGTAAAGTTCAAGGTACTGTGTACGTGATGCCTTTTGGAGGCTTCTGCCTCCACCTACTGGCCGTTTGCAAAACTATTAATAAGGGGGTGGCTACCGAATAGCTTTCACAGCGCTAACATCTGAAACACCTTACACAGTCTTCTATAAGGACAAGGTTCAGCTGCGTCTGGACCCGGCCTTTCTATGCAAGGTCATCTCCCAGTTCCATACTGGTCAAGATATATACTTGCTGGTCCTTTGTCCTAAGCCCCACACGACGGATGAGGAACGCAGGTTGCATGCCCTGGATGTCAGATGGGCTCTGGACTTCTACATAGACAGAATGAAGTCATTCCGTAAGTCAACGCAGTTGTTTGTGGCGATCGCAGACAGGATGAAAGGTTGCCCTGTCTCTGCCCAAAGAATATATTTCTGGATCACAGCCTGTATCTGCTACTGCTACGAGCAGGGAGGGTTAGCTCAGTGGTTTGAGCATTGGCCTGCTAAACTCAGGGTTGTGAATTCAATCTTTGAGGGGGCCACTTAGGGATCTGGGGCAAAAATTGGTCCTGCTAGTGAAGGCAGGGGGCTGGACTCGATGACCTTTCGAGGTCCCTTCCAGTTCTAGGAGATTGGTATATCTCCAATTATTACCATTACCTAGCAAAGGTGCCCCCGCCACCGATAGTGACAGCTCACTCGACTAGGGCACAGGCATCTTTGGCAGCCTTCCTCACACAGGTGCTGATCCAAGAGATCTGTCAGGCCGTGACCTGGTTGTCTGTCCACACATTCGCTTAACATTATGCGCTGACTCAGCAAGCTCGGGATGATGCCGGCTTTGGCAGAGCTGTGCTACAAACTGCATGATGGTGAACTCTGAGCCCACCTCCATTGATCCTGCTTGCGAGTCACCTAGAATGGAATCAACATGAGCAAGCACTCGAAGAAGAAAAAACAGTTACCTACATTTCGTAACTGTTGTTCTTCGAGATGTGTTGCTCATGTCCCTTCCATTACTTGCCCTCCTGCCCTCTGTCAGAGTTGTCAGCAAGAAGGAACTGAGAGGGCGCGGGGCTGGTGGCACCTGATATACCGTGGCATGAGTTTGGCACTCCAGGGCGCACCACAGCCAGCCCTATGGATACAGCTAAGGCAAAAATCTCTGACGGCCATGCATGTGAGTGTGCACACACCTAGAATGGAATGGACATGAGCAATTCATCTCAAAGAACAAGAGTTACCAACGATAGGTAACCGTTTTTTCTTAGGTCAGGACCCCTTCTTCCAGAGTCTAATGAATGCTTCCTTTGTCGCGTCACGTGCTATGAATCGATGGGTGGGGGGGTTGGGTGTCCTGGGTGTCTGTCTCTCCTTTTTATAGTTTCTGTACCCCTCTTGAAAAACATTTACAGTTGGGTACCAGAAGACAAACTGTCTATGTGGAAGGATGTTCCCTGCTGTTTTTTTCTCACTGGTTTGAGCGTTCTTTGTTTTCTTGCTTGCTTGATGATTTCATTTACTCTTAAATACAAATTAAGCAGAGCACACATTCCTTTCTTTGAGACAGACCTGTTTGCCAACCTCTGTTTGGAATAAGTGTTAATAACACCATTTAGTGGAATCTTATAACTTCACAAACAATGTTGCAACACATATTTTATCAAGATGATACTGATCAGCAAATTATGAGTTTTCAAATGATTGTTACAATAGCATACAATAGGGGATGGTATGATAGGATAACGGGTTTAGTCAATAGGTCAATAACGTGCCACACTGGTAATTAGTACAAAGGGTCAATGTTGGGATATTGTTAGCCTTTTCCAGAGGGTCTGGCTGGAGAGTCTTGTCCGCATGCTCGGGGTTCAGCTGATCGCCATATTTGGGGTTGGGAAGGAATTTTCCTCCAGGGTAGATTGGCAGTGGCCCTGGAGGTTTTTCGCCTTCCTCCAAAGCATGGGGCAGGGGTCGCTTGCTGGTGGATTATCTGCTACTTGAAGTCTTTAAATCATGATCTGGAGCATTCAACAGCAGAGTCAAGGGAGAGTTCAGGAGTGGGTGGATCGGCTTATGTGGCCTGCATCTTGCAGGAGGTCAGACTAGATGATCATAATGGTCCCTTCTGATCTTGAATTCTATGATTCTATGATTCTATGTGTGGAGTGTGAATACAAGGGTACATTCTGTTACAGTTCCAATATTCAAAATAGGCAAACGAAATGACCAGGGTAACTAGGACAGTTAGCCTGACATCAGTCCCAAGCAAAAAAATGAAAAAAATGGATACAAGATTCAATTGATAAATAATTCAAGGTTGGGAATATAATTAATTACAGTCAACATGGCTTTACGGAAAATAGGTCCTGTTAAACATCTGATTTCATTCTTTGAGAAGATTACAATAGCTGCATAGATGTAATATATTTAGACTTTTGTAAAGTATTTGACTTTGTATCACACAGCATTCTGATTAAAAATTACCTCTATACAATATCAGTAAAGTACATGCTAAATAGATTATGAACTGGCTAAGTGACAAATCTCAGAAAAGTAACAGTCAGTGAGGAATCATCATTGAATAAGGGTGTTTCCAGTAGGCTTCTTCAGGGATCAGTTCTAGGCCCAATGAAATTCAATATTTTCACCAATGTTTTGAAGTAAATATAAAATCACTGCTAA
Source organism: Mauremys reevesii (assembly GCF_016161935.1). NCBI lineage: Eukaryota > Metazoa > Chordata > Testudines > Geoemydidae > Mauremys > Mauremys reevesii. The sequence continues at coordinate 17,893,847 of NC_052635.1, read as the reverse complement.
TAAAATTTACAGATGAAACAAAGATTGGCAGAGTGATAAATAATAATGAGGACAGAGCAATCATACAGAATAATTGGGTTCTATTTGTAAACTGGACCACTTCAAACAAAATATGTTTTAATGCAGCCAAGTGCAAAGTTACACATCCAGGAACAATGAACGCAGGCCATATCTTCCAGATGGGGGGACTGTGTCCTGGAAAGCAGTGACTCTGAAAAGGGTTTAGGGGTCACAGTGGACAAACAACTCACCGTGAGCTTCTTGTGGAGAAAGAGCCACAAAAATGATTCAAGGGCTTGAGAAAATGCTTTGCAGTGAGAGAGCTTTAAAGAGCTCCATTTGTTTAGCGTATCGAAAAGAAAAGTAAGTTTATTTGATTATAGAGTCTAAGTATGTTCATGGGGAGATAATACTAGGTACTATAGTTCTCTTTAATCTAGAGGATAACAGTATAACAAGAACCTGTGGCTGGAAGATGAAGCTACACAAAATAAACTTAGAAACAAGGCACACATTTTTAACAGTGAAGGTGATTGACCATTGGAAAAAACTACCAATAGAAGTGGTGGATTCTCCATTTCTTGATGTCTTCAAATCCAGACCGAATGCCTTTCTGGCCCGCAGCTGGCCCATGCCAGTTTACTTGGACTCGCAGGGCTCAGGCTAAGGGGCTGTTTAATTGAAGTGTAGACGTTTGGGCTTGGGCTGAAGCCCAGACTCTAGGTCCCTGCGTAGTGGGAGGCTTGCAGAGCTTGCACTGCAGACCATAGGCGCCGACTCCATGGGTGCTCTGGGGCTGGAGCACCCACAGGGAAAAATTAGTGGGTGCTGCAGCTCCCCGCCCCCCCCACCCAGCTCGCCTCCACCACCGCCTTCTCCCCAGAGCGCACCCCGTGCCCGCTTTTTCCCCCTGGCTCCCAGCGCTTGCACCGTGAAACAGCTGTTTCGCACGGCTGGGAGGGAGGGGGGAGGAGGGAGAACGCAGTGCACTCGTGGAAGAGGCGGGGCCGGGGCGGGGATTTGGGGAAGGGGTCCTATAGGGGCAGGGAGGGGGTGGAGTTGGGACAGGGCCAGGGGCCGGGGAGGGGACTTTGGGGAAAGGGTTGGAAGGGGAGTGGGGCAGGGGCAGGGAAAGGATGGAGTTGGGGCAGGGCCAGGGGCGGGGGGGGGCACGAGCACCCACCAGCGCTGGGGAAAGTTGCCCCTATGCTGCAGACCAAGCCCGAATTGCAATTAAATGGCTCCTTAGCCTGAGTCAGCTGGCACAGGCGAGCTGCGGGTGTCTAATTGCAGTGTAGACAGACCCTATGTGGCCTTGGAGCAAAACTGCAAAGACGAGCTAGCCAGAGACTCCAGCCAGTAGGAACAGATGCAACCAAAGCAGGGACCTTTTTCACCTTTGGAAATTCCAGTCAAAACTGTAGAAAGTTCTGACTCTGCCCTGTGCTGATAAATTGTTTGCTCCAGTCCTCCCCATCTCTCCTCAGTCTCTTCACCTCAGATTCACTCCACACCTGCCCTTCTTACACTCTTCTGCCCCATCCCCCTCACCTCCCTTCTCTTTCCATTTAGCTGATCCCCTCCTAAGGAACTCCCCCCATGAAAAAAATGTGGAAGTACTGTATTGTTGGTTGGCCACAGAAATGGCAGAATTGAAGGAGAAAAAAAAACCTCTAGTGAAGAAGGCCTGCAGAGTCATGGGACTGTCCTCAGAGCTGTCAGCAGCAAGGGAGTAGGGGTGGGCCCTGGGAGTGAGTTAGGTCTGTGGGTTTGCGGAGAGGATTTACTGGTGTGGCAGGGTGGGACACTAAGAATCCCTCAGTGCCAACTGGCAAAGAATTCCCTGTTTGTAACAGGAACTCCTATCAGGCCTGAATGTGACACTTTATACCTCGGGAGAGCACCCTGGTAACCCCCATATTCATCATTTGTTCATAAATCTAGTTCTTTTCTTTAAAACAAAACTAGGCAAAATCACACAAAATGAGACAGAAAAATATAGCAAAGACAGTTGCAACTTCTGCCGCTGGTGCTTTCTGCTGGGAAATTACAGGCCTAGGTCATGGTTTTATTAGCCACCCCAAGATCTGACAAACGTTCACCAGCATCAGGGAGTTTAAAGCATTGCGTTTAGCTGCCTTCCTGGTCCTGTGCTTACAGCAGTATTGCAAAGGGTGGCGTCAGCTTGGTGCCTAAGCCTGTTGCTTATTAGACAGCTGCCCAAAAGATAACGTCAGTACCCAGAAGAAATAAGGTGAGGGGGAAAATGATACACAAGGGAGGGGATGAGAGCAGGAACCTCAGGCACATGCCTTAGGTGTTGTTCAGGAATTAATCTGTGGAGGGGGTGATGCCATCTGATTCCCTCTTTATGGCCTGGTCAGGACGTCTTTCCAGATCAGGGCAACACAGACCCATTGGCATCATGGTGGATGCTGGGGTCCCTCCCAGGAGACAGTCTGTTAGGGGCAGCAGCAGCCATGATGATGAAGGTCACTCCCAGTCTGCTCGCCCCACTGGCTCTTAAGTGACCCCTGCATAAGCACTGTCTAGCTGGGGAGTGGCAGCCTATTGAAACTAACCAGGCAAAACACATTTGGGGGTTTCCAGCTATAAGCATTTCCAGAATCCATCCCACCCCAATGTCTAGGAGCTTTCAGCTTGTTGTTGTGCCAACTGGAGACCTTGCCAGGAGCATGGCTGAGCCTTTATCACAGTCCTTTTTGCTTCATCCAGCTGGTACCAGTTTTTCCTCTCACTTTTAACAGCATTTCTATCTAACAGGCTCAGAAGGATGTTTATTGCCTTGTACAGTTTAGGGTACAGGTTTCCACATAGCAATGAGCTCATTGTATATCTTTACAGTACGTAATGTTTCTGCATGTTGGTGCCGTCATTCGGTCAGATCACAGAAGTGCTCAAACTGGAAACCTATGAAAGGCAGTGGCAGTGGTGTCACTTTTCTGACCAGTTCCCCAGACTGGGCGTTAAGGACGGTGTGGTGCGGGAGCTGCCATCATTTGAATTAGTCCTGATCATGTACGTCCATTAGCGATCCCATGGTATTTTTCTGCAAGCAGGGGTGTTAAACCCAATAGCCTGGCTTAACTGAACTGGGGTAATTGCATTCTGCATCCCTTGCCCTTTCCATTGGCTACTGTATTATTTTTCACCTCCTGACTTCAGCTGTTCTGTGGTGCCATTAAATAGCTATTGCCTCTCCCCACAGCAGGAGTTGTAGTTGGCGTTGTTACTTCAGATTCCTTCTTGCTTATCTCCCATACTCCTTGCATCTGTGAACAGACACTTCAATACATTAACTCATGTTAAATTCTTATTGTTTCAGAATAGCTCTGACTTTTCTCCTGTTACTCTTCCTGGAAGCACCAGTCCTATAGTTCAAGTTAGGTGAATGCTCCCCTCCTCCAGCTCTCCTGTGTCTGGCAACTGCTGCTTATGTCTGTGCAATGTGTAAGGGCAGGTCTACACTGCTGTTTAAGTCGAAAAAGACATCCCCCCTCCCCCACAAGCGACACAAGTTACAGCAACCTAAGCACTGTCCGCACCGGTGCTATGTCAGCAGGAGACACTTTCCCACCAACATACCTTCCACCTCTTGCGGATGTGGAGTAATTCTGCCGCCGGGACAGCGCTCTCCCGTCGGCATAGAGCGTCTTCACCAGACACACTACAGCGGTGCAGCTGTGCCAGTGCAGCACTTCTAGCGTAGGCCTGCCTGAAGGAATGAGTGAGAGATTTCTGGTGAATCCCTGGGCAGGAATATTTGATCAATGTGTTGGCTTTCAAATGTCCTACGACTAAAAACGGGCATTCTAACTGTTCACCTTTCTAATCAGTTTTCGTTTGTTTTTTAGGTCCACCTGCTGAGCCACTGGAGCCCACCAGACCTTTACCAACTCTTCCTGTGCGCAGGATTCATTCCCCTTCAGAAAGGAAACATGAAAGACAGCCAAGACCCCCCAGGCCACCTTTAGGTGATAGGCCATCAACTCCAGGCATGAAACCCAACATCTGTGATGGCAACTTTAACACTGTGGCTCTGTTTAGAGGAGAAATGTTTGTTTTCAAGGTACTAAATCTGTCTTACCAATGATGTTTTGTTTAAGCTTTATATCCTGGAAAAGAATAGTACGTGTAAATAATTACACATTATCAGCTATTTTATGGTACCACTTTGCTCTACTGAAAACATTTCTATTATGTATAACTGAAATAATCAATGAGCATGAGAATTTTGAAAGGAAAGCTTTAGCAGATTCGAAAATACTTTACTAACACTTGGTATGGTGCCTAAGGAGAAGGGCATAAATGAAAGAGTGTTCTTTGTGATGTTCATAATTTTGTTTTGCCTTCAGAATTACCTGCATCCTTGACAAAAAATAAACCAGGTTCTGTTTAATGTTTTTAAAGCAAAAATATCAGATAGCAGACTCTTCTGAACAGCCATGCAATCTACAGTTGAGAAGCACCCTTCTTTCACTAATTCATTGTTCAGTGGAATTCTTCCTACATAGCAGATAAAGCTATATTAACAAATCTGTATCTAGAATACATCAGCATTTTGATGACATCTTACTTTACTACTACTTAGCTCTTTTCATCAGTAGAACTGAAAGTACTTTACAAAGGAGGTCAGTTTCATTATACCTGTTTTATACATGGGGAAACAGGCATAGAGAAGCTCCATGACTTGCCGAAGGTCACCCAGCAGACCAGTGGCAGAACCAGGAATACAACACAGATCTCTGAGTCCCAGTCCAGTACTGTATTGACTAGCCCACATTGCCTCCCTGAGCACATTACCGAGCACTGCTGTGAGATGGCTGGAGGGACTGATAAAGCAGGGAAAGGGCCTCTCTAAAAAAACTACAATTTTTTGTCAAGAGTGGGTATATAACCTGCTGGTCTCTGGGGGTGTAAGCATATTCTGAGAACAGCGACCAGATCAGACCTGGCAGGGGAGACATGGGGGAGAATGCTTAGTTTGAGGATCCTGATGAGACCTAGATGTGAGTCAGCCACCAAGAAGCTCAACAGTGTCGGTACTTAAGTGGGGAAATGCATGTCCACTGATGCAAATTTAGGCACCATGGGGACTTTACCAGCAGGAATTCAGGGCTAGGCAGTGGTTTCGGGGATCTAAATTTTGGATATAAGTGCTTAAAGTGGCAACTACTAGCGTACTCTCCTTTGTGGATCTAGCTCTTAGAGTTGGGTTAGATCCTAAAGCTCAAATATTTGTTATGGAGGTGCCAGTCTCAGCGTCATTGTTAAGGTTGAGTTCCTTTTTATACTTAAGGGATTCAGCCTTTTTATTTATATGAAAAATATGGCAAGTCCTCTGGGAGAACAGAATGAATATTCTGAGAATTTACAAGTACTATACATCCATTAATTATTGGTTATTATTAGTTAAAATGGAGAAGATGGGATTAATATGAGAATTGAAAGGTGGATAAGGAACTGCTTAAAGGGGAGACTGCAACGGATCATGCTGAAAGGTGAACTGTCAGGCTGGAGGGAGGTCACTAATGGAGTTCCTCAGGGATCAGTCTTGGGACCAATCTTATTTAACATTTTTAGTACTAACTGTGGCACAAACAGTGTGAGTGTGCTAATAAAATTTGTAGATGTCATAAAGTTGGGAGGTATTGCCAGTATGGAAGAGGATCAGAATATCATACAAGAAGATCTGGAGGACCTTGAAAACTGGAGTAATAGAAATGGGATGGGTTTCAGAGTAGCCGCCGTGTTAGTCTGTATCTGCAAAAAGAACAGGAGTACTTGTGGCACCTTAGAGACTAACAAATTTATTTCAGCATAAGCTTTCATGGGCTACAGCTCACTTCTTCAGATGCATAGAATGGAACATAGAATGAGTTCCATTCTATGCATCCGAAGAAGTGAGCTGTAGCCCACGAAAGCTTATGCTGAAATAAATTTGTTAGTCTCTAAGATGCCACAAGTACTCCTGTTCTTTTTGAGAAATTTTCTTCTTGTCAATTTTTGAGAATAGCCCACTTCCACCCAATGAATCACTCAAATTAGGAGAACACATTTCCCACAAAACATTTGTAACCACCTGTAGGAACATGTCATAAAGTAACCCCAGCCATTGTGCAGGACGATGGACTAAATGACCCCCTTCAGCACTGATGATCTTGATAAACTGCATGAGTGTTCATTGTAAATTCTGGAAAAATATGCGTTGGAGGCCCTGCAAGTACTGGTATCTTGTCTTCTGCCATGTATGTGGGATGGACCCACGCGTGCACACACACACACACACTGATTAAAGGATAGTAATGATTAGTACCAGTCCCTAACTTGTTATAATGCTAAGAGAAAGCATCTTCCTATAAACTTAGCCAAATCTGGTTGGAATGAAGTCATTGCTCAAGATCAGTGCAACTACACAGCGCTCAAGTTTGTTATTATGGCATCTGGGGCCATTTCATGGTCTAATTAGTGGTTGAATGCAGGGTATAAAAGTTCAGACACCCCAAGAGCCCTTTTTCTCTTCCTAGGATCGTTGGTTTTGGCGTCTGCGCAACAACCGAGTGCAGGAGGGGTATCCCATGCAGATTGAACAGTTCTGGAAAGGCCTCCCTGCAAAGATTGATGCTGCTTATGAGAGATCTGATGGGAAATTCGTTTTCTTTAAAGGTAAAGTATGTTTACAATGCAATTTTGCATCACTGTTCTAATCCCTCTTTCTGCGGCGAGCTTTGACAAATGGGATTGCTGCTTGTCTGTTGTAACATTGTATTGGTGGGAACTGTATCTCATATTGGAACCATTTGTGGAAAGCCACAAAGAGAGGTAACTGGACTCCTCACAAACCCTCACTTCTAATTACTCAGAGCCAGACGCTAAAAGGTATTTGGGCGCTTGAAGATGCAGCTAGGTGTCTACTGGGATTTTCACATGCACTGTGGGCTAGATCCATAAAGGCACTTGGGTGCCTAACTGCCCCTGTAGGCACCAGGGCCTCAAAACCCTGCTCAGCTGCAGCCTAACCCTGTTGGTGTCTAAATCCTCAGAGGTGCCTAAGGCTCTGCTAGTGGGAATATGCAAAATTGCCTAAGTCCTGATGCTCCTGAGTTGCTTGGTGCCCTGGCTTATGCCTAAGCCCTGGTGGGATTCTCAAAATAGGCATTCCCCTCGCTGCCTTTTGTACAGAGCCTGATCCAGTAGGCAGAGGTCCTAGGGGGCTAATGGAGAGGCGGGTGTGTTCAGTAGCCCCAAAAGCCCAGTGGCTACAGCATTCCCGTGGGAGGTGGGAAAGCCGGGTTTGTATCCCCACTCTACCTGAGTTGGAACAGAGATTTGAACCCACAGCTCTTACATGAAAGGCTAGTGGGTCCATTGGGGGGCTTCTCTCAATCTCTTGTTGAAGCCTTCGTGCTTTGTATAAAGACTTATTGGCGTGGGGACTTGAATCCACTGTCATGTGACTCTCCCACGTGTAGGTGAGTGCTCTGAGCGCGAGGCTATGGAGTCAGTCTCTCACTTTCCCAGTGAATATTTCATTAGTTATACAAAGTGGAACAGCTTCAACAGGGCTGCTTGAGAGAGACCCACGCCAGACACTCTACACTGAGGGTTAGAGCACCTTGACTTAAATGTGGGAGCCCGAGGTTCGAATCAGGGAGAGCAGCAGTTTGGACCTGGGACTCCCCCATTCTGGGAGTGTGCCCTAGTTGGCTATAAGGGCGTGGGGTTGTCTGTCTCTCACAGCTGCTAGGACACAGGCTACCTAAATGGCTGACCTGGCTTAAGTGCCTGATGGCTGAGAATCCTGACCAGAGAGAGGCACCTAGCTACCTTTGAGGGTATCATGGCTTCACAGGGTCTGGTCTATGCCCCAGCCTGTAGCCAGTCCCTTGGGAGTGACCCCTTTAGTGTGCTGGTCCACACAGTTCCACAGGCCAGGCCCGTGGCCTCCAAAACTGGGCCTTTGGATGCCAGAAATCTCTGTGGCCTCCTGCAGTGAGTCCAGCCAAGCCAGACACTGTGGGAGGCTTGTTCTTACCCTTTGCAATGCCAGGCAGACTTTTCAAACAAGTTAACAATTGTTAGTGTCCTGGCCTACAGAATCTGAAAGTCATTAGGTTACCACAGAGAAGCAAAGGTTAAGACAGAGTTCAGACTGGCCAACACTAGGGCCCTTGGGCCGTGCTACCATAGGAACCAATTTTCCTTCCTCTCTCTGGGCTTTTCTACACTTAAAACACCACAGCAGCATAGCTGCACCGCTGCAGCACTTCATTGTTGGCACTACTTACACCGAAGGGGAGGGTCTCCTGTCAGCATAGACAATCCACCTCCCCAAGAGCCAATAGGTAGGAATTCTTCCTTCGACCTTAGCACTGTCCACACAGGGACTTAGGCTGGCTTAACTCTGCTGCTTAGAGGTGTGGATTTTTCACACCCCTGACTGACATGTTCCAGTCTAGACCAAAGATCTGACTCTGTCCCTCCCTTTGTCTGTCAGTCCCAGGAGCGAGCCCCTGTGTCGCGTGAGCTCACAGAGCCTGATACCTTTCCCCACTGTTCTCCAGCTAGGGGGCCCTTGCTCTGCTTCCTGGCAGAGAGGTGAGTCACGGGCCCAGCTCCAGCCCTGTGTGAGGCCAGGTCTCTCCCTCGGCCCTGCCCTGTGCATCCCCCAGGCGCTCTCGCCCTGCGCATCCTCTGAGCGCCCCCCCCCCCACCTCTGCGCATCCCCCGGGCCATTTAAAATAGCCCAGGGCCCCCACTCACCACCGGCAGCGCAGCGGAGCTAAGCGGCTTCCTGCCTGCTTGCTCCACATGGCTGTCAGCCCCTCCATGCAGCCCCTGGGCAGGGTGGGTCTGAGTCCTGCCCCACGTGCCCCTGCGGCCAATGGGAAGCTGCGGGGGCAGTGCCTGGGGGTAGCAGCACATGGAGACCCCCAGCCCGCCCTGCCTAGGAGCCCCAGGTAAGTGCCGCACCCTCCCACCCCCTTCCAGAGCCTGCACCCCTCCTTTGGCCCCCAAACTCCCGCCCAGAGTCTGCACCCCCTCCCTCTGCACCCGCTCCCATCCCCAAGCATCCTCCCAGAGCCTGCACCTCCATCCCCAGCCTGGAGCCTGCACATAGCACCCAAACTCCATCCCAGAGCCTGCACCCCCACCCCCTTCCCACACACCTCTCCTGCCCCCAAATTCCCTCCCAGAGCCTGCACCACAGCCCTCTGCACTCCCTCCCAGAGCCTGCACCCAAACTCCCCCAGAGCCTGCACCCCTCACCCCCTCCTGAACCCCCACCCCTTGCCCAAGCCCAGAGCCTGCACCTAAACTCCATCCCAGAGCCTGCACCCCTCCCCTGTCCCCCACCTAAACTCCCTCCCAGAGCCCAACCTCTTACCCGTCCTGCCCCCCCAATCCCCTGCCGCAGCCCAGCTCCTGCACCCCAGATCTCTCCCAACCCAAACTCCCTCCCAGAGCCTCACACAGGTGGGGGGCAGCATTTGGGGGGGCGGAGTTTGGGGGGCAGGTTCTGGGAACCACCAAAATTTCTACAAACTTGCCGCCCCTGTGGAGAGGTGGGGGGAAATCTCCTCCCCTTGGCTGTTGGTCACTAGGTGTGAATGCCCTGCCTAGGCCTCGGCAGAAGCCTCCATTCACATACATGGATTCTAGTCAGTTTGTTAATGACCCAGGCAGCTAAACATTGGGTCCCTTCCCTGTATGGTCAGTAACTGAAGTGCAAAGCCTAGAGGAAAACCGAGGTACACGCAGGAATCATAAAAATACCATCAAAATTCCCACATTGGTCACAGATGGACAGGGCTTAGGCCTCACCCCTCTCCACAGCATGTCCCACTGCTCAGCACGCTGGCTTCTGTGAATCTCTTTCTTAGGCCCCTAACTTGCCCATACAATGCCTGCGGTCCGGGGTGCCTAGGACTTAATCCTCTCTGTGGATCTAACCCCATGGCGCTAACTCCCACTGAAGTCAGGAAATCAATGGAATTGAGCAATTAAGCACTTTTTAAAATCCAACTAGGCACCTCTCTGTATCTTTAAGCAACTTCCTCCCTTTAAAAATCCGGCCTCACCCACTTCACTCCCGATCTCAGGGAAATGAGGGGAGGATTTGGCCCAGGGGTGACCATCTCTAGATGGAAAGTGTTGGCTGAATGGAATTCATTGTAAAACCAAACATACAGCAGTGTCACCAGTACAGTAAACGTGCTGCAGCATGTGTCATGCCTGTGTGGTCTGGCGTGGATCTCGTCCTAAATGGCAAAGAAAGTGATTCTGTACGGCATGCAGGGACAGGTGGGAAGCCACATAATTGATGATTGTACAGCGTCCGAGGCAAGGCCATTCAATCACATCTTTCTCACCGCAGTATTCCATTGTCAATGTAATTATGACACATCCTTACAAGCCCTTTTTAGCCTGACGACAGAGGAGAATGTCTTGGAATTCTTGAGGCAAACCTGATGATCCACTTATAAATTATTGGACTTAGAAAAAGACCAGTGTTTCTCACTTGTCAAAAATTGTTCCCACAATCCCTTTCTCATTCAAAAGTCAAAAACGTATTTTTTCTATAAAACTCAAGTTTTACCAACTGGGCCTTAGTGAGAATTTTAACATATGGCCCCCTCTTGTGAATAATGGCTTAAAGCTTTTAAAGCTACTCAGAGTCATATTCATTACTGTTTTGAGTTCCAGCAGGTGCCCTGCAGAGATTACAGTGACTCTAAGAAACCTTAAATCTACTTCAGATTCTACCTAATCTAAGTCTTCATTTAAAAAAAAAAATCACCAGCAATTTTTCTCATGAAGAATCTCTACAATGTAAACCAATGACTAGGCTTGTTTGTCAATACAGTTGGTCAAACTGTTCATAGTGAATCATTTATCCAACCCATTTATTCCCACAAATGTTCTGTGAACAAAACAGAATTTTTAGGACTCTCTATTTGTAAATGTTTGTCAAATCGTGTGTGTCTTTATTAATCACAGTTTATGGACTGTCCATAAATTGAACCACTACACTTATTTGTTATCCCTATATATTACATATGATTGGTCACCCAAATCACATGGTATTTTTTCTGTTTCCTAACTGGATGACTGAGGCTTTATAAAGGAGCGATTATAAAGAAATCTTTGTTCTCAACAGGACAGGAAGGGGAGGGAGCACGAGATAACTAGACCTAAGGAATTCTAGGACATTTAATTTTTTCCTGTCCCATTCTGCACAACCAAGAGCATTATATTTGGCTCCTTATGTGGACTCCAGATGTAAAAATAATTGGCTTCCTTCCTAACTGGGGGAACAAGAAAGAAATCTTGCGGCCTTTTCGATAGCACTCATTGCTGTTGTATCTGAGCCTGACAAATATTAATGTGTTATCTTTGCAGCAACCCTAGGGAGGGCTTCACAGACCAGGAACTGAGGCACTGGGAGATTATGGCCAAAATTTTCAAGAGTCTCCAGTAATTTTAGGTGCTCCAATTATATAATGAGTGAGCAAGCAAGAGAATGATCCTACAGCCTGACGGTTAGAGCACTCCCCAAGAAGTGGGAGACTCACGGTCCAGCCCCACTGCTTTAAATCTTTATTTAATCCAAAGTGGAAGCTTCAAGAAGAGAGACTGAGGATACTGCACATCAGAATATCTCACAGCCCAGTGGTTACGGCCTGCATCTCAGAAGTAACAGCTCCCTGTTCAAATCCCTTTTCCCCCTTAGATAGAGGGGAAACTTGAACTGAGGGTCTCCCACCTCCTGGGGAAGTTCCCTACCTACTGGCTAAAAGTTACCAGGGAGCTCCTTTCCCACCCTCTGCTCTGAGGCTGAGGTGAGTTAGGTGGAGGAACATCTATCTTCCCCCACTTTGTGCATCACACTGGCGCTTACGCATCCGGGTGCCTAGAGGGAGCCAGCAGTGTGCATATCCAGAGCCAGGAACATAGGTGCCTAGGAGACCTTTACAATAGAAATGTAGGTGCTGAGTGATTTTAGGTGCCTGCTGACTTTGGCAGCGGCAGCTGAGTGGGGATTTTGTGAATACCACTGGAGCCTAAATTTGGGATTTAATGTGGCAGTTAGGTGCCGAAGTCCCTTTGTGAATCTAGCCCTCGCCCTAGCTGACTGACCCCGCCGCACATGCAGAGAGGCAGGGCAGGACTTTTTTATGCCATTTTCCCACCCTACCTCACAGGGGTGTTTCAAATATAAATTCATTCATGTTTGTTAGGACTGACACAGAAACAAAGTGACATTCCCAAGGCCATGGAATCTGGCAAAGCTACAGTTCAAATTCAGGGCCTGCTGCCTTCCAGCCCTGAGCTCATCCCTTCCTGCCAGAGGGGCTGAGTCTTCACAGCTCTCATTAACAGCAGCTGCACTTTTGGTTGCTAAACACCCCTTTCCCCATCCAGCGCCTTCAAAATTTCTCTGCCTCCAAGTCATGAAGGTGGGTTTCCTGTAGGAAGATAATATCTGCTTTCAGTGTTTCTAATTGAGTGATTATTCTTTTCTTTTTATCGGGTGAGTCATCACTTTGATGTTCCTGGAAACACAATTTATAATATTAGGCATAAGGAGTGCTTACGTCAAACATTTCTTTATCAGGTACCTGAGTAGTGGCATTGCTTGGGCCACAGTTAACTACAGATCTAGGAAAGGTGTGTCTGGGTTCCCCCTCACCACCCCGGAGATGTGAACGGGGCGGGGGAAACGGAGAGAGTTAGGCAGACCAGGAAAGGTAAAAGATAATGCGGGTGTGACAGGGTGCTGGGCAGGAACTCCTGAGCCAGCCCTCTGTCCTGCCAGCTCCAACTAAGGGAGGTAAACTGGAGCTGGCTAGAGAAACCTGCTCCAGACTGGCAAATAGGAAACAGCTGCCAGCCTAATTAGCCAGGAGATACATACAGGCCTAGAGGAAGGAAGCCAGGGGAGAGCCAGCGAGTGGAAGGAGAGCAGCAGCTCTTTCCTCCTGGGTGCAAAGAGTTCCCTACCCACTGGCTAAACATTACCAGGGAGCTCCTTTCCCACCCTCTGCTCAGATGTTCCTCCGCCTAACTCACCTCAGCCTCAATCGTCCCCCACTTTGTGAGAGCGGAGGAAGTGAGTGTTATGGAGCGCTATGGCTAGCCCACAAGCAAAAAAAAAAAAAAAGAAAATGCCACCCCTGCAAATGTGCTGCCCCTGCTTGCTTTGCTGGTGCCTAAAGCCGGCCCTGCTTACAATTATTGCCCAGGGCTTTGCATTTGGAGGGGGTTTTGGTGCAAGGGGATGGTGAGCTCCTCTTAATATCTTGAGTTCTGATCAGGGGAGAGACAAAGGCCCTGGCAGCATGGTGGATAAAAATACCCCAGGCCTCCCTTTTTCCAGCCCCACAAGTCTCAGACTGTTTCTCCTGGCACTTCCCTCTCGTGATCAATACCCTTCTCCTGCAGTGCTTTAATAGGTCTTTCCTGTGGCTGTGCAGTTCTGTTCCTAGTACTCACTGTGTCGGCTAGCAGGGAGAGGCTGTTCTCAGCTTTCTCTAGTCTTGCTGCCAAGTCTTGCAAGTCAGCTTGAAGTGTACTACTAAGATTTATGATCTCGGGTTATAGCTTCACATAATCTATCCACTTGAGACTTGTTTTAGCCAGTCCATAAATTCATCTAGTCTCAGAGGGGCCCATCTCCCTGGTCAGCCATCCTGTGCAACGGCTTCTGCTTCTTAGGATTGTGTAGAAAGTCTGGAGACAGCGCAGCAGCCCTAAGGGCATTAGAAGCAAAGAGTGGTAGAATAATCTCTAATACAAATTAGCTGGAAAAAAAGCAATTCCGTGGCTGCTGGTTGTGACCGTTAGGAGGTGGGGAAAGGAGCTGGAAAGCTGTGCAGCCCCAGCCCTCTAGTGGCTCCTGGAAGTCTGACCATATTGTGTTATACTGTATCATTCGTTTAGCCCTCTTGTCAAAATCATTAACGGGGGAAGAGTCTCAGGCGACAGGAAAGCTAAAGCAGGCAGGGGAATGGAATTCACTTCTTGTTCTCACCACAGCAGTTTGCCACTTGCCACAGTACTTGCTTGTGAGGTGGCTGATGCTAGTCTTGGGGGTTCACTTGAGGAATGGCCTCTGACTTCTGCATGTGACCCAACATGTCTTTTAGGATGCAGCCACCTTCTTCCATATGCTGGCCCTATGATTACCTCTCTTCCATGGTGTGTGCAGCAATGTGCCACCAGTAGGGAGAGCTGGGAACTACAGGACACCCTCACTATAATGGCCTTCAGAATAATGAGAATATAACGAACCTGGTCCCTGGATCCCACCTCCAGCCCTGGGGCTGCAGCGAGGGCTGACAGATCCTCCAGCCCTGGGTCTGCGGTGGGGGCTCAGAGCTGCTCCAGCCCCTGGCTTGGATCCCGGGGGCTTGTTAGAGGAAGGATGCACTGTACTTAGGGCAGCGGCCAGATAGCTGTCTGGGAGTGAATGTAGGAATGAGTAAGACAAAACACAGAACCCCTTCACAGGAAACAGGCAGGGTTGAATACTATTCAGCACCTGCTCCTTTAGTTGAGTGTTACCAGTTTTCAGAAAGTAATCGATGAAATGACTCATTTGTGGTGGTACTGAGCATGGTATTTAGCATATCTACTGACTGCTGCTGAGAATGAGAATATGCTGCATGCTGAGATCCCAAATAGCGGATCACATCTTAATGGAGAAGTGAGCCCACAGATACCTTCTCGTCCATTCACACCCGTCCAACACCCTGCCGGTGACTCTTGGTACATAATGTGTCTCAGGAATATGCTGTTGTGTCTGTAGGCTCTCTAGTGAGGTCAGTCATTCAGTGTCCTTCCGGTCGTTTACTCGGTATGAATCACTTTTGTCTCCTTTTGCTTTTCATCCCTCTCTCCCCTCCCCTCCGCTCCCCTCGGTTTCTCTCAGCTGGAAACAAGGAGGAGACTAGCACCATGTGACTAGCCAGCTCTCTGCAGCCCACCAACAAATGTTCTTGGGCCACCACAGGTCCACAGACCTGGCAAGTGATTTTTCTTAAGCACTCCCCTGTTGTGTGCCTAACCGGACGTTCACTTACAGGCCCTGAGAACAGTGGTTGGCTGGATCTCAGTAAATTCATTGTTTGTTTTTCCCCCTCATTCCTAGGAGATAAATACTGGGTTTTCAAGGAAGTGACAGCAGAGCCAGGGTACCCGCACGGCCTGGTGGAGCTGGGAAGCTGTCTCCCCCGGGAAGGCATCGACACAGCTTTGCGATGGGAGCCAGTAGGAAAAACCTATTTCTTCAAAGGAGACAAGTACTGGCGCTATAACGAGGACAAGAGAGCGACTGACCCAGGATACCCAAAGCCCATCACTGTGTGGAGGGGAATCCCACAGGCCCCACAAGGAGCTTTCATCAGCAAAGAAGGCTGTACGTAGAACCCATGATTGCAAGTGTTTGTCAGACTAATACCAGGTCCTTGTTTCAGATGGTTTTACTGTGCTGAATTCAGGCCCCAGCGCTCACAATGCTGCTCTGCCATCAGTGGCCACAGAGGTCACTAAGGTCTGGATTCACAAAGAAACTTAGGCAGGGCCATGCTGAGCATCACCACACCTAACATCTAGGTGCCTAGAAAACCACTGGGATTCAAGAAGGCTGCGTTAGGTGCCTGAGCCCCTGTGCACTGAGTGGGGAGAGAGAGGCACCTCAGAATGGGATTCATAACCGCCAGCTTGCGAGGCAGCTACTCACCTAAACTAGCCACTGGGAGGTGCCAAGTCCAGGTGGGTGCTAAGCTCCGCCCCCTCAGAGATAGGTGTCTAAGTCCAGGCTCCAGGGAGGGGCCTCCCTCTGCTCAGGGGTTTCAGCTGCAAACCTTTTAGGGCATGGTGCCCGTGCTGTTTTAGCAGGCGGGGCAGAGGGAGGAGGCCAGCCACGAGTTAGGGTGCTCATGTAGGGTGCAGGAGACCCGTGGTGCAAGTGCCCCCTCTGCCTGAGGGGGAGAGGGGATTGGAACAGAAATCTCCCATCCCTCAGTTGGGGGCTGGGCTCTGGGGTATTCCGAAGTGGGGACGCCCTCAGTCTCTCTTGTTGAAGCTAATGAATGAAAGAATGATTGGGCCAGAGAGCGAGCCCAGGCATGAGGAGGACTGTAGTCTGGTAGAGAGAGCACTCATGGGGAGGGGGAATAGGCAGGATCCCGGCCCCCTGCTCTAATGACATTTTTAAATTATGTATTCCCAGTGGAACAGCTTCAACAGCCAAGATGGAGGGCGCCCCCCTCAGGCTAGGCCATTGGCCTAAAAGGGGGCAGATCTCTGCTCAAACCCCTTCTCCCCTGCAGGGTGGAATGGAGAGCTTCACATCCCAGCTGAGCACCCAAATCAGTTACAAGGGACCCCTCTCCTATGGGGGTCTTGTGTAAGTTTGCCTGGAGGGACCTGATTTAGTAGGTGAGCTTTGGGCCTGGGTATTAGATTGGGCCCCACAGACAAGTTAGGCGGAGGAACTCCTTTCCTCCCCCGCTTGGTGGAGTGCTCTGGGTTGTAGGCAACCTGGTGACTGCAGTGTTTAGACTCAGGGGCAGAAACATAAGCACCTAAGGAACTTTTACTGCAAAAATGTAGGTGCTGAGTGAGTTTAGGCACCTACAAGGTTTGGCTACAGCTGAGCAAGGGTTTTGTGAATCCGAATGGGGCCTGATTCTGGGATTTAGGCACCTCACATGGCAGATAGGCACCTAGGTCCTTTTGTGAATCTAGCCCCAGTGACCTGTGACCCACTTCCCTGCCCCATTCAAACAAACACACACCCTCTTTTCCATGACTAAGTCACGTTATTGTATTATAAGCTCCTTGGAGCAGGGACTCTCTCTCCCTCGTGTTTGCCCAGTGCCCAGCCCCATGGGCCCCTGCTTGGGGGCTACGAGCAATATTTAATTTCCATCCCTGGCTGCATCTATCTGACTGTTTCTCTCCCCCAATTGATTTTCTCCTTCATCCTCCAACTCTTCTCCAGCCAACTGGGAAAGAGAAGCAGCTGGCTGGATTGGAGTCTGTGCTCTGCAGAGGACACAGGCACCCTGATGCAGTGGATTTCTCTCAAGATGTCAGGAAAGCTCCCCGAACCCCTACAGAGCAGTGGAGTAGGAGCCAGCTAGGCAGGAGCCCGGAAGAGGGGGGAGCTGGAATCTTCCCTGCCCTTTGCCCACAGGGAGAGAGAGACTAAGAAACAGGGGTGTGGGAAGCATCTGGAGTGCGAAGGCTACTGCAGTCAAGGAGCAGCTGAAGGCACCAGCCTTTCAGCAACAGGAGGGAAGTTTTTGAAGCCACTGTCCGCCTGGTTAATAACCAAGGCCCAATCTTCCAACAGGTGTGCTCCAAAAAGCTGCTCCTATCCAGGGTCTTCTCCCTCACTGCCCCCTCAGAGCCATATGTATGAAACAAAATATCAACAAACCAATATCCAAATCAGGGTAGCCGCTGGGCCCTGCCAAATACTGGAACGTTTCTGTAACATAGAGGAAGTCCCCGAGTGCGTCAGGGCAGACGTGTTGATGCTTTAGTTGACCATAATTTGCCCCTGAATGCTTGGATTAGAATTCCAAATAAACAGCAAATCAGCTGCTTGGCTTTTCCCGTAAACATTTGCTCTACATTCCTCTGAAATCAAGCAAGTGCCTTCTGATTTCCAAATTTGCCATGGGAGGTTCCTTATGTATGGTTTTTCTTGCCCCCACAGCCTCCTACCCTTAGGCAGAGAAATGACGACTGTAAGCGAAACGCCTTTCAGTACCTCTTCGCGCCCATTCGGTTTCAAGTCTTTGAATGTTATGGTATGAAGTGATCTCTCTTTTGTCCCCTAGTTTATACCTACTTCTATAAAGGGAAGGAGTATTGGAAGTTCGATAACCAGAGGCTGAGTGTGGAGCCAGGCTACCCTAGGTCAATCCTCAAAGACTGGATGGGCTGCAACCAAAAGGAAGTTGAACAAAGCAAAGAGAGACGCTTCCCCCACGATGATGTGGATATTATGGTGACAATCAATGATGTGCCTAGCACTGTAAATGCAATTGCAGTAGTTATCCCTTGCATCTTATCTCTGTGTATCCTTGTCTTGGTATATACCATCTTCCAGTTTAAAAACAAAGAAGTGCAGCAAAACGTTACCTATTACAAACGACCTGTCCAGGAATGGGTATGACACATTCACTTGCACATTTCAGCTCA
Organism: Mauremys reevesii; assembly: GCF_016161935.1. Lineage (NCBI taxonomy): Eukaryota > Metazoa > Chordata > Testudines > Geoemydidae > Mauremys > Mauremys reevesii. The sequence goes on along the minus strand of NC_052635.1, from coordinate 17,875,604 downwards.
GAGCTGCTCAAATGAGTTCCGAAGTCCATCAAACAAAACTGTTCAAGTGACTACTTATGAGTCGTGGGAGTTCTGGGACTGAAAGAAGCAGGAAATACAGAGGTGGCCTTGCAGAGTGGAGCCTCTTTCCTTCTTACTGCCTCAGTCATGTGTCTGTCTTGCTGTGCCATTCTCCACGGGCCCCCTTGTGCGTGTCAGAGACTGCAAGAGGAATTTTCTTGAAATGTTTTTCAGCTGACTTGGGAAACCTTCTTCAGTGCCCTGCCCCAGTGGTCTCTGTTAAACCCAGCATTCTCCAGTGTAGCTAACCACCTCTAAATGGACCAGGTTTTTTACAGTTGTCTCATAAATGAATTAAGATAATTCAATCTATGAAACGGGAGCAATTCAGTATCTTAAGGAGAAGACATGCTGATGCTGAATCATTCTAAAAAATCTTCTTAGTTTATTACAAGAACCAGGGAATTACCTGGATGCAATTTTCCAATACCTGCTGGTCAGATGTTTTGTACATTCATAATAATTGATGCCATCACTCAGCACAGTTCACAAGGAGGAGGTAATTCTGTGTAGGCCAGGAGTTCAAGGAACTCTTAACCAGATATAGTAATAGCAACTCCTCAGTTGAGTTAGTCCACAAGACAAAGACCAAAACACTCCCTACTGTTAACACAGCCCTAAATGCTTTTGTTTTAGGAACCTCTCATGTAATGAATATTTAAATGTCATATTACCACTATTTGAAATTCCCATCAGTCACAAACAATAAATTGTTACCAAAACAATGAACAATTTATATAAGAACTCTGCTGTATTTTATCTGAAAATTCTGGGAACTGTTGTTATAGTGGCATGTGTAATCAGATTCTGAAATTTGCGGCTCATGTTTCAAGAGAATGAAAATGCTTGTTTGGAGGGAAATCTTCATTATAGTTAGGCAAAATGGCCTGGCTAAAGTAAGAACTATGCCTGTGCCTAAAACATGAAAACATTATGTAACTTTGAAAATTATTTTTCACTCACCTCTTCACACTCAAGTATCTGGCCAAAAGGTGGAATTCCAAAGTACAGTGAGAAAGCTTGTTTCCACAGGCTGACTAGCACAGTTCCGAAGATGAGAGCCTCAGATAAGTATCAAGTACCAAGAGCTTGATAAGTATCTAAATTTTGGGTACTGAGCTTTGACAAATCTCCTTCTCAGACAGCAGTTGTCTGTTCTTCCCTCTTGTAAATGTGAATGCTCGGGGATGTCATGTCCTAGCTAGAGCCTTCCTTAATCTGATTTTCCATGCTGGTATCCAAACAATATGTTAAATGACTATGAAAAAAATGAAGGCAGCACTTCTGTTAGCGTTCCAGGTGACATTCAGCCCTGTGCAGAAGCAGCCCAGACCAGCCCTAGGCCATACTTACACATCCCCTGTGTCCTGTTTGGAGAGCTTAACTGGGATGTGAGTGGGCCCTAGTCATAGAGTGGTCTGCTGCCTTGGGCTGAATTTCGCCAGTGTAGCTGATGAAGCAAGAAGCATCGAACTGCTGATTAACATTCAACAATGTACATGAGTCAAAAATCAATGTGGATCTCACAGTTTGTTTCACTTGTTTCTTTTAGCATGTGATTCAGGTTATAAGCATTGATGATGACAAGAGCAGGGCAGGAAGAGAGAGAGATTGTTAGTGTTTGTCTACTTCTACATGCCTGGCTCAGACGCGGATATTACCGCGAAGGGGGTGGTAGAACTTTCAGTGACTGGTTTGAATTGCACATTGTGTGGCCTCAGACTGTTTTGTATTTTATACTTGATAACACACTTCAGTAGCCAAGAAACACTGAGTGCATCTTCAACAGAATGATAAAATCAGTGGAAGAGAACTCGGTAGATGTAACATATTTGAATTTTAGTGAAAGACGTGATGGAGTCTCCGGCCGGACTGCAAACAAAGGACCAGCTAAGGCCAGACCTAATCACTAACCACCTCTCCCCAACACAGTATGTTGCTATGTGTACTACACCCCTGGTGGTGACATACATATTATAAGTTCCAGCCCCATGTGCCACATTGCATTTACCATGCACTTTACTATTCCTCTGAGCAGCTCCAGACAGACACCAGTTGAAAAGATTTCTCTCATTTCCCTTCTGCCCAAATCTGGAATTCTCCCCGCAAATGACACTGGCCTCTGGGGAATACTGCGGGTGTCTTAGCCAGCCTTATACCTGTCGCTTGTCCATCTCCTGAGCCAGCACGGCTGGAAATGTTTGCTTTATCCCATTAGAAAACCAGAGAGCCCCCTTGCCAATGAGGTATGGCTTCTGGGACATATTTTTAGACTGGCCTTCATTTATGCTGGAATATTGGTATAGAAGGGTACAACTTGCTGAGGAAGGGCAGGCAGGGAAAAAAGGGAGGTGTTGCCTTATATATTAAAAATGTGTATCCTTGGACTGAGATTGAGCTGGAAATAGGAGACAGACTGGTCAAAAGTCTCTGGATAAGGATAAAAGGGCTAAAAAACAAGGGTGATGTCAGGGTAGGGGTCTACTATAGACCAGCTAACCAGGAAGAAAAGGTGGATGAGGCTTTTTTTAAAACAACTAACAAAATCATCCAAAGCACAGGACTGGGTGGTGATGGGGGACTTCTACTACTCAGGCATCTGTTGGAAAAACAACACAGCAGGGCACAGATTATCCAACAAGTTCCTGGAATATAGTAGAGAGAATTTATTTCAGAAGGTGGAGACAGCTACCAGGGGAGAGGCTGTTCTGGATTTGATTTTGACAAATAGGGAGGAACTGGTTGAGAATCTGAAAGTGGAAGGCAGCTGGCGTGAAAGCGATCACGAAATGGTAGAGTTCATGATTCTAAGGAATGGTAGGAGGGAGAACAGCAAAATAAAGACAGTGGACTTCAGGAAGGCAACTTTAGCAAACTCAGGGAGTTGGTAGGTAAGATCCCATGGGAAGCAAGTCTAAAGGGAAAAACAATTGGAGACAGTTGGCAGTTTTTCAAAAAGAGACATTATTAAAGGCACAAGAGCAAATTATCCCATGCGTGGGAAAGATAGGAAGTACAGCAAGAGCCCACCCTGGCTTAACCAGATGGTCAGTGATCAAAAAATCAAAAAAGAGTCCTACAAAAAAAGTGGAAACTCAGTCAAATTACAAAGGATGAATATAAACACATAACACAAGTATGTAGGGACAAAATTAGAAAGGCCAAGATACAAAATGAGATCAAACTAGCTAGAGACATAATGGGTAACAAGAAAACATTATACAAATACATTAGACGCAAGAGGAAGATGAAGGACAGGGTAGGCCCATTACTCATTTGGAGGGGGGGGGGCGGGAAATAACAGAAAATGTGGAAATGGCAGAGGTGCTTAATGACTTCTTTGTTTTGGTTTTCACCAAGAAGATTGGTGGCTATTGGACGTCTACCATAGTGAATACCAGTGAAAATGAGGTAGGCTCAGAGGCTAAAATAGGAAAAGAACAAATTAAAAATTACTTAGACAAATTAGATGTCATCAAGTCACCAGGGCCTGATGAAATGTATCCTAGAATACTCAAGGAGCTGACTGAGGAGATACCTGAGCCATTAGCAATTATTTTGGAAGACGGGAGAGATTGCAGAAGACTGGAAAAGGGCAAATATCATGCCCATCTATAAAAAGGGAAATAACCACCAGGGGACCAGTCAGCTTAACTTCTGTGCCAGGAAAGATAATGGAGCAAATAATTAAGCAATTTGACAACATCTAGAAGATAATGTGATAAGCAAGTCACCATGGATTTGTCAAGAACAAATCATGTCAAACCAAGCTGATACCCTGTCAAAGAAAGCTAACAAGGCATGGGGGTGGGGAGAAGTGGTAGATGTGGTATATCTTGACTTTAGTAAGGCTTTTGATACTGTCTCACATGACCTTCTCACAAACTAGGGACATTGCAACCTAGATGGAGCTACTATAAGATGGGTGCATAACTGGTTGGAAAACCGTTACCAGACTGTAGTTATCAGTGGTTCACAGTCATGCTGGAAGGGATAACGAGTGGGGTCCCACAGGGATCAGTTCTTGGTCCGGTTCTGTTCAATATCTTCATCAATGATTTAGATAATGGCATAGAGAGTACACCTATAAAGTTTGTGGACAATATCAAGCTAGGAGGGGTTGCAAGTGCTTTGGAGGATAGGATTAAAATTAAAAATGATCTGGACAAATTGGAGAAATGGTCTGAAGTAAATAGGATGAAATTCAGTAAGGACAAATGCAAAGTACTCCACATGGGAAGGAACAATCAATTGCACACATACAAAATGGGAAATGACTGCCTAGGAAGGAGTACTGCAGAAAGAGATCTGGGGGTCATCGTGGATCACAAGCTAAATATGAGTCAACAGTGTAACACTGTTGCAAAAAAAAAAGTAAACATCATTCTGGGATGTATTAGCAGGAGTGTTGTAAGGAAGACACAAGTAGTAATTCTTCCACTCTACTGCGCGCTGATTAGGCCTCACCTGAAGTATTGTGTCCAATTCTGGGTGCCACATTTCAGGAAAGATGTGGACAAATTGGAGAAAGTCCAAAGAAGAGCAACAAAAATAATTTAAAGGTCTAGAAAACATGACCCATGAGGGAAGATTGAAAAAAATGGGTTTGTTTAGTCTGGAGAAGAGAAGACAGAGGGGACATTAGAACAGTTTTCAAATACATAAAATGTTAAAAGGAAGAGGGAGAAAAATTGTTCTTAACCTCTGAGGATGAAGCAATGGGCTTAAATTGCAGCAAGGGAGGTTTAGGTTGGGCATTAGGAAAAACTTCCTGTCAGGGTGGTTGAGCACTGGAATAAATTGCCTAGAGAGGTTGTAGAATCTCCATCATTGCAGATTTTTAAGAGCAGGTTGGACAAACACCTGTCAGGGACGGTCTAGATAATACTTAGTCCTGCCCTGAGTGCAGGGGACTGGACTAGGTGACCTCTCGAGGTCCCTTCCAGTTCTATGATTCTATGCTGGTATAAAGCTACAGTTTTCTGCTGTTAAGTTTTTGCAGGCAGGTTACGTCACTTATGCCACTGTCCCTGATTTGTGGGTACAATTTGGGACTCTCACAGTTGACACCTAAATTTTGGGACAATAAGTGCTCACAAAACTCTGCAATGTTTTGTATTTGCTAATGGGAGCTTGTTAAGAGTCAGGCTGAAATGCCACGCTTTCTTCCAGCCCTGGTAGATCACATGATCTCTGACCTTAATATGAATGGAAAAGCTATTGTCATTTATTGTAGATGTTTTTACAATACATCAGCTATTTCTCTCTCCCCTCTGAACCATACAATTGCATTCATGTTGCTATGGCCATCTGGCTATGGATATGAAATATAGTGCCAGTAAGTGTTTCCTGAATTTTTTCAGGCATATGTAAACTAGTTTCTGTAAACTATCTGATATCTAAAAACACACGACTGTGTGGCATAGTACCTGGATGGAGGGTTTAATGGCATTTGCTTGGGATGATCTGTGTAAGTGACTATCCCAAACTCATGCACATAGATGCTTGCATTGCTCTGCAGTCTCTATTATTTTTGCATCTGTGCTCCCTTCTCTCCAGAGCACAAGCTGAAAGGGACGGTATGAGCAGAGCCCGGCAAAGCCGTGGATAGCCGCACCCACACATGCATTGGTATTGTTTACCATCTTTGCAGCTTGGCAGTGCCACCAAATGTTTGTATCCACGCAGGACTCTAGAATTGGTGTCAGTGGAAACGCAAATGTAAGCACATGCTCCTGATGCTAATGAGAAATTTGATTACACTCCTCTGCCTGGCGTCAACTTTGCTTGTGGAAGCAGTTGCTGGGTGGCTGCAATGCAGGATCAGGGGCTTGTTTCCCGGCCTGCAGCTCCCCCTTGCTGGCTTTCAGCAAATATTCTCAAGGGAGACTGGTCAAAACTCCAGCTTCCCCTCCCCTGGGCAATTCGGACACTTCACCATGTGCTTGCTGCAAACTGAGACAAAGCCAAAATAGCATCATCTCTCACAGAACAGGAAGGTCAGTTCAACATTGACTTGCCTCTGACCCCCCAGTCCCTTCCGTGGGCTGTGCACTGCTGCGAGTTCACCTCTCCTATGATGCAGCTCAGCCAGCCGGGAAGGCCCCAGTGCACAGTGGGAGATGTGGGCCAGCCAGGGAATCCTGCCCACAGAGAACAGGGGCACGAGGCACCCAGCACTTTGGATTAATGTTGAACTGACCCAAACTGAAATATTTCTATTCATGTCAACCTGACCCCAAAGGAAATATTTGGGTTCAATGGAAGTCTCAGCAAATTCCCTTGTGGAAAAGGCATTTTCTGTTGAGAAATCATGTTGGCCTCTCTGGCTTCCCCTTCCCCCCACAGCCACTGCTCTTCAAGTCCAGCCATCCCCAGAGTCCCCTCTGTGCCCCTCCCCCCCAGGGTCCTAGACCCTCCCCCACAAAGCCACCTTCCCCCCACCCCGCCTCAACAGGGCACCTCTCTAAATTTCCTGTCAGCTTTCCTGCAGTAGTGCCTGATGCTGCAAACTTCCCCCCAACAGGGACCCCTGATGGGAACAGGGCGGGGGGGGGGGGACACAACCATTGTGATCTCCCAAACAAAATCACCCCAGAATGGATGCTGCACTCGTACTTCTCCCCCAGGAAATAAATCCTGCTGCCAAACAGGTTTGTTCCGCAATTCCCACCAACAAACATGAGCCTCCACTCTACTCCCTGCCTCCCCATTCCTTGCTGGTTCAAGCCCTGCCCCCCTCCCATGCCCATCACTGGATCACAGCACAGCCCCCCTCCACCCCTGCTGTCCCTTTCACTCTTCCACCTGGCTCACAGCTCCACCTCCCCCTGGCAGAGTGGCATTGGCACATGGCCCTTATCACCTTCCAACCCCCAGCACCAGGTCACAGCCCCACCTATACTCCTTCATCTCTGTATAAGGGGGCTGTTGGCCCTATACTGAAACTTGGGGAGGAGGGGAAGGATTGGTTGGCCAGCCCTCTCCCAGTCCCAGGAGAAAGGGCCAAAGAGGCATCAAGATCCTGAGACTGACAGACTCCAGGGCCAGTGGGGAGAAGCCAATTCTCCCAGTCAGCTGGATTGACAGGGCAGGCAGGCCAGTCACAAGCCCAGGGGCCCATTCTCCACGTGAGCTGGGGCTGCCAGGGGCAGAGGAGAGCAGCAGCGCAAAGCCAGGACCGCTGTGGCGGGAGCCATGGGCCAGAAGTGAGATAGCAGCCGTTGGTGACGTTCCACACGTAGTGCCCCATCCACCTGGTTACCTCCTTTCATGCCAATCGCCTGGTGGGTTTTGATGGACAGGCCTGGACTCTTCTCAAGCCTGCTGTTGCTCAGCAGGGTGCAACTCTCTGATTTTCTTCCCCAATGAACTTATTCGGCAGTGTCACCAACCCACTCCCTCCCCTCTGCCCCCCGCCTTCCTGGCAGAGCCACCAGGGCCGCTTGGAAAGGAAATTCTAACTACAGGCAACTCCCACTTACGTGCCAGATAGTTGGCGACTCCCAAGAAATAACAAACATGCTTTGAGAACATGGGCCAACCTTCTCCTCCCACAAAAGCAGCATGTCAAAGGTGCCAGGAGACCAAGGAGAGAGCCCTACTAAGCACCTCCGGGGAAGGGCAGAGCCCAATTCCACAGGCAAAGGCTCGCAGCCATTTGTTCTAACTGCAGGTTCCTTTCATGGGAGCTGCCCCACTGGGGATCACAGACATTATGTCTTTGGCAGGTCTTTAGTAACAGGCGTTCCTCTGCAATGTGACATAGGAGACAATCAGCAGCAGTCAGGGAGGGTGTGGGGAGCACGTATATCTGAGAGCTAAGAGGGAGCAGCTGCCCAATGCTTTGTTATTACATTCTCTGCGGGCCAGGGCCAATGGCTCCCGTGCTAGACGTATACATGAGCTGAACAGCTGGGGAGAATGAGGTCACTTGGTCTTTTCTCTCCAACATGAATCCCAGAGGCACCGTTTGCTTTCAGAGCCCTGGCTGCCCCACCTGTTCCCTCTCACTCCTGGATTGTCCCTTATGAGGCAGCTTTGTTTGTAAGCAGAACTGACACCTACTTGCCCTTTGATACACTTGTTTCCCCACTCCAAAGGGACAGCTTCAGGGTGCCAGGCAGGGACACAGAGCAGCTGAGTTCAGAAAGGCACCAGACAGCCACAATCTTTGGTGCTTGCAACCTCAGACCTTTTCTGTAAAGCTACAGCTAGGGCAAAGTAGCCTACGGCCATCTGGCCTGGGAAGAACTGTCTAGCAATAGGCGAGAGGAAGCATTATGCTCTTTCATTAAGCCATTTTAAGTGTGTTTTAAAATCTATTGTTTGTTAGAAAACCAGTCCCTTTTATAGGAGAAAAATCAGGGGGGGGGGGGGAGGGGAAGGGTGTCAAGTAAACAGCCCAATGCAAAGAGAGACAGACCAGAATTGAAGTGTGAACAGAAGCATCTTTAGTGGCTGTAAGAGCACAAGTCAGCTTCACAAATAGAGCAGCTCTAATGTTACAGATTCCGGCAGCGCTGAGATCACTGAAAGGACCGGAAAACAGCAGCCAGCAACACAACACTTCATATTTATAACTCACTCATGCTGTTTGCCAGGTTTCTGTAGTAGGAAGTAGTTAACAGAACATTAAAAATGTTGGTTACGTGGCACCCTCCCAGAAGGGCCCACAGAAATGATAGTAGAAGGGTCTGGTGTCTGTAATCCAGAAAGCAGATGAAACAGGAGTCTGGCATTCTGCTCCTCAGTCAGTGCCGGAAGGTCAGAGCAGCACTTCTCATGTCAAACTAGAAAGAAAACAGAAATCAGGTTTAACAAACGGAGAGCAGGTAAGGGCAGCCGGTATCTCCAGCTGCGGCTCATCAGTCTCTTCACTGACCAGCTTTCTGCCCTATAATTCCTGAGGGTTGTCGTAGAACGCAAAGTTACATAAATCGAGAGTAATAGAACCAGTGCACTGGACCAAACGAGAACTCACAGCCAGATTCACCAGGCCAGCAAGAACATGGTACGTCTCCAGCATTCTCAGCCTTGCCTGGCGACCTGCATTGCCCCCAGAGAAAGTTCAAGCAGCCTCAGGTTTGCTCTGACTTATGCTCAGTTGCATCCATCCATTAAACCAGGAGCTGTGGAGCGGCAGCATGGAACTGTTTCACTCGATATCCCCAAGGACCATTCCTGTGGGCTGGCATAAAGGGGACCTTTCAACTGGAGCGGCATAGAGGAGCCACAATGGAAGTGAGGACCCAGCCACTAAACTGGGAGCACTCAGGCAGGGATGTGTCTATGTAGCTTGTCCACACACCGTGGCACATAAAGGAGGTACAACCATAATCATAAGGGCAGGTAAAGAGACTTGGTTCCTAGCCTTTGTAGATGTCCAGCTCATTTAGAAAATGTATTTTCATAGGGCCTTTCAGCGCAAAGGATTCCAAAACCCCTTATAAACGTCATATACAAGGACCCCTATATAGCCACCACTGGGGAGGACCATGGTGCACCACACCCCCACTCAGGCCAGGACAAGGAACCGCACACTTACAGCTAGGAAGTACGTTGTTTAAAAGCCCTTTAAGGCAGCAGAAATACATCTGACCCATTGCTGGGCCCAAAGTGTTTTTTCAATTGGGAACTTCTGAGAAATCCCAGATCTTCAGCAGAGTCTCTACGATCACGTCGGTGAAGTCCCTGTCAGTCCTCAAACAGTGACAGGCCAAGTTAGTGAAAGTCGGGCCCAAGATATACAGCTGCACCCACACTGCAAAAACCTCTCACCAACGTCCCACAGTGGGTGCTCATCCACCAACAGTAGCAAGTGGTGACAATGGTGGTCATCATCACTAGCACGGCGGGAGGGTCACAGCTGTGTAAATGTGCTAAATTTAAACATGAAGAATTTTTAAACTATCAAAATTTTATTCATAAGAACATAAGAATGGCCAGACTGGGTCAGACCAAAGGTCCATCTAGCCCAGTATCCTGTCTTCTGACAGTGGTCACTGCCAGGTGCCCCAGAGGGAATGAATGGTACAGGTAATCAGCAAGTGATCCATTCCCCGCCGCCCATTCCCAGCTTCTGGCAAACAGAGGCTAGGGACACCATCCTGGCTAATAGCCACTGATGGGCCTATCCTCCATGAATTTATCTAGTTCTTTTTTGAACACTGTTATAGTCTTGGCTTGGTCAAACTTGGATAGTTTTGCAGATCTCACAGATCCAGAATTCCAGCCCAGTTTGAAGGAAACCAATTCAGTCATTTTAAAAGCTATGAATGTTTTATGTCACACATCACTGAGAAATGCACTATTTCCACGTACATATATACAGGCTTAATGGAAAAAACCTAGCACACATCTTCAGCACATTGTTTTCAAATGCTCAGAACTTCTGGTTAATCAAAACCAAGGTTTTCCCTTGCAAACCAAGCAAAGGTGCTGGACCTTAAAGACTACACTATACCCAGGCCAAGGTTCAAGCTTCAGTCATTTTTGTTTTACTATGTCTAAAACAGTATGGTGAAATGCTTGTAACAACTGTACGTCTCACACTCACTGTTCTCAAAAACAGCTGAAGGGCTTTTGCTCAAAAATAAAATTAACCTTCAGGGGGAAACAAGCATGGAAAATTTCAGCCTATACACTTAATTTTCTAGAAGATGAGCACGTGAAAATTGAGGACAGAGGTTGGAAACTAATTATAGTGAGAATTAGTAGGTTCCCATTATAATGTCATAGAGGTAATAAGAGCCCTAAGCATGCTTATGAAAGTGACTAGCAGAAAAAGCTACTTGGAAGAATTAAAGAAAATAGAGCTTGTATCTTTTTAATTTTTGACAAAACTTAGAATCTAAAGAAAACCCAATGGAAAGAAACGAATCCTGGAAAACAAATCTTGGCTAGCTCGTCTTTTCAGGTTTTGAAGATGCATATGCACATTATGCGATGTCACCTACCTGTCAATCAAGGAATCTCTCATGCTGGTAGCAATGGCACTTGGCTGCGCTTCATTCAGTTTGAAGATGCTCTCGATAACCGATAGCTCTGTGCTGGTTGTGTCCAGCCCACAGAAGGCGCACCAATCATTCACAACCATCCCTGCAGCAATAACCTCACTGCCACGATTTACTGTTCCAGCCTGGCAAAGACAAACAGGGAGAGAAAGGGGTCAGCACACGACCACAGTGACAGCAACAGAGACCGCTAATCAATTATACTTTATTGCATTGCTAGTCACCAGGGAAGGGCACCAGCCCAAACTATCCCACAGACTCCTGTCACCACAAT